>NW_007253372.1:3408376-3418568 GCF_000164805.1 Carlito syrichta | reverse complement strand
GCAGTTGAGGCTGCAGTGGCCGGGAGCAGCCACTGCACTCCAGTCTGGGTGACAGTGTGAGACTCCAACTCAAAAAAAAAATTTGTTATGCTTGATTTATGGTCAAGTATGTGGTCGATCTTAGAGTACGTTCCATGCGGTGATGAGTAGAATGTATATTCTGTGGTCGTTGGGTGGAGTGTTTTGTAGGTATCAATTACGTCCATTTGGTCAAGAGTCACATGGAGGTTCCACATCTCGTTGCTGATTTTTTTTGTCCTGATGATCTGTCTAGGGTTGTGAGTGGGGTATTAAAGCCCTCAGCTATGATAGTGTTAGAGTCAATATCCTTTTTTAATTTACCTAGAAGCTGCTTTATGAAAGTTGGCACTCCTGTGTTGGGTGCATATATGTTTAGGATGGATATATCTTGTTGATGGATTGAACCTTTTATCATTATGTAGTGGCCTTCTGTATCTTTTTAAATTTTTGATAGCTTAAAGAGTATTTTGTCTGAGATTAAGATCATGACTCCTCCTTTCTTTTGTGTTCCATTTGCCTGAAAATTTGTTTCCCATCCTCTTACTTTGAGTCTGTGAGTGTCCTTTCTAGTGAGATGAGTCTCTTGAAGGCAATATATTGTTTTCTGGTGATATTTTATCCATTTTGCCATTCTATGTCTTTTTAGTGGTGCATTTAGTTTATTCACATTCAGGATAATTATTGAAATGTGAGAGTTGATCCCTTATCATAAGGTTCTTACAGAGTTTTTGCTGCTGTTTGTTTGTTGTCTTTCTTTTGGTTTGGGGGTTGGTTCATGTGTGTTTTTCCTGTACCCTTGTGAAGAACATTTTTGTTCTTTTTTCCTTTTCTTCTGTGTTCAATACTTTCTTAAATGTTTCTTGTAGAGGTGGTCTGGTGGCAGCATAAATTCTTAGGGATTTGATATCTGAGAAAGATTTTAATTCTCCCTCACTGATGAAGCTTAGCTTGGCTGGGTAGGTTACTCTTGGTTCAAATTGTTTATCTTTTAGAACTTTGAAGATAGGGCTCCAAGCTCTCTTTGCCTGAAGGGTTTCTGTAGATAAATCTGCTGCTATTCGAATTGGTCTTCCCTGGTAGGTAGTCTGGCCTTTTTCTCTTGCTGCCTTTAGGACTTTTTCTTTTATACCTACTTTGTTTAGGTGAATTATATTGTGTCTGGGAGTTCGTCTTCTCATTTGTTGTCTTGTAGGGGTTCTCTGAATCTCTTGTGTTTGAATTTTTGCATCACTCATGAGATGAGGGAAGTGTTCTTGAATAATCTCATGGAATGTTTGTTCCAGGGTGGTCTCTGTCTCTCCTTCTGCCTCAGGAAGTACAATTACTCTTAGGTTCGATCTCTTGAAGTAATCGCTCACCTCTTGAAGGTTTTGTTCTGTCTCTTTAAACTTCTTTTCTGTGTTCTTGCCAGTTTGGGTTAGTTCTATATTTTGGTCCTCAAGCTCTGAGATTCTTTCTTCTGTTTGGCTAATTTTGCTTTCCATGCTTATCAGTTTATTTCATTCACAGTATTCTTTACTACTGTGATCTCAGTTATCAACTCCTTCCTAGTTTCCTCTTGTCTCTCCTCAATTCTTTTTAATCTGTTCATTAATGTCTTGATATCTGGGTTTGTAGTTTGAGACCAGTTATTCTGGGGGCTCTTCATTGTTTACATTCCGAAGTAAGTTTTCTCAGTTTTGACCTCCCAGGGGCCTGTGAGAGACCCATATTCTTTTTTTGGTTTTTCTTCATTTGTGTAGATTTTTTTTCTCTCCCCCTTTCCCTCCCCTTCTTTAATTCTATTTTTCAGGGAATATGGGGTTGCTTTTACTTCTTTTTGGTCAATCTCTGTTCTTCCTTATGAGCGTCCTCTGGCTTTGTTCACTTTTGAGACTGGACTGTGAGTTGGGGCTGTACTTTTTGCAGTTTTGAGATTTAATTGAGGGGGAAGCTGTGATTCAGAATCTATCTGCAGATCTCAGTATCTACCAACAGGTGTATGGGCACACTGGAACCCACCTCCCACTGCCTTATAATCTGTCCATGCAGTGGGGTTTACGTTTACTCCCTGGAACCAAAGGAGGTAAGAAAAAGGAAAATAATGGAAGGGGGAGGTCAAGAGGAAGTTGGAGAGAGAGAAGAGTAAGAGGGAAAACAGACCTACATACCAACTAACAAATGAAAAGAGACAAAAGGCCAGAAAAGAGTAAAAAACAAACAAACAAAGTTCTCTAAGGCATACCGGTAATCACACAAAGACAGTCCAATAAAATTATGCCTTTTGATGTGCTTTTCCCCAATAAAACAAGTAGTCTAACTCAAAAAGCAAACACAAATGAGCAAAACAAGCAGTCAAAACAATAAAATCAAAAATCAAGATAAGAAACCAGACTAGCTCTGAAGTCTTTCCTGAGTGTCTAAAGTCTCTTCAGCTCTGATCTCTAGCCTCTCCCTTTTGCAGGCAGATAGATTTACTCATAGGTTGGGTTGGTTCCCTTGGCTTGCTGCCTTAGAGGTCTGCCACAGGACTGAGTTGCTTGTGTCTGATTCAGCGTAGGGGAGGGCATTTTGTCTCCTGTTTGGTGAGGTTACCTTAGAAACCAAGGTGGAGGCTGCTTGTAGATGGGTGGGGCAATGCGAATCTCTGCCTGGAAAATGGCTGTGGTGGGTGGATCCTTTTTTGCCGATCCTTTCTCTCCATTCGTCCTTTCTCTCCACTTCTCCAGTCTGTGGATGATCCACTATGACGGGCTGTGGTGGTGTGTATCCAGCATCAGGCACTGGGAATCAGCGATATAGCTGGGCACTGCATTTGGTGTGCTGCTGGTGGCTTGGGGTGGAGGACAGAGCTGGGAATTCTCCAGGCTGGAGCCGGGAATTCCCTGGCCTGAGCCGAGAACCAAGAGCAGCTTTTCAGCACCTGGTAGCAAACAGCAGAGGCCGTAGTGCAACGAAGGCTGTTTGCTGTGTGGGACTGGCTATAGCAGCCATCCCCCATGTTGGCGGCAGCTGTGAGGCCACGTGGAACTACCTTCAGGAGTCACCTTTTGTGGAGATCCTCACAGTTCAGCTTGTCCCGTTGCCATCTTGCTAATTTTTTATTGTAGAGATGAGGTCTCGCCAAGTTGCCCAGGGTGGTCTCGAACCCCTGGACTCAGGCAATCCTTTTGCCTCCACCTCCCAAAGTGCTGGGATTACAGGTGTGAGTCACCACATCTAGCAGGCATAGGCTCTTAAATGAAAAAATAGCAGCTGTCAGTGGGTGAAGGAGAGTGAGTGATAAGATTTTAAGGGCCTAAGGCAAGGAGGACAGAGAAAGGAAAATGATTCTAAAGTTCTTATCATGTTGAAGTGAAGGGAATCGGGGAAGCTGAAGCATCTCCATGGGAGGAATGTGAGTATTGTTGAGGATAAACGTGTCTTGTTTCAAAATGCCAGCAGAGAAGTATGTGTCAGAAAGGAACCAAGAGGGAATGATTCGTTCAAACCAGCTAAAGTAAGGAAAATAAAAACAAGAGAAACACTAAAAATAAATTATAGGAAAAGAGTAAATTGGAAGAAATAAAATCAAGTGATAAACCAGTCACACACAAAATATGAAGACTGAATTATTTCTCTAAAAGACAAACTATTGGATAGGGTTAGAAAACAAAACCTAGCTCTATAAAAACATAGCAAAAACATAATCAGGGAAGACTGAAAATCAAAGACTAGGCAAATGTAAGCAAAAAGAAAGAAGTAGGAATATTAGTATGATGCATGGTGGAATTTTACAGGAAAAGCACTATGGTGGTTGTTATGTGGTAATAATGTAGGTGGTACTATTAATAAAGACAATACAGTTAAAAACAGTTAGAACCTACAGGCACCAAACAACATAGAAGCCAAATCTAAAGCAAAAGGTATCAGAAACGCAAGAACATCCCAACAAAACAACACAATACCAGTGGGAGACTTCAGTATATCCTCCCAAGAGTGAAGAGGCCTGGTAGATAAATAACAATTAAGGACAGAAAGGAATTGATTTATATGATCAGTAATATTGATTTCATGGCTATCTATAGACATTATAGCCTTCAAATAGAAAATATCATTTTTTGTTGAATTTGGGAAACACTTAAAAAAAATCGAGTCTATACTTGGCCATAAAGAAAATACATTTTTAAAAAGTGAGATATTCCTTTGAGGGTGGGGGAGTGAGATGTAACAGATCACTTGGTCAACGACATTGGATATAAGTATGATGACAAAAAAATTCTTAATGAAATTTTAAAAAGTGCTACTAGATAGCAGGTGGATTAAAAAGAATATTTAAAGGATAATTACATACTATCAAAAATAAAATTAAAAGGAGCAACTCATTCATAAAACAAAGAAAGGAACAGCTCATACCAAACCTATGGGATATGGTGAACGTTTACTCAGAGGAAAGTTTACAACTTTACAATTTTTAAGTAAGAAAGATGAAAAATAAAGGACCTAAATATTCATCTCAAGATATTAACAAAATAGCAATAGCCAAGGAGAAAGGAAATTAACAAAGATAAAATCTTACATAGAAAGCAAACCAAAAAAAATGTAGAAAGAATAAATCAAAATAGGGTTCTTCAAAAAGATGAATGAAATACATAAATTCCTTCAAGAACCTGCTAAGATTTTTTTAAAAAGAAGAGAAGAAAAATATACAAGAGTTAGAATGAGAAAGAAGGTACAATTCAAATAATGATTAACAGAATTGTAAGAGATGACTACAGGAAACTCAGGGCAACAAATGTGAAAACCTAATGAAAATGAATGCTTTTCTAGCAAAACATAAATTAATAAAATGAATTCAAGAAGACATGGAAAACCTGAACAGATTGATTGCCACAGTAGAGATTGGAAATGAAATGAAAAATCTACCATTGGAAAAAAGACAAATCAGAACTGAATAACTTCATAGCCATGTTTTATTTAACCTTTAACACACAAAATTCCATGTTATTTAAATTACTCCAGGCCATAATAAAAGATGCAAAAGCAAGCATTTTGTGAGCCAGCAAAACTGTAATATAAAAACCTGATAAAATGTATTGTAAGAATATAAAATTACAAAGTAATCACACTTAAGAATGGAGGCAAGTTTCTAAATGAAATACCAACAACCTCTGGTTAAACTTCACATAGAGAACAGAAATATTTACCATTGCTTTCTTTCAACATTCTGATAAGATAACAGTAAAGTGATTAGCGAGTCATAAATGTGAAAACAGGCAGTAACAGCAACATTTCAGAAATTCAAAGAGATATAAGAGGCAGGATGCAGTGTGGCTCACATCTATAATCCAAGCACTTTGAGAGACAGAGGTGAGAGAACTCCCTGAGCCCAGGGGGTTCAATACCAGCTTGGGCAACATAGTGAGACCTCATCTCTACACTAAATTAAAAAATTAGCTGGCATGGTGGCACAGGCCTGTAGTTCCAGCTACTTGGAAGGCTGAGAGACGGATCACCTGAACCCAGCAAGTTGAGGCTGCAGTGGCCATGATTGTGCCACTACCCTCTAGTCTGGACGGCAGAGTGAGACTCCAAAACAAAAACAAAAACAAAAATACAGATATACAAGTGGTTACTGACTCAATAGACCATAGAAAACTGAAGTCAAGCCAGAAGTGAATCCAGTCCCAGAAATGTTCAGGAACTGAACTTCTGAACTTCAAGGACCTCTGAAAGTGGGGGCTCTAAGAGGAGTGAAAAACAGGAAAATTAATTAAAAACCAATGAGGGACCTTCCACTGCCTCCTGCTGGAACATTGTCTGGAGAGGTGGAACTAGAGGGAGTCTGGACTCAGGGACAATAGGCACACTGAAGCAAGCATATCACACTGGAAATGGGGGTTAGGAGGAAGATTAATTACAGAAGATGGGGCACCTGAGCCCTGTCCTTCTTCCATGCTTTACCTCCCAGAGTGTGAACAGCCATGCCTATCCCTTCCAGAAAGGAAATAAGAGTATTCTTCTTTGGGAACCTGACCAGCCCAGGACAGAAGACCTGAAGATGCTGATGGAAGCCCTCAATGAAACAGATAGTGATACAGGGAGGTCCATCAATCAACAGGCTCCACCCACGCCCATGAACTTCCAAACAGCCATTTAGTGTATCACTCTTAAATATGAGTAGACATCCAAGGATGACCAAACATGTGAGAAACTCTAACATGAAAGCAAACAAAAGAAACTGTGTAGGTAGCAGAAGGAAACTTTTTTAAAAAGTCCTCAATCTCTCTCAAGAGAAAAGAGAAGATATTGAATTCAAGAAACAAAAGAAGCAATTATAAACAAAAGGAGCATTTAGAGAACAATTCAGGGATCTTGGAGGTTAAAAATCAGATAGCAGAAAGAAACAATTCAATATTAGAGTTGGAAGAAATGTTGTCAAAGTTAGCAAATAAAAGTTCAGGACTCCTAGTTTAATTTTAATTTCACACAAACAACAAATAAATTTTTAGTATAAATGTGTCCTATGCAATACTTAGTTTGTCCAAAATTCAAATTCTGATAATCCTTGTTAGAAGGTGAAGTTGATTATTATATCTCTAAGAAAATATAATCAGAAAGAGAGAGCGAAAATAAAAGATAAAATTCAAAGGTCAGTTGAGAAAGTCCAATATTTGAATGACAAGGAGTCCCAGAAAGAGAAGAAATCATCAAAGAAGTTTATCAAGGAACAGAGTGAGAGAGTCTACCCAGAGCCAAGTACCAAGGATGACTAAGACATGGCACCAAAACCCATCATTGTGAAATTGTATATCACTGATGACAAAACAGTGAAAGGTTAAGCCACATACAGGATCAGAAATGAGAATGGTTAAATTTCTTGGTAGAAAACAACGAAATAGTGCTTTCTGAATTCTCAGAAAAAAATGTTATTTCTAGTCTAGATTTCTATACCCAGCCAAACAGACCATTACATATGAAGTCAGAGTAAAATATTTTCCAGATTCAGGAGCTCAAAAATAATCTAACTTCTGTGGTGTCCTTTCTCAGAAAGCTATTGAATAGATGTAATCAAAATGTGAAAGTAGCCAGCCATGGTGGCTCACACCTGTAATCCTAGCACTTTGGGGGGCCGAGGATTGCCTAGGCCCAGCCTGGGCAATTTGGCAAGACTTTGTCTCTACAATAAATTTTAAAAAATATCAAGTGTCAGGTGTGATGGCATGCGCCTGTAGTCCCAGCTACTTGGAAGGCTGAGTCAGAAGAAGTGCCTGAGCCCGGCAGGTCAGGGCTGTGGTAGTCATGTTCATGCCACTGCACTCCAGCCTGGGCGACAGAGTGAGACTCCAACTAAAAAAAAAAATGGTGAAAGTAAACCCAGAAAGAAGATAAGGACTCCAAGAGAGAGAAAGAAGATCTGAGATGAGAGTGAAGGCAGATCATAGGATGACAGCTAGACAGCTGGCCAGGAGAAGGAACAGTCCCAATTGGAGCAGGACAAGAGGCTCCTCACAAGCCATCTATTTGAAAAATGAATGTGGCCACTGTTTTGTTAAGCGCTGGCCAGGCCATGTGCTCTTGAGCTATGGCCACCATATTTTCTTAGCTTTGGCCCCCCTCCCCTACCTTGGGGAGGTGAATCTCCTCTCTCTCTTTCTAACTTACTTTCTAAATAAACTATATTTTCTAATCTAAAAAAAAAAAACAGAAAAATGAATGTGATAGGATATGTCATATTCAGAAGCACTGACATGAGATTTTCATTGTTGGAGTTTGGGTGTGACTTAGTGGTTGATATATAGAAACATTAAGGGAGAAAATTATTGACACTAGAGAAAATAAAAAGTTGTACAAGGCCTCCTCCCCTCCCTTGGGGAGGTAAATCATCTTTCTCACGCTCACTCTCTACTTTCTAAATAAACTATATTTTTCTAACCTAAAATTTTTTAAAAGTTGTACATGTAAGAAATTGAATCATAGTAGTTCATTCCATGACTTAGTTGGGAATATTATTTACATAATCATAGCTGTATATTAATCACCCAAAATTATGACATAACTAAACAGCATGGGCAAGAGTGTGTTTGTATGTGTGAGTGTGGCGGGGGAAGGGAGATGTATGCATGTGTGTATACACGTTTGAGGGCGTAAAGCTAAATCCCATAATCCAATAGTTGAATTAGCTATGTGATATCAAAAGCTGAAATATCAAGAAATAGCTGTATAAGCATGTCATTTGGGAACAGAAAAGCAGCCGGTGCAGTGGCTCATGCCTATAATCCCAGCACTTTGGGGAGGCCGAGATGGGAGAATCATTTGCTCCCAGAGTTCAAGACTAGCCTGGGCAACATAGTGAGACCCCATCTCTCTCTGTATAAAACACACACACACACACACACAACACACACACACACACACACATATGTAACACACCGGGCATTATTTCATTGGTTGGTACTGTTTAAATGTGGGAAGAAAATCAGCAGAAATTAACACAAAGAGACAAGAGACATGGGGTGTAGGCGGTGGAGAAGGAGCTGAGAGGAAGCCTGGGCTATGGCACTGCTTTGGCCCTGGGCGCTTCCCCTGGGTCTCCTGCGTGGGTGGCTCTGGGTGTATGCATGTGTGCCCTAGGCTCAGCTGCTGCAGTCAGCAGGCCTGCTCAGGCGCCGGAAAGCCAGATTCCTTTCTGAAATGACAAAACAGGCATGGTTGAAAAGAGCAGCTTTCAAGCAGTGAAAGCGGTGGTCTCTGGAGGGAACCAAAACCAGGTTTTCACCGAGAAGTGGCCCCTGGCCCAGCAGTATGGTGACACTGAAGATGCAGGATCACAGAGGCAACTGTGTAGAGGCCAGCTGCAAGCCAGCCACCAGGACGACTCCCGAGGCGAAAGGGAGAGGCTGACCCTGTGATTTAACTGCGTCAACGGCCTCAGTGTGGTTGGAAACGCTGGCTGGCAGAGCCCGTGCCACGTGGAAAATAGGCAACATTTCCTCCCTTGGCACCTGTCTCAAACAGACAAACCGGAGTGTTGACTATTTTGCAACGATATAGAAATTTGGTTCGTTACTGAACTCCAGAGAGAGGCCCCACAGCCTGGCCAGCGTGGCTTATCTCTTATTTGAACATGGAAAAAAAAAAGCAAGTGACTGGTGGTTGAGTTCACGGAGCTGTGCACACACAGGCAGGTGCCTGTCATGCTTCGTAGCCCAGAAGTCACGTGAAGAAAGAGGAAAAAGAATACAAAATAATTTAAAAACCAGTCAACAGACTTCACCCACACAGCGATCAACAGACCAATTGTGATTCAATTCAACTGAATTCCACAAGCAGCAGTTGTAGAAATCAACTTAGAATAGAAAATCCTGCTTTCTGAGTAAAAGCTGAAGCATGATAGTGACAATTTGGCCTCCAGCACTGAAAGGTGTAGAATAGGTAACTTGGCAAATATTGTTCCTGTCTCCATCAAGAAATCAGGACCTTCTATGTGCTGCTGAAGACTTTCTATGCTCTGCTGAGTCAAGACTGCAGGTTGTGTAGCCAGTAACCAAGTAAGAGGCAGCAAGATGCAGCCAGCCAAAGCAAGGTAGATGCCAGGCTGAGGGCTCAGTCTAGGGTAGTGGAATTGCGAATAGAGGCTGTTTAATAAAGGTCGCCAAGGTCAGATATGTTTAGGACAAATCAGGTTAAACAAAGTTAAACTGGTCTCTTGACTATGTTTTCATTTTATTTTATTTTCTATGTTTTGAGTCAGGGTCTCACTCCGTCGCCCATGCTGGAGTGCATGGTGCAATCACAGCTCACCACAGCCTCAACCTCCTGGCTTCAGGCGATCCTTCTGCCTCAGCCTCCCATGTTGCTGGTACTACAGGCATGCACCATCACGCTCGGCTAATTTTTTGTAGAGACAAGGTCTCACTATGTCGCCTAGGCTGGTCTCAAACTCCTGGGCTCAAGCAATCCTCTTGCCTTGGCCTCCCAAAGTTTATGATCAAGGGTACAGATGCAGAGATGGTAGAGCGAGGTAAAGGGAAGGGGGTGGAGCTTCCACGCCCTCCGTGAGGGCCACCCTCCAGGAACCTCCACATGTTCAACTATTGGGAGGCTCCCGGAACCAGCCTTCCTCAAACCCAGTCCTCTTGGGTTTTAATGGAAGCTTCATGACATCAGCATTCCTTCCTCCAGGGTATAGGGTAGGACTCTCTCTGGGGAG
>NW_007253372.1:3350388-3408356 GCF_000164805.1 Carlito syrichta | reverse complement strand
CCCCCCCCCCTGGCGGTAAGAAGGGGGGGGGGGCGGGGAACCAGGGTCCTGCCCAGGGGCAAGTGAAAAAGAGAACAGGAAGAGGCAGAGAGATTCTGTTTCCTGAGGTGCCCCTGAGGCCTGAAACACCCAGCATTGCAGCATAAGACTGGTGCAAGGGCAACAGGGTTGTGAGCCA
This sequence comes from Carlito syrichta, assembly GCF_000164805.1. Lineage (NCBI taxonomy): Eukaryota > Metazoa > Chordata > Mammalia > Primates > Tarsiidae > Carlito > Carlito syrichta. The sequence continues at coordinate 3,408,178 of NW_007253372.1, read as the reverse complement.
GGAGCCATGGATGAAAGCCAGTATATACATACACATCTAACACCGCAGTTGTGCAGTGTGATTGGACAACTGGGATGATCTGATGATAACAAATTGGAAGAACTTGGTAAGGCCTGTTTGGTCAGGTACTTTCCTATGTCCTGGTGTCTTCAGAGATAAGGATGTTCTTTTCCTCCTCTTCCCCTACCTCCCTCTCTTTCTCTCTCTCCCCCTTCCCCTCATTAAGAATTTTTTTTTTTTTTTTTTTGAGTCAGAGTCTCACAGTCAGGCTGGAGTGCAGTGAGTACAATTACGGCCACTGCAGCCTCTAGCTACTGGGCTCAGGAGATCCTTCCCCCTCAGCCTCCTGAGTAGCTGGGACTGGACTACAGGTGTGTGCCACCGCACCTGGCTAATTTTTTGATTTACTGTAGAGAGGAGGTCTCACCAAATTGCCCAGGCTGATCTCGAACCCCTGGGCTCAGGCAATCCTCTCACCTTCGCCTCCCAAAGTGCTGGGATTCCAGGTGTGAGCCACCGTGCCTGGCTTCATTAAGATTTTTTGACCCGCTTCAGGGAAATAGAATGGGGGGAAGTAAGAGGAATCCTCCTGCCTCTGCTGCTGTCTCAAATGCCAACATTCCTTATTTGGGACCAGCGTGTCCTGACCCCCTTCACAAATAATCACAGGGCAGGTAGGCTTGCCTACAGATGATCTCTCCTTCACCTCACCATTAGGGTCTTAATGTCCCGTCCTCCATACGGAGCCCAGCTCAGCTTCTGGAGAAGAGCAGACCCCTCCAGACTCAGGACCCCCTATAATCTCCTGCTTTATTGAGAAAGATTAATGGATTAAAAAAAAAGAAGAAGAAAACATGGCTGGGCGTGGTGCCTCATGCCTGTAATCCCAGCACATAGTGAGACTGCGACTCTAAAAATAAATAAATATAAAAAGATTATCTTAATTCCTTTCTACCATATCAGAAAGGCCTGGACCTAAAGACCCTGGCCTGGCCCCTGGGGTGTGGTTTACAGGGTCTCACCCTCTGGTGACAAGGGCATTTCCAGTGAATTTTTTTTTAACTAACATTTGAGTGTGACATTTGGCAGAGCACTGTGGCTTTTCAAGCTGTATTTCAAAAGATCTAGAAAATAATTTTTATTTTCAGTCTTCTTTTTCCACCCTCTTTTTTCTTTTCTTGATTCACGTGGTTTCCTTGGGAGCTCTTCGCCTGCGAAATTTCCTATTATTGTTCCTTGGAGTCATATCTAAAATCTAAAGTGCAATCTTGTTTGGAAAATTAAAAGTAAACTATAAGTGCAGGTAACGGGGCTTGAGGAACAGCGGAAGGAAGGGGGGTCTCGGCGGGAGCTGGGGGGCCCTGGTCCAGTGAGAATGTCAAATGATTTGATATCATTTCAAGACTGAAAAAAAGTGGATTTTACCATCCTAAATCAATTTAAGTGTTCAGGTGATTATTGCTCCCCTGGTGTTTACAAAACCATATGAAATGAAAGGAGACAGACCCAGACAGACCCAAAGAGTTTTCAGAAACCATTAAACCCACAAAGGCTGTTTGGGCTTTGCCAATGTTATGAATCCTAACCTATCCATTTCGCTGTCGGCACACAAAGGACAGTGGAGCTCTGTGGCCCAAAGGGTGGCCACATCTCAGGATGCTACATCTGCATGACTGGCTCTGCCACCAACTACGTAGGTGATTAAGGGCAACTCACCTCACCTTGCCAAACCTCCATTTCCTCCTTTTTTTTTTTTTTTTTTTGAGTCAGGGTCTCACCTTGTTGCCCAGGCTGGAGTGCAGTGGTACAATCACAGCTCCACACAACCTCAACCTCCTGGGCTCAGGTGATCTGCCCACCTCAGCCTCCCGAGTAGCTGGGACTACAGGCGTGAGCCACCACGCCTAGCTAATGTTTTTGATTTATTGTAGGACAAGTTCTCGCTATGTTGCCCAGGCTGGTCTCGAACTCCTTGGCTCAAGCAATCCTCCTGCCTCAGCCTCCCAAAGTGCTGGATTACAGGCATGAGCCACCACACCCGACTCTGATGGTAATTTAAAGTGGAAAACATTTTAAAAGGACACAAAAATGGAATAAGCTTCTTGGTTTGGAGATAGGGTGATGGCAGGGATATACTGACCTTGCCATTTTACGAGCAGAAGGCAGATGTGAGCTTTGAAAATAATGTTTCCGACTATTCACAGGAAGTGAATAAAGATTACCCCATTGTCCCAGTTGAATGCTAGGCCACAGTGATTAGGACCAAAAAGCTTGATGATATGGTCACCTTTGTTGTAGGAATGGCAGTCTGAGTGGTCTTCATAAAGTCCATGGTAACAGGTTCAATAAAATGTTTCAAAACGAGCATGCTCCCCAGAGCACTACAACTTTTGGTCATAGAAGGAAGCATCTTCAGGCCGATGGCTTTATGATCCGCATTATATTTTTATGATCAGCTTTGTATCTGAAGAGCTCCCTAGCTGACCATGAGAGAATAACGATGTCTGTCTTCAAAACACAGCCCCAGAGAGAGGCTCTCATGGAAACTGGAGATCTGTTTGGTCAGAAGGAAATCTCCTTGACACCCACGTGAATAAAATTCAGCATGGATAAACACGCCGTGGTGGAGAGAGCACTGGGCCAGGAACCCAGAGACCAGGCTGGCTCCTTACCATGCATGCGAGCTCAGAATCCAGGCCTTTCGAGTTCAGTCCCATCAGGAAATGAGAATGGATGGTGACATCTGCTCTGTGTACCCCACTGGGCTGTGAACATTTGAGAAAGCTTCACGAATCATTGACTAAGCAACCAGTGTCTTACTGTTCTTGTCAAAAGGTAATGAGAGTTAGAATCCAATTGTATCCTATTAAGGAAATATGTTTATAACCAAATTACTTCCTGAGGACTTTGTGTTTCCTGGCGTGGTCTCTCATTCCTCTCTTAATATAAAATCTGTCAGGAAACCTATGTTTCACTGAAGAGAAGATTGCATATCCAGGAGATAGATTTTAAAATGTCTTATTTTTTATAGCTATCTCCCCTAGTCATCTTTTGGAGAGAGTCCTAGTCAGGGATCATTTTATTACAAGGGACAGAAACCTATCCGAGTTGGTACAAGTAAGAGACCGCTTATTACAAAAACAAATAAAATAGACAGGCATGGTGACTGTCATCCCAGCACTTTGGGAGGCCGAGGCAGGAGGATTGCTTGAGCCCAGGAGTTCGAGACCAGTCTGGACAACATAGCAAGACCTCGTCTCTCCAAAAAATAAAATAGAATAAAATAAAAAGCAGCAGGCCATCTGTCTTGCATCCCAGTCAAAGCAGAGCCACTCTTCAGGCAAGACTCACCACAAATCCACAGACCCCAACACCGGCCCAGTCAATACCACCAAGTCTATATGCCTTTATGGGTCCAATATTCATCACTGATGTAGAACAGTTTCTGTGTTTCTTAGCTTAATCTTGTTTTTTCCATCTTCTTCTTGACTGTGGTGCAGATGCAAGGTCTGTTCTCTCGATATCAGCATCTTTTTTTGCACTTAAAGCTCGGAGTGCAATAAAGTGACAAACGCATTTGGAAGTATACTTTCACAGAACCACCTTTGGGTGAGTTGCTTAGCCTTTTGTGCCTCAATTTCCTCATCTGTAAAACAGGAATAATATTATGCCCAACCAGAGTTCCTGATCCATGATGCTCAATGTTAGCCATTGTCATTACTAAGTTTAGGGAGAGGTAAATTTAGGCAACTGATCAAAAGCCAGCATAGGACTACATACTCCAAATTCTGTATTAACCTCTTTCAGTGGCATGATTATGGATCACTGCAGTCCTGACCTCCTGGGCTCAGGTGATTCTTCTGCCTCAGCCTCCCGAGTAGATGAAACTACAGGCTTGCACCACGGTGCCCAGCTAATTCTTTTTTTTTTTTTTTCTTTTAGTAGAGATGAGTTCTCGCTATGTTGCCCAGGCTGGTCTCAAACTCCCGAGCTCAAGTGAACATCCCACCTCGACACTCCAAAGTGCTGGGGTTACAGGCATGAGACACCACACCTGGCCTGTATGAACTTCTAAAATAAGATGAGCTGCATTGAGTTGGATAGGCAAGTTTCCAGAGAAGGTGACTTGACCTATGACTTGAAGGGGATGGTTGAAATGGGTGGGTTCATGGTTTTCAATAGCTATTCTAAAACTTAGTGGCTTAAAATGACATTTATTTACTCATGCTTCTGTAATTTGGCCAGGCTCATCTGTGTTCTACATAGAGTCTACTGGCTGAACCATCAAAGATGGCCTCTTTTTCTTTTCTTTTCTTTTCTTTTTTTTTGTCAGAGTCTCACTCTCTCAACCAGGCTGGAGTGCAGCAACATGCTCACAGCCACCACAGCCTTGAACTGCTGGGCTCAGGTGATTCTTCCACCTCAGCCTTCCAAGTAGCTGAAACTACAGTGTGTGCCACTGCACCCAGCTAATTTTTGATTTATTGCAGAGACAAGACCTCACCAAGTTGCCCAGGCTGGTCTCGAACCCCTGGGCTCGGGCAATCCTCTTGTCTCAGCCTCCTAAAGTGCTGGAATTATAGACGTGATTCACCATGTCCAGCCAAGATGGTCTCTTCACTTACATGCCTAGCATATCAGGTGGCAGTTGGCCAGGCACCTCTCTTTCCATATGGCCTTTCCATCTGGCTAGTTCAAGCTTACTATCATTAGGTTGATCTCAGGGTGGTCAGATTTCTTACAATGTGACCAGTTTCCCAAAAATACCAAAGCAGAAGCTTCCAGATGTTCTTGGTGCCTGGACTCAGAAGTCTCAGAAGTCATGTTTACCACATTGTGTTGGTCAAAGCAGACACAAGGCCAGTACAGCTTCAAGAGGAGGGGACGATACAAGAATACTGGCATCAGGAGGTAGGGTTTACTGGGGCCATCCCTGAAAGAAACTGTGAGAGGGAGTTAACACAGAAGTTCAGCTGCAAGAGACGGCAAATGCGAAAACAAAGCAAATAAAATAAGCTGGGCACTGTGGCTCATGCCTGTGTTCCCTGCACTTTGGGAGGCCAAGGCGGGAGGATCACTTGAGCCCAGTAGTTCAAGATCAACCTGGGCAATATAGTAAGACTTCTTCTCTACCAAAAAAAAAAAAAAAAATTAGCCAGGCATGGAGGCTTACTCTTATAGTCCAGTCACTTGGGAGGCTGAGGCAGGAGGCCCACCTGAACCCAGGAGGTCAAGGCTGCGATGAGACATGATCGTGCCACTGTACTCCAGCCTGGGTGACAGAGACCTCGACTACACCCCCCCACACACAAGATCAGCCAAGATGAGCATGAGAATTATAATAAGAGACCAGTCTGGCTGTTGTTTTGCAGGGTGGCGATTAAATCAGAGGGTCCATTGGATCTAAGATAGTTACCCTGTCCCCTTTACTATAAGATGCAAAGGGTCAACCTACAGAATAGCAGAAAATCCCCCCAAGTGTCCCTGCAAGTCATTGTCTTTTGGTATTTGGAATTATTTCTGTATCAGGTCAAGTTCATTTGTTGAACTCATGTCAAGCTTTTATACTGGAATGCTCCCTGGCAGATACCAAGAGTGACAAAGGCTTGGCATCTACTGGGAAGTTCATTTTCACAGTCACTATTTGCATCTCTCACTGTCAGCATAGTACTTTTCCTCTCTATTTTCCCCCTCTTTTTTTGTTTCCTGAAGCAGTAAAACTCTTATTTCTCTATGGACCGATTATTTTCCATATGAATAAATCTAGGAAGTTTCCCAAAGAAACAACGTAGGGCTAGGCGGCAGCTCATGCCTGTAATCCCAACACTTAGGGAGGCTGGGCAGGAGGATTGCTGGAGCCCAGGAGTTTGAGACCAGCCTGGGCAACATAGTGAGATCTCATCTCAAAAATAATAGTGCTTTAAAAAAATTCTTTTTAAATAAAAAGAAAAGAGAAGAAAGAAAGAGCTTTGGTTCTGGTGGGTCCTGGGTGCTGTCTGGGGAGCCTTTCTCTGCCCCATGGTAGGGGGTATGTGCGGGTTAATACAGGGGAGAGCTGAGGCTGGTAAGGGCAAGTGGTTTGGCCTTAATGTGGTTACCCAGCTGCGGCTTGCAATGGATGCACCAGCACTCCTCTCTCCTGTCCAGAAATGGAAAACGCAGGACTGTCTCGGAGAGTTACCTCTCTTCCCTACAGAGTGGGTGGATAACAGCCAGGTATGCCCACCCCAGAAAAGCATCACAGTTCCGTGGTAATTAACCAAGAGGACTCGGTCCAGTCTCACAGCTCATTGTCAGATACTGCATTCCCAGAGTTAGCCAAGCCAGGAGCTCCGCATTTGTGCTGAGCTGGGGCCTGTCCGGTGTTGCAGCTAAGGCAAGGTCAAGGCCTCTTTCTTGGCTCCTCCTTCCCATCTGCCAGTGTCTCTACCCCCAAGGGAACCGCTGCCTCTCTCCACTCCTGCCACTTAGCTCTCTGAGGCTCCATCCCCCTCTCCTCTCCCTCTCCTCTCTAATCACCAAGCTTCTCGATGGAGCCTTCTGAGTTAAGATACATATACCCTTTTTTTTTTTTTGAGTCGGCGTCTCACTTTGTCACCCAAGCTGGAGTATGGTGACTCCAACCTGGCTCAACGCAGCCTCAACCTACTGTGCTCAAGCGATCCTTCAGGTTCAGCATCCCTAGTAGCTGGGACTACAGGCGCGCACCACCACACCCAGTTAATTTTTTAATTTGTTTGTTAGAGACGAGGTCTCATTATGTTGCCCAGGCTGGTCTAGAACTCCCAGGCTCAAGTGACTCCTCAGTCTCATAAGTGCTGGGGTTACAGGCGTGAGCCATCACACCCAGCCTGCAATTTTGTTTTAAAAGCAGCATTAACCTCATGTTCTATTAATCAAGACATCACACTTAACTAGAACGGTAACCCGTTCATGACTAAATCCTCAGCACCTGGCATGAATCTGGCACAGAGTGGGCACTCAATCCATAGTTGATGAACGATGCATGAATATCCCCCCTGCAAGGAATCACACTTCTGCTTGGTATTTTGCATTTCATTCCCTATGTTTGTCCCTTAGGACTCTTCTCCCTTCACAGACTGTGTCAAGGGAAAACAAGAGATGGGTTTCTTAGAAACGGCTTCTGTCAACAGTCCCCCTTCCTTCCCCCGACCTGCTCTGACAAAGCGGTGAGGCTGTAAACAGCTTTTATCAGAAAACTGGCACTTGGAAAAGATAAAGCCAATTAGGGAGCTGTAAAGTGACTCAGGAGAGCATTACCAGGCAGCCAGGAGGGCAGACACACATCGGACAGGGACCTGTAAGACAGTAACCTTTTGGAAGACAGCGTTGATTGTAAATAGCCAAGCCTGAAGTTTAACTATTCGGTGGTTACTGAACACCTTTAGATGTAATTTCTTGTGCTTTGTAAGCTTGCTGGACTGCGGAGTTTCATCAAGGGGAAAGTCTAGACAGTTCTTCAGGGAAATGCTGTGTGTGTGTGTGTGTGTGTGTGTGTGTGTGTGTGTGTGTGTGTGTGTGTGTGTTTTGAGTCGAGGTTTCACTTGGTTGCCTAGGTTGGAGTGCAGTGGCATGATGACAGCTCACCGAAGCTTGACCTCCTGGGCTCAAGCAATCCCTTTGCCTCGGCCTCCCAGGTAGGAACTACAGGTGCATGCCACCACGTCCAGCAAATTTATTTTTTGTAGAGGTGAGGTCTCACTATGTTGCCCAGGCTGGTGTCGAGCTCCTGGGCTCAAACAATCCTCCCTCCTCACCTCCCAAAGTGCTGGGATTACAGGTGCGAGCCACCACACCCAGCCTTTTGACTTGTATATTAATCTGCCTGGGCTGCTATAGGAAAGTGCCAAAGACCAGGCTTATACAACAGAAGATCATTTTCTCATAGTTCTGGAGGCTGGAAGCCCAAGTCCAAGGTGCCAGTGGGCTTGGCTTCCTCTGAGTCCTTTCTCCCTGGCTGCCCTCCCACTGTCTCTTCACATGACTTGTCCTTCTTTGTGTCCGCACCCCTGGTGTCTCTGCCTCTTCTAAGGACACTAGTCATACGGGATTAGGGCCCGCCCAGAGAACCGCATTTAACCGTATCATCTCTTTAACAGCTGTTCAATGTATACATTTCAGAGGGACATGCTTTAGCCTACAACATCATTTGCTTGTGTTGGGTGAAAAACAACGTCCTCTCTTCCTGTACCGACTCTTTCTGCCAGTTCCTACAATTGTTGAAACAAGAATGGGCTGTAACAGGTGAGGAGATTTTACAGGGAGCTTCAGATACAGCTTTCCTTTTTCTGTTTGTCAGAAGGAAAAGAAATCAGATTTCACAGTCCTTCAGGGAGGGATCGAAGGAGGCAAGGAAACAATGAATGACTAATGATCTTTCCAGAAGTCCTGTATGTCTACCATTGAGGAAAACCCCTGACAGCTCATATATCAATGTTTTCATGTGCACATAGGACAAGGAATTGACTTGTGAGTTATGGTTTCTCCCCAACTCTAAGGATGCTTAGCTTTCTAGTTTTTTGTCTTGAGAAGTGTTGAGTGTAGCTCAGAAGCCAAAACCATTGACACGGAGGGGTTAGAGCAAGGTGTCATGTGATGCTGCCCACTTGCTGGCCACTGCAAGGGTTATGGGAGTTCTAGCATTCACCTCCGGGTCACAGTTAGATCTTCTAATCTCAAACGGAAGACATTTCCTGATAGTTTAAAAGCTGATTGAATTTTAGCCAACCATTTGAATGCAACTGTTTTTAGTTGCTTTCTTTATGAGGGTGGGAAATGACATCAGAAAGAAATGATATGGTATATTTCTGTCTTTACTTTTACGTCAAGAACTACTTAAATAATTTAGTTTTGGAATCATTTAATCTATAATAAACACTATAATGACTGAGGCTTACATTTCCTTTGCAGGCCACCTACTACTTGTCTCTTCAAATAGTAGCAAATGGAATTATTTACACAATTGAAGCAATTAGTTAATATTGAAACATAAATCTATCAAGTTTTACTTATTGAGGTATTTCTATTGTGTCTTTGAGAACCATGGAGGTTTTTCATGGAAAAGAACATATCCAGAAAGGACAGAAGACTGTGTGTATGATTTTCAACCAAAGACTCAGGATGGGCTGGGCACAGTGGCTCACACCTGTAATCCCAGCACTTTGGGAGGCCAAGATGAGAGGCCAGGAGTTCAAATCCAGCCTAAGCAACACAGTGAGACCTCGTCACTACAAAAAGTCCCAAAATGAGTGAGCGGTGGTGGTGTGTGCCTATAGTCTCAGCTATTCAGGAGGTTTAGGCAGAAGGATCACCTGAGAGTTCAAGGCTGCGGTGAGCTGTGATTTTGCCACTGCACTTCAACCTGACAAGTGACAGAGAGAGACCCCAACTCAGAGAAGAGGGTACACATAGATAAATAAAAGGACCATTTTGATTAAATATAAAAACCTTAATTGACTAAAAATAAAAGCTTGATTTAAAGTTAGAAAAATGTCCTGGAGAATAAATTTAGAAACTGCTCCTTAAAGCTTTGTTTTAACCAAATTTTGTACGTTTAATTTGACAAAAAAACTCACCAAGCTTACCTTGTAGAGATATGGAAGGTTATTCTTGTTACAACAGTGACTGATTCTTTTACTTAATTTGATTTTTTTTCCTTCATAGGAATGTATTAATTTCCCAAAGACCCTGTAAAGTCATGATGATAAAACTACATATTTTCAAAGCTGTTTTCTAGTCCAGAGAAATTTCTAATTAGACCTTATAAAACAGTTTTGCTTCCATTCAAATAAATATGTGAGTTTATTCATTTGTCAAGGACTTCATGCAGTTGTTATACTTTTATATAAGATGCTTGATTAGAAGACCAAAACATTTAACATACCGATGCATATATCTTGTCAACACATGGAGCTTTTAGAGAATGACGGGTTCATCTCTATGGAGGGAATAGAACTTCTGGGCACAAACTAAAGAGTTCCCATTCTGCATTGTTATTATTATTATTATTATTATTATTTTGAGTCAGAGTCTCACTCTGTTGCCCAGGCTGGAGTGTAGTGGCACGCCCGGTCACTGCAGTCTTGACCTGCTGGGCTCAGGCGATCCTTCCACCTTAGCCTTCCAAGTAGCAGGAACTACAGGTGTGTGTAGTTAGCCCAGCTAATTTTTGATTTATTGCAGAGACAAGACCTCACCAAGTTGCCCAGGCTGGTCTCGAACCCATGGGCTCAGGCAATCTTCTTACTCTCAAAGTCCTGGGGATACAGGCGTGAGCCACCGTGCCCGGTTCCATTCTGCATTATTTGACTTAGTTACTTATACACCTCTTTGCTGATGGCACACTGGTTCATGTCTCAAGATTCAGAGTAAAGGGAGCAAGTCCTATGTAATAATCTAGCTTGAGTTTAAGCAAATTCCACTGACCAGAACAGCCAATGAGCCATGCTAATCACTCCTAGGAGAGCATGGTAAATTGAACCAATAATGTGGGGGGGACAGGGAAGGTTGCCAAATGTCCTTCACAAAAATTCTAGTCAATCTTTATGAAGATCTAAAAGTATTTTTAAGTCGAGTACAGAAGCTCACACTTGTAATTCTAGCAGTTTGGGAGGCTGAGGTGAGAGAATCGCTTGAGCCCAGGAGATCAAGATCAGGCTGGGTAACATAGTAAGGCCCTGTCTCTACAAAAAAAAAAATAAATAAAAAATAGCCAGCCATGGTGGGAGGTGCCTGTAGTCCCAGCTCCTTGGAAGGCTGAGGTGGAAGGATTACTTGAGCCCAGCAGGTCGAGGCTGTGGTGACTGTGAGCATGCCACTGTACTCCAGCATGGACAACAGAATGAAACTCCAACTCAAAAAAAATATATATTAAAAAAAAAATAAGCCAGGCTCGGTGGCTCAGCCTGTAATCCCGCGCCTTTGGGAGGCTGAGGTGAGTGGACTGCCTGAGCCCGCGGGTTCGAGACCCGCCTGGGCAGCGAGACCTCATCTCTACAATAAATAAAAAAAATCAGCCAGGCGTGGTAGCGCATGCCTATAATTCCAGCTACTCGGAAGGCTGAGGTGGAAGGATTACCGGAGCCCAGCAGGTCGAGGCTGCAGTGGCCGGGAGTGGCCACTGCACTCCAGTCTGGGTGACAGAGTGAGACTCCAACTCAAAAAAAATAAAAAAATAAAATAAAAAAATAAAAGTATTACTACACTTGAACTGATAATATGTACTTATTGTTATCTGCAACTCTTATTTACACATTTTTAATTTTTAAAAATTAGCTGTTTACCTTCAGAGCTACTATTTGAAATGCTACATAGGACACAGAGTCCACTTCTAGCTGATTCTACATGTGTTCTGTTTCATTCCTTGGTTAACACAGTCTTCCTAAGGCTAAACATTTGTCTATGCCAGCATTTGAGACAGGAATTGAAATATTTTCACAAATATAGATTTGAAAGTCACCACGTAAGTTCTGGTTAAATGTGTCAATTAAACAATTCTGTTTACTATCACTCCCCCTAGAAATAACTCTTAAGTAATAGTAAAGAATTTTAAAAGGAACCTGGGCAACAGAGTGAGATCTCAACTTAAAAAAAAGAATGTGATTTTAAAAATCACAAAAGAAGGCACTGTGACTTTAAAAATCACAAAAACAAAGAGAATGAAAGAAAGAAATGAAGTCACATTAAAAAAAAAATAACAACTGGAAACTGGGAACATTTGCACTGAATGATTTAGGGCAAGGTTTCTCCAACTTGGTACTTCGCATTTTGGGTCATGTGATGTGCTATAGCTGGCTGTCCTCTGCTCTGTGGCCTCTACCCACTAGACATCAGTAACACTCCTTCCCAGTTGTGACAACCCAAAATATCTTCAGGTTATTGCCAAATGTTCCTTGGGGGTAAAATTGCCCCTGGTTAAGAACCACTGATCTAGGGAATATGACAAATCTAAAATGATACCTATGGAAGTCCACGAGCAGGTTTATTCTGGCCAAATAATCCCAAAAAAGCTCAGGAACTGGAGGTAAAAAGCTCTGCCAGGCAGAAAACAGGACTGGCTGAAAATCTGTGTAAGACAGGTTACAACTTCTATAGTTCCTCTGCTAAAGATTCTTTTTTTCTTTTCTTTTCTTTTCTTTTTTTTAGAAACAGAGTCTCACTATGTTGCCCAGACTGGTCTTGAACTCCTGGCTTTAGCAATCCTCCCGCCTTGGCCTCCCAAAGTGCTGGGGTTACAGGTATGAGCCACTGCGCCTGGCCCAGATTCATCCTTTAAAGAGGCCAAGTCTTGAGGGCTCTAGGTGTGAAGACACCACGCACAGCTGATGGCAAAAATTCCGTATTGAATGTGGGTATTATGTGAAAATCGAATACACAAGTGGGAACCTAGGCCTTTGCTCGACTCAGCTCTGGCAACACTGGCATCCAGGTGCATGTTTTCTAGATGGGAGATTGAAGGATTCTTCTTCTCCTTCTCCTTCTCTTTCTCCTTCTTCTCCTCCTTCTCCTTCTTCTTCTTCAGGATTAAATTGTTTTATTCTTATTTATTAATTTTAAAGATGCGGGCTACACTTCAGGATTAGGTATACAAGTGGTCATCGTACAGGTAAAGTTTGGGCCTCCCTTTGGTCACCACTTTGCCTGGTTCAAGATCGGATACCCTTATTGATGTTGTGTCCACCACCCCAGCAGTATCCCACTACTGCCAATCCCTTTCTTATAGTATGGAGGATTCTTCTAATGAAAACTGGCCAACCCACAAAAAGCAAAATGATCTATTGTTACTCAAGTTTAGTAAATTGCCCTGATCAGATCATCCTAAAACCCTGAAGTCTACCAGTCAGTGACCTCTCCCTCTCCATTCATATCTGCTAGTTATGGGCTTTTTCGGTGCTTCACTCTACAAACAGACAGCCAAACAACAAAGACAGCCAGCAAAGACCAAGCATCTGAAGACAGCCTCCAGCGTGAAAGAGAAAAAAAGAAACAGGAAGAAAGGACCAAGAGGAAACAGCATTATTGTGGGGAGCAGATGAAAATGGCAAACAAGTGAAGTGAAGATTCCCTTCCTGGATCTTGGTTTCTAGATATTATTCTCCACTAGACTGGGAGCAGAGAGACAAGCATCCTTCTTTGCCAGAAAAAATTTTAAAATGTTCAAAGAATGAAAAGACCATGAAAAAGAACATAGGAGCCAGCTAAATGGCTGTCCCCTGGCTAGACTGAGGACAATTGGAGCACAAAAATAAATAACAAGAGTATAGGACTGTAACTCTTGCTTGAAATAGAAATCCATAGGCCAGGCACAGTGGCTCATGCTTGTAATCCCAGCACTTTGGAAGCTGAGGTGGGAGAATTGCTTGAGCCCAGGAGTTCAAGACCAGCCTGGGCAACTTGGCAAGATCTCATCTCTACAAACAATAAAAAAAATTAGCCAGGTGTGGTGGCATGCACCTGTAGTCCCAGCTCCCTGGGAGGCTGAGATGGAGGGATCACCTGAGTCCAGGAGACTGAGGTTGCAGTAAGCCATGATCGTGCCACTGCATTACAATCTGGGCGACTGAGTGAGACTCTGACAAAAAGAAAGGGGCGGGGGGAGAGAGGGAATGAGGGAAGGAGAGAGAGAAATCCATGAGTCCACTATGATAAAAAACAAATAAGGGAAAGAGAAACCTTTCTTTCAGTAGAATGTCAGCTAATAATTACAGACGGAATAATGAAAATACATCATCACCATTGGGTAACCCAATCCACAGTAGCTGACACAGACAATGTCATCAATGAATGCTAAGATTACAGAAGAGATCATCAATGGATGCGAAGGCCAGGGGCTGCAGGTTTGGTGAGAAACAGATATTAGCGTACGCTTGGAATATTTCTGCACAAAATACCAACCAACGCAAAGGAAAGATCGGTGACTTTATAGTGGAGAAAACTGACAGACACCGAACACAAACAACCAAGGTTAGGATCACCAGTTGTGGGATGGGTCGACCTTGTTTGCCTGGTGTGACGCACTCAGAAAGATCACAGCGTCATTGTTGTAGTAATTCCTTCTAGGAATCTACAGCCATCGTCTGATGATGGGGAAACATTGGACACACCCAAGGGAAAGGTTGCAGAAGTGTTCTGGACTGACATATACAAAGGGAACCCCCAAAACCCGGAATTACGTCTTGGAGGGTGGGCCCCTTTGTAGTACAGGCTTCCCCTGCTGGGTAAGTGTTCTAGGAACCCATCTGCATCAGTGGACCAGCTAGCGTTGTTGTGAGAGGCTGCATTTGGCTTCAGTGAATTTTTTGGGACATTCTTTCAACACATTTGCCCATTTCATGTTGGGTGATTAACGAGCAAACCCACCCACACTGTGCTTAAGGTTCAGCAGTTTTTGACCCAAAACGGCATTTTCCTCATGCCCCACCCTCCCTCTTCACCCGATCTTGCCCCGACTGGCTCTTTTTTGTTTCCCCGGATCAAAAAAGTTCTCAAAGGGAAACGTTTTGCCAGTGTGGAAGAGGTGAGATAAAAAAAATGGCAGAAACACTAAAAGGCATAAAAGTGGGAGTTCAAAAACTGTTCTGAGTAGTGGAAAAAGCATTTTGATAGGTGCCTGGCATCAAACAAAGAGTACTTTGAAAGTTACTGAGGTTTAAGCATGCAAGAATGAATGCACCATTTTTTATAAATAAATTCTGGGTTTTTTGGGTCCCCCCTCGTATGTTTTCCTATGGAATACCTAGACTTTAAAAAGAGGCATTGTTTGGACAGTTGGTGACGTTTGGCAAAGATGTCTGTTGGACAGACTGATGAATCAAAGGGAGATATTAAGGGGTCTGCCACTCCCACATTCTTTAAACTTTTAAGGGTAAGGGTAGCACTACTTTCTGCCACACCCTCTGGGATGTAATATTGTTTTTGATGTACTATCTTGCCTGTGTGTGTGTGTGTGTGTGTGTGTGTGTGTGTGTGTCAGGGGTGTCAGTTTGGAGCTTTCCACTTGGCTGTATTCACTCTGATGGCTCTTACCCCACAGGTTAAGGAAGCAGTATGGGTTATGTCAATGACCAGGAATGTACCAAGCGTACATTTGGAGACCAGGAAATGACTCTAGATGGGTCTGCAGACCTAATGGATTCACCGTAAGCAGCACCTGGGCCATAACTGCATTTATTACCAGGTCTGTCATATGTCCCCCACCACGACCAACTACATATATATTTTTAACAAGGGGCCCAGCACAACCTAAAAATACAGGACCCCTTGTTTAAAAAATTATTAAGAATTTTAAGAGGGCAACAGCAGAGCATTAAACCAATACTCAAGCCATGCTTAGCACCTTCTAAATGTGAAGTCCAGCATGGCTGCACAAGTCACACATCCATGAAGCTGGCCCTGGCGCCCACTCTGATGGGGCCCATTTGATGGTTCAGGTCTCTGAGTGTTACTGTCAACCTGGACGCAGAATGTTGGGCTATTCAGCTTTCCCTAGTGTGGAGTTACCCAAGTCATTGATCCCTTTGGGGAAGAACTGGGAAATCATCACTGCAAATGCTTGTGATTTTGTGGGAACCCAACCTCTCTTTCGAATGATAGGTTCTGGAACCCCAAACTGGCTCAGTTTTGGAAACTGAGTAAGGCATCCTGACTTCTCATCAGAATGACTGCTCTCATCCTCTACCCTTGATTTCTTTTGTTTGCATAGATTCAGTTGTACTCTTTTTAGTTACTCAGGTGTTTTTTCCCAAGAATACCACATACAGCTGGGTGCCGTGGCTCACGCCTGTAATCCCAGCACTTTGGGAGGCCAAGGCAGGAGCACTACTTTAGCCCAGGAAATTGAGACCAGCCTGGGCAACATAGTGAAACCTCATCTCTACAAAAAAAAAAAAATCAAAAAATTAGCTGGGCATGGTGGTCCGTGCCGGCAGTCCCAACTACTCAGGAGGCTGGGGTGAAAGGATTCTCTGAACTCAAGAGGTCAAGACTGTGGTGAATCATGATCATGCTACTGCAGCCTGGGTGACAGAGCAAGACCCTGAGTCAAACAAATAAACAAACAAACAAACACATAAGAACACCACATTCATGAACCATCTCCAAGCCTCTGCAGGTCAGGGACCTTGGCTACCACCTCACCCTAGCACTCATTACAATAATTGCATCCACCTGGCTTCTGATGGCTAAGTACTAGCACCTGACCTCTACTGTGTGTGTGTGTGTGTGTGTGTGTGTGTGTGTGTGTGTGTGTGTGTGTGTGTGTGTATGTTGGGAGGAGCTGTCCTCTTGGCCTCATTGCTATCAGTGAGGCTAGCTCTATAGAGACAGAACTTCACCCCTGGCCTTCAGAAAAGAGCGACTACCAAATTCTTAGAGATGCTGCCCTCTTGTCAGCACATTTCTCACTGCTTTGGTGAATCACGTCTATCTGGACCCTCTGGTGAAGCAGGAAGTCCCCAGCATACAAACAATTTCCATGCCAAGAGTCCAATTAGTTTGAAGTCCAACAAAGTTAGCCTAGTTGCCTAACTAACAATCGGTTATATTGTACTATATTGTACTGTATTTATTTAACAGGCTAGACTGACACCTGGTGGAGAGAAATAATACTAAAAAAACACAGGTGTGCACTGTTAAAGTTTGTAACTTGAAGGTTTGTATGTAGGGGACTTCCTGTAGTCACCTATACCTTATGTGGCATATACCACACTAGCATGCTCGATCCTCTGAGCCTTGCAATCCCTCTGCCAGGGAAGTCCTGGCATTTCAGCCTTACTTCGTGTGGACTGTTGCTTTTCCCTGGCTTCCTGGAGTCATCTTAATAGCATATCTGCACTGTCTCCTGGGCCTTGCCAGAATTACAGAACAGCGCTTGTAATAAGCACTTTCATAGTTAAAGTTATGCTCTGTCTGCCTTGATCTGACACCCCCAGAGTCCCTTCCTGTGTATTCTCTCTCCTGGCTCCTCTAAGGACCTGCAGCTAGGTCCTGTAACTCCTTCCCAACTTTATGTGGTGATTTAACCTGGTGATTGACCTAGTGACCAGGAGAGAGGTTGGGGCAGATCTGAGGGGGCACACTTTTTTTTTTTGAGTTGGTGTCTCATTCTGTCACCCAGACTGGAATGCAGTGGCACAATCATGGCTCATGACAGCCTCAACCTCCTGGGCTCAGGTGATTCTCCTGCCTCAACCTCCTGAGAAGCTGGGGCTAAAGGTACATACCACCATGCCCAGCTATTTTTTTTTTTTTTGTAGGGATGAGGTCTCATTATTTTGCCTAGGCAGCTCTTGAACTCCTGGGCTCAAGCAGTCCTCCCATCTTGGTCTCCCAAAGTGTTGGGATTACAGACATGAGCCACCATGCCTGGCCAGCACAAGTTATTTTGCAGGGTAGAAGCCCTGAATTGTCTACAAGAGGAGGGGCGTGCTGGGCATACAAGGGGAGGGATGGACCAGTCCTGTGGGTGCTTCAACCCAGATGCCCCCTTTCTACTGCCAGGCTCCTATTCTTTGTCAACCAGGGCTCTGACCTTGGATGATCACACCTGCCTTGTTTGAAACATTAGCCTTCTTTGGAGATACTTTTTGATAAATTCTAAGCCTGGTCTGCAGCTTTCCTGCACCCCTGCTGCAGGAGAAAGGAGATGCATTGTATGGTACCAAGGAAGTCTTCTGGCTCCCACACTTGGCTTTTTATTTTTTAATTTATTTTTGTAGAGATGAGGTCTTGCTATTGCCCAGGCTAGTCTCGAACTCAGCCTCAAGCAATCCTACTGCCTCGGCTTCCCAGAGTGCTAGGATTAGAGGCATGAGCCTCCATGCTCGGATATACTTGGCTTTTAGAAGTCAATGAACAACTCTTAGTCTTTCTCCATCATTTTCCAAAGCATCAATTGCAAGTTAGCCACCTTTGTTGTCCTTTTGGTTACTATTTCTTCCACGTGGCTCAAATGCTTGGTACAACACACCAGCAAGTATGTTTCCACCACCAGTGAAAGTTGTCCCTTGCACTGTTGCTTTGCGCTATCTGTGCTCCCTCGACAGCCAGCTGTGTGATCCAGCTTCCTGGAGCCATCTTAATTGCATGTCTGCACCATCTCCTGGGCCTTGCCAGAACGTTGAATCCTGAATTACAGAACAGTGCTTGCAATAAGCACTTTCATAGTTAAAGTTATGCTCTGCCTGCCTTCCTCTGACACTCCCAGAGTAAGCATTGCTTTTTCAGACCATGAGTACCACCGAACTGTCACAGGTTGGGTTCCTTGGCATGCAGACATGGAGACTACAGGAGAGGAGGTGATGAGGAAGTGCTCTTGGTGTCAATACCTGTGGTGAGGAAGGAGAGACACAGACGCAGATAGGGCAGAGGGAGAATCTAGTTGTAGCAAAGATGTTAGCTGGCCCCACGGGGAACTCCAAAGCTGGACTGGCCCTTAAGTTGCAGCGAGGGCCCCGTGCTGAACGGAATGGATGGCCGCTCTAGGGGAAAACTTGACCATGGCTGATGCGACTCTCTGAAGCGGATGTAATCCCAAGGCAGGCAACAGGGAGAGTTGCCTGCCAGCGACTGAGGGGTAAATCTGGATTTAAGAGGGACCTGGGGGCTCATCAC
Organism: Carlito syrichta; assembly: GCF_000164805.1. Lineage (NCBI taxonomy): Eukaryota > Metazoa > Chordata > Mammalia > Primates > Tarsiidae > Carlito > Carlito syrichta. Next base: position 3,389,548 of record NW_007253372.1, on the reverse strand, counting down.
AGCTCTACTGCAGCATATCTGTAAACAGTATGTTTTGATCTCACCAAAAATTATGCTGTAATTGGGAGAAGAAATGGGTGTGTGTATGGGGGGTTGAGGAGTACCAAAAAGGAAATCCTCTTTTTGCATGACGGGAAGCCAAGAGATTCGATCTACAATTTTTTTCTTCTTCTTTTTTTCTTTTTTGAGACGGGGTCTTGCTGTGTTGCCAGGCTAGTCTTGAACTGGCCTCAAGCGATTCTCCTGCCTCAGCCACTCAGAGTGCTGGGATTACAGGCACCATGCCCAGCCTAGATCTTCAATTTTGTTTCAAAAATGTAAAACAAAAGGTCTGCCATGAAACAAGGCTGCACACATGGTGCAATTTATTGTTGTCCCTGTCTTCCCTTTATTAAGGACACCACTTCGTCTGCTCACAGGGAAAATGTTATATTTCTTAAAAAACACTTTTTTCCAATAATTGTTTTAAGGATAAAGACAGCTGTTTTGCATCTAGTTTTTACATTTTCCTGCACAGGAAGCTCAACCACCAATTCAGTGATAAGTACCGGTAGCTTTAGTGTCAGGGAAGACAGAAAGAACTGAACAAATCTGATGCATTTAGCAGGGACTGGTTCCCTCTTTGTTCTCTTTTTTAAAATAAGGAATGATAATGATCCATTTCAAATTGTTTTGCATCTTTCAGATTGCTTTCACATCTTCAGTTCTCATAGTAATTCTCATGTCAGTAGAGCAGATGTTATTATCCTCATTTGATAGATGAAGAAACTGAGGCTCAGAGTGGCTGTGTTTTACCAATGAAATCTGTATATAAATACTGGACAATAAATTTTAATTATCAGTGGATTTCCTTTATGTTCCAATTCATTGCCTCGAATTTTCAAACAACTGCCAATAAAAAAGAAATTGTTTAAATGTTAAATTGTGCTACAAGGAAGATATTTCTTCCATCCAAGAATTTTTTTTAGAGTAGTCTTTGACAGATAATAAGCTTGTTCTAGAATAATTTCTTCAAGAACATCATGCCAATACCTAGAAGAACTCACTCTGCCTTTTAAAAAAACCTAAATTGTCTGAGTTGTCAAACAGTGAAGTGTGAATTAGACAATTCTGTTCCTATTGACAAATGATATATAATTTGTGTTAGAGATTGCTGGAAGTAAGTTTAGAAACTGTAAAGCAAAAGACAGGGGTGAGGTGAAGGAGCTTCCCAAGGCATAGCAGGAGAGTTTTTAAAAAACGGATACATAATAGTTTACATATTTTGGGGGTGCATGTGATGTTTTGTTACATGTATAGACTGTGTAATGATCAAGTCAGGTTATTTACAGTATCCACCTTTTTGAGTAATTCTAAGTGTTGAGAACAAGTCAAGTCCCCTCTTACTTTGAAATATACATCTTTTGTTCACCGTAGTCACTCTGCCGTGGTATAGAATTTATACCTTTTATCTAACTGTATGTTTGTGCCTATTAACCTACTTTTTCATCCCCACCCACCCACCTTTCCCAGTTTGTAGTATCTATCATTCAACTCTATGAAATCCACTTTTTTTTTTTAATATGAGTGAAAACATGCAATATTTGTTTTTCTGTGCCTGGCTTATCTCACTTAACATAATGTCCTCCAGTTCCATCTTTGTTGCTGCAAATGATATGATTTCATTCTTTTTTATGGCCTAATGATATTCCGTTGTCTGTCTATCTATCTATCTATCTATCTATCTATCTATCTGTCTGTCTGTCATCTTTCTAATCACGTTTTCTTTATCCATTTGGTCACTGATGGACACTTAGTTTGATTTCATATCTGTGCTACTGAGAAAAGTACTTAGCAGGATCTTAAAGGTGGCAGTTGCCTGTAGTGCCGTGTATACTAGAGTCCTGGCGAATGCCTTGGAGAGGATTTTAGCTCCACTCTATGAAACACTCTTCTCATTAGAATTCTCTGAATGCATTCAGCACTTTATCACTTAGGCTATTGACATTCTTACATTGTAGAATGACTACAGAACACCATGGCCCTACACTTTTGCTGTAAAACAAAGTCCCTGTTCTGTTTGCTTGCTCCATCAAGTCTTCTTCAAATAATATAAAATCACATCTGAGTAAGTACTCAGGGCATTAATATCATTAATATTGGGTCCCATTACTTGCTAAACACTTATTAAGCAGATTGCTAAATGTTAACCTTCTAGACAAAAGTTTACTGCACTGAAGCCTGAAATTGCTGCTCTTATGTAAGAAATAAAAATAGCTGGGCAGGGTGGCTCACGCCTATAATCCAAGCACTTTGGGAGGCGGAGGCGAGAGGATTGCCTGAGCTCAGGGGTTGGAGATCAGTGTGAACAACATGGTGAGACCTTGTCTCTACAATAAATCATAAAATTAGCTGGGTGTGGTGGGGCATGTCTGTGGTTCCAGCTACTTGGAAAGCTGAGGCAGAAGGATCGCCTGAGCCCAGCAGGTCGAGTGTGCCACTGCCTTCCAGCATAGGTGAGACTCCGACTCAAAAAAATAAATAAATTAAAATAAACTTAAAGCAGCTGAGAATAAGGCAGAGAAGATGTAATAATCTTATACATTTTAGGCCTTGTTTTTTGTTTTTAGAAAGCAGGATTTATTGAGAGGACAGGAAAGTTCCCACAGTGGGAACTGATGGGGTTATCCAAGCCTTGTTTTTTTATAATGTTATTTGACATTTTAAAAACAGTTAACCTACATATATATTGTAAAATTCAATGAAACAAAAGAGTCATTGGTGAAAACCAGGTATCCTTCCACCCCCATCTCAGAGCAACCTAGTTTTCTTCTCCAGAGCAAACTCATTTCTTGTGTTCCCCTTCCCAGAGATGCGGGGGGAACCTCCCAAAATCCAGGGTTCACTTATAAAAATTGTGTATTTATTCTTACATGTTTAAACTTCAGTCAACTTCAAAGTACTTTGTGTGATGCAATACACCTGTAGAGATGCTTTTTTCACTTCTCAAAACCAGTTTCCGAACTCGTCCATTTTGATGCTTTTTAGTGCTTCTGTCATTTTTGTTTCACCTCTTTCATATCAGCAAAACGTTTCCCTTTGAGGACTTTTTCATCCAGGGAAACAAAAACAATCACTCAGGGTAAGATCGGGTGAATAGGGAGGGTGGGACATGGGGGTCATGCTATTTTTGGTCAAAAACTGCTGAACACTCAGCGCAGAGTAGGCAGATGAGCTCGTAAATCACCCATCATGAAATGGGCAAACAAGTTGAAAAAGTCGCCAAAAAAGGATTCACTGAAGCAGAACACAGCCTCTTCCAACAACGCGAGCTGGTTCACTGGTACCAACGGGTTCCTTGAACACTCACCTAGTGGGGGAAGCCTGTACTCCAAGGGGCCCGCCCTCCAAAAGATAATTTTTTGGGGTCCCTTTTTACTCTCTACATGCATAAGCCTATATGTAGTTTCTACGCAAATGGCAGCTTACGACATATACTCTTCTACAATTCACATCAGAGCGTAATAGAGTTACAGATATTCTTTCTCAATGGTTAAATCATTTCAAGTGGAATGGATATACCACACTGGATTTAATCATTAAAGGACATTTAGGTTGTTTCCGATCTTTTGCTGTTAGAAGCAATGCTGTAATATCGTTTTCTTTTGTGTTTAAATATTTGCTACACTGGAATTCATTTTGGAGTAAAAGAAGTGAAACAGGGATATAAATCTATTTGTTAGTAGGTGGCTAACAAGTTATCCCAGCATGATTTATGAACTAATTTATCTTTTGCTACTGATTTGAAAGGCCTGGTTCATAAGCAAAATTTTTTAAATGTTGGAGTATATTTCTGGAATTTCCATTCTTTAAAAAATATCTTTCTATGCAGATGTTTTAATTATTATGCTCTTATAATGTGTTTTGATATCTGATAGGGCTTTTTCCTGTTATTTTTTCAGAATTTTTTCTGGCTTTCATTGCTTACTTGTCTTTTGCTATGACTTATAGAAAATAATTCCAGATTGTCTATTTTCCCCCAAATTTCAAGTGACTATGGAAGACACAATATGTGGCTAACATCACAAATGAATCAAATTTTAACTTTTGATTTAAATTAATTTAAATAGCTACATGAGGCTGGAGACTAGTGTGCTGTTCTAACAGATTCTTGTTTGTATATGGAAAGATTATTGATTTCTGAACATTAATTTTGTACTCAGCCACCTTACTCAAGTCTCATTTGCAATCATTTTTCAGTTGATTCTCTTGAGTTTTCCAAATATGCAATTTGTATAATTAGAAGTGATCCTTTTTTCTCTCTCCTTCCAATTAATATAACTTCTATTTATTTTTGTCTTTTAGTTTTCCATAAACACTGGTGCATTGACAGTTTCATGGTATTAATTTATTCAACAAACATTAACTATCTTGTAAATGTTAGGTCTCAGAAGATATAAAATAATTAAGACAAATTCACTACCTTCAAGAATTTGTAATGTGGTGGATAGGACTATTTCATAGAGAAGTGTAACATAGTATGACAAAACCCACAGGAGAGATAGGTAAGCATTTTGGGGCTGGGGGGAAATGGCATAAGAGTGTTTTAAGTGTGTGTGCTTGCATGTGTGCGTCAGATGAAAGGTGAAAGAAAAGATGTGGATTTCAAATGAAGATAGCAAGTGATCTATATGTAAATTCTTTAGTATTTTTTTTAACTTATTCAAAATATTTATTCTTTAGATATGTTATAGGCATCTGATAAAACATTTATGCAACATATTGATCGGGTATATTTTGAATATATATTTGTCTTTGGAAACTGAACATTTTCATAAAATAATTTGTGGTAAAAATAAAAGCAATGTTTTCAATTGTTTAATTCACCTGCCTATAGTGGTAGAAGTGCAGTTTAGCTGATGGACTCATTTCAAGTTAATTTTATCATAGTCTTATTTTTTTGCTAGTAATTATTTCATCCTGGAAAGTCATTATGTCTCAAAATGTATGATCCTTTCCTAGAGAAAATACTCTCATACCAGGAGGTTTTATACTCCATACAGAGCCAAATGGATAATCTTAAATTTCCTTTGATACACTAGCTATATTGTTTCTTTTAGAAGTGTTGAAATTCTAATAATCATCATCTAGCCCAAACAAAAACAAAAACAAAAGCTGGTATACATTGACACTCTTTGATACATGATTCTAATCCTTAATCTTTGCCTAATATCATCTGGGCCATGATTATTAAGGTTCCAGTATTATAAAAGCTCTAGGTCAAGACAGCAACTTGCCAAATGATTAATTTATCAAATTATATACACAGTATTAATTTTGTATAAAGTTTATACCAATATGCGGAGGTCTCAGTGTTCAACGTGCTCGGGAAATGGGCACATCATGAATGTCAAGAGTTTTGTAAGTGTCTGTGAAACAGAAACATAAAAGGCCATGGAATGGATTGAAGATGGCAAATATCTATCAAATTTGTTGAATTAATCTCACATTTCTTTATAGCGATCTTTCTGTGTTGAAGGTTTCTGTGTTGAAGGCTGTGTTGAGGGTTTTGCCCCACACTAAAAACTGTCTTTTTCCCTCTGTCAATTGTCACCTATTCAATATAACTAAGTACGTGTTTCTTTTCTTTTTATGATAACATTAATGTTAATTTCCCAGGCATTTCACCTTTTGGACACTGGAGCACTTCTACAACACTCAACTTCTATATGCCAGTGGTGGGCTTACCCTAAAATGTAGTTGAATCTGTTATGCATATGAGAAAAGTGAGCACACAAATGTGAAATCACCTCCAGGCACCATTTTTTTTTCTTCATAGTCTACCTGAAACCATTTACGTCTATTCAAGAAAGCTTACCAGTGAATTAAGAGAAGTTGGAAGACAGACTGATGTATTGGTCAGGGAAGGCCATGTCATGTTCATTAACATTCTCCCCAGATTTCAGCAGCTTAAGATGACCAAAGTGAAAAAAAATTTACTTTGGTGCTCTCGCCACCCATTCACTCGGTTGACAGAGGAGCTCTCCAAAACAAAGTCACGACTTGGGCTGATAGAGCAGCCACCATTTTGAACACTGCTAGAGGGAAAATTCTAGAGGGTATCAACCCAGCAGCCTCTGGCCCAGACACATGACACACCTATGTGCATTGGCTGGAACTAAGCACAAGATCCCACCTAACCACCACAGAATCTGAAAGTTGAGAGAGCTGGAAATACTTGTCAAACAAAACTAATGATTACCATGACTGAACTGCAAAGGTGTTGAAAGAGCAGTTTTGGCAACAGCAGAGATGACCTCAACAGAAATAGAAACAATGCGAGAGAGCTGGGCCACAGAGTTGGCTATCCTGTGATTATTCTCATTTCTCCTCCCCTCAACTGTTTTTCAATTCAATTCAATTCATACACATTGAGTAAATGCTTTAGACTGCAAGATACCTGGTTATAAAAGGTGGGCCAATATCAAACTGGAGATTACTGCTTCTTGTGAATATATTCAGGTGACTTTAAGAAAAACAAAGTTTTGACAACGACCCAAAATCAGACCTCAGTATATATAAGCCTTTAGACTCTAATAATAGTGTGGAAGTGTACTGGGTTAATTGTTTTTTTTTTTAAATTAGATCCTCACATTTGCTAACAATTATTACAGATATATTTGGCATAGTATATCAAGGAAAAAAACCACAAAAGCAGAAACAGATAAATTGGACTTCATTAAACAAAAAACTTTGCCCAGTAACAGCGTATAGCAAAAAATAATAATTTTTTTAAATTAAAAACTTTACTTCTTCCAAGAAAATCATCAAGAAAGTGGGAAGGCAACTCCCAGAATAGCAGAAAATAACTGTAAATCATATATCTGATAAGGGACTTGTATCCAAAAATATATATATATCTTTAGAAACCTCTTAAACTCAGCAATAAAAAGACAACTCAACTTAAAAACAAGCAAAGAAATTGAATAGAAATTTCCCCAAAGAATATATACAAGAGGCTAGTAAGCATCTGAATGCTACTCCATATCATTAGTCATTAGAGGAACACAAATCAAAACCATAATGAGATACCACTTTGTACCCACTGAAATGGCAATAATAGAAAAGACAGACAACAAAAAGCATTGGCAAGGATGTGAAAAATCTGAAACGCTCATACATTGATGGTAGGAATGTAAAATGGTGCAGCCACTTTGGAAAACAGTTTGGCAGTTCCTCAAAAAGTTAAATATAGTCACCATATGACCCAGTGTCTTAGTCTGTTTCTGTTGCTATAACTGAATACCACAGACTGGGTAATTTATTTAAAAAATAAATTTATTTCTTACAGTTCTGGAGCCTGGGAGTCCAGCATCGAGGCATCATATCTGGTAAGAGCCTTCTTGTTGGTGGGGACTCTCCGTAGAGCCCCTAGGCAGTGCAAGGCATCACATGGTGAAGGTGCCAACCTGGTTTTATGACAGATCCACTCTTGTGATAACTAACTCACCCCCTCGATAACCCATTAATCCATTAGTGGGTTAGTACATTAATGAAAGCAAAACTTTCATGACCATAATCACTTTCCAAAGGCCCCACCTCTCAACACTGCTGCATTGAGGACTAAGTTTCTAACATGAACTCTTGGACACATTCAAAGAACAGCACCCAGCAATCCCACACCCAGGTATATATCACAGAAATACTTGTACATAAGTGTTCACAGCATCATTATTCATAATGGCACAAAAGTGGAAACCCAAATGTCCATCAACCAATGATAAATAAACAAAATGTGATATATCTACCCATTGGAATATTACTCAGCCATAAAAAGCAATGAGATATTGATACATGCAACAGCAGGGATAGACCTTGAACTCACGCTAAGTGAAGGAGGCCAGACCCCAAGGATCACATACTGCATGATTCCATTTGCATGAAATGTTCAGAACAGGCACATTAATAGAGACAGAAAGTAAATCAGTGGTTGCCCGTGGCTGGGAGGAGAGAGAGTAGAAGGGGGAGTGGTTATTAATGGACACAGAGTTTCTTTGTGAGATCATGAAAAAGTTCTGGGACCTAGTGGTGATGGCTGTGCAACTGTGTAAAGTATAATGCCTATTTTATTAATAAAATACATGTAATTACCTAAGTTTATATATATATATATGGCTAAAGCAAAATAAGCAAGAGGCCATTAGCATGGAATTATTCCTTTACTCAGAGCTCTTAGGTAAGCACACAAGAACTTAACTTGGAAACATTCCTTGTAACTGACTTAATTAAAATTAAATAAGTAAATAACAAGAACCTTTGCCAATCACAAACAGCTAACCAGCTGATTGGTTATATAACTAGAGACTCCCAACAGACCACACCCAAATAAGATACATGCCTCATTATACTATGTCCAAATAAGGCAAACACTCAGCTACAGCCAATCATAATTTCTCTACTTTGCTTCTGTGTTCAGCCAGTGAAAGTTCACTGCACATGCTACTAGGTGGAGTTCTCTGAACCTCTTCTGGCTCCAGGTGCTACCTGATTCATGGTTCATTCTTTGCTCAAATAAACCCCAGCAAATTTGTTTTGCATAAATTCTTATTTTACAACAATATACATACTAGATGGTGGGATAAGTGATTTTTTATTTCATTGTGCACTTCTCATTTTTTTCTCCCCTCTTACAGAAAACATACATGGCCTTTGTAATTAGAAAAGAAAACCTGTTAAAAACGATTTAAATCAAATTCAAAAAGTGAGACCTTGCATTTTTCTAATAATCTTTTAAGTGACCCAATACAGATTACATTCATAAAACATTCTAGAGTATGCAGAATTAAATTGTGCTGGGAAAATATCCAGAGTGGTTGCTTCTGGAAAGGTAGAGGCAGAGATTGACTAACAAGAGACATGAGGACATTTTCTGGGATGCCAGAAATCATAGTAATGGTCTATATGTTAGTAAGGACTCGGGATACACAGGTGAATGAATGTATTTGTCAAAACTCAGAGAACATACACTTAAGATTTGTGCTTTTCATTGCATGTAAATTTTACAGTAACATTATAAGCAAATATTGAACTGAAGCTAATGATAGGCATGTTGTACTAGTTAGGGGAAGTGTTCTTCTAGATATACATTTGAAATTAAGGCTAGGCACCATGGCTCACATTTATAATCCCAGCACTTTGGGAGGAGGAGGCAAGAGGATTGCTTGAGCTCTGGGGTTCGAGACCAGCCCAGCCTGGGTAACTTGGTGAGCTCTCATCTCTACAATAAATCAAATAAATTAGCCAGGCTTGGTGATGCATACCTGTAGTCCCAGCTACTTGGAAGGCTGAAGCAAAAGGCTGAAGAGGAAGGATCACCTGAGCCCAGCTGGTCGAGGTTGTGGTAGCCGTGATTGTGCCACTGCACTCAGCCTGGGTGAAAGAGTGAGACTCTGACTCAAAATAAAATAAAAAATAAAGTTAAGGTGGATTCATGGGTGAATACAAGTCATGGATAGAGGGCAAGACGTGGGATAATGCAAATATAATAAAATGTCAAAGGTAGAATACAAGGGGTGGATATATGGGTGTTCACTGCTTTATATTTGACATTTTTCATATTAAAACATGGGGAAGAGGGAACCCGATATAAAGACTTCACTATCCATCCTCTGACACCAAGTTATTCTAAAGCTCCACCTTACCTAACTGCCTTTCTTCCCTGTCCATGGTTGGCATTTCTAATTGGTTGTAGAATTCACCTTCAGTCCTTACAAATTATTCTTGTTTTTCCTTTTTTTTTTGAGTTGGAGTCTCACTCTGTTGCCCAGACTAGAGTGCAGTGGCCGCTCCCGGCCACCTTAGCCTCCACCTGCTGGGTTCTGGTGATCCTTCTGCCTCCACCTTCCAAGTAGCTGGAACTACAGGCGCGTGCTACCATGCCCGGCTAATTTTTTTAAAATTTATTGTGGAGATGAGGTCTTGCCAAGTTGTCCAGGCGATCTTGAACCCGTGGGTTCAGGCAATCCACTCACCTCAGCCTCCCAAGCGTGGGATTACAGGCTGAGCCACTAAGCCTGGCTTGTTTTTCCTTTTTATTAATGGTAACACCTTTCTTTTAGTCATGAGCATTTCCCAGGACAAAAATCATTTTTCATACCTTCCTTTCTCTCCTAGTTTCTAACTCAATTAAGGTCTAATTCTTCTAATTTTCACTTTATACTGTCTCACTTCTTTTACCATTAGCATCACCTTAATTCTGCACCAATTATCTGGCATCCTTGTGACCATTTTCATGGAGAAATAAAGTGGTATTGCTAAGATAATTGGCATGTAGTTTAAAAAGGAGTAATATTTTTACGTGCTTGTCTACAGAATCATTCTGATAGAGTACTTACTGTATTAGAAATAAAATATCCTTGGCTATCGTAAAGAATTCCTACTCTGAATTCCAGCCTCACTTCTTTTTCATTTTTGTTTTGAGTCGAGGTCTCTGTCACTCAGGCTGGAGTGCAGTGGCATGATCATGGCTCACCAGAGCCTCAACTTTCTGGGCTCAAGTGACCCTTCTCTTCTACCTCAGTCTCCCAAGTTGCTGGAACTACAGGTGTGTACCACCATGCCCGGCTAACTTTTTGATTTGTTGAGGAGACAATTTTTGATTTGTTGTAGGTCTTTGTTATATGGCCTGGACTTGTCTCTAACTCCTAGGCTCAAGCAATCCTCCTGTCTCAGCCTCCCAAAGTGCTGGGATTACAGCCACAAGCCATTGCACTTAGCCTCGTTTGTATGTTAATTATTAAAACCAGTTTTGCATAATTTAGATGCATACATCCATATCACAGAAAACAGAAAAATAAGTATTCTCAACTATGATTGGCCTCTGTAGACAATTCATCCTGCTAAGTGAACTATGCCAAAATTGCCAATTATCATTTCAGCAGATAGCTGCCACCAATTTTATCATGTTATTCATTTACCTACAGGCCCATTTTGCAACTAATTTATTATGGAAGATTCACCAAGGAGTGAAATTGCTTACAATTAGATGCCCCGTGGGTACTTCATTAACTTCTTTTCTCTAATGAATGTACTACTTGGTTGTTGGTAACAACGACCTTAACATTTTTCCATGTTAAAGTAATTGCAGCTAAGATACAGTATTTTGGAGCCTCAGCAGCCTGTCTATATGTTAGAATGGAACTGCTTTTTATGAGGAAGAAGTTTGCTGTCAAAAACATGTTTCCCCACAGGAATGGTCAGAGGACCATTTTGGAAGCCTTCATTCTTTAAAGGGACTTCGGTCCTTCGTTTGGTTGGAGGAGCACAACCTTTGAAGACCTACAGGTTTTTGAACCCTGGGATGGCCAATTCTTTATCAAAAACTCACAGATGGTGGCTCATGCCAGTAATTCCAGCACTTTGAGAGGCCAAGGTGGGAGGACTGCTTGAGCCCAAGAGTTTGAGACCAGCTTGGGCAATATAGCAAGAACTTGTTTCCACAAAAAAATGAAAAAAAAAAAAAAATTAGCCATCCTTGGTGGTGTGCACCTGTAGGCCCAGCTACTCAGGAGGCTGAGGAGGGGGAAGGGTTTGGGTCCAGGAGTTGGAGGCTGCAGTGAGCCATGATTGTGACACTGCACTCCAGTCAGGGTGACAAAGTTTCAAAAACAACAACTCATGGAAATTGCTAGCCCATCAATTCATCCACATATTTTAAACTATATCTTCAGAGGATGCCAGATCACCAAGGAGGTATGTAACTGGTCTCTCATACAAGTTTTCAGTAAATTACTGTTGCTTGTCTGTTTTTGGTTTTGGGTTTTTTTGAGTCAGTCTCACTCTGTCACCCAGGCTGGAGTGCAGTGGCAAGCTCACAGTCACTGCAGCCTTGACTTGCTGGGCTCAGGTAATCCCTCTGCCTCAGCCTTCCAAGTAGCTGGAACTATAGGTGTGTGCCACCATGACCAGCTAATTTTTAAAAATTATTATAGAGACGAGGTCTCACCAAGTTGCTCAGTCTGGTCTCGAAACTGTGGGCTCAGGCAATCCTCTTGTCTCTGCCTCCCAGAATGCTGGGATTACAGGTGTGAGCCACTGCTCCTGGCTAGGTTTTCAGTAAATTACAATGTGGCTCTATGCCATTAGTTTACCATGAAGCTTCTATATGAAAATGACTTAAATACATGATTGCATGCATTTATTTATAGCTACAAATTATTGAGTGCTTATTCTGTCAGGCATAATGCTAGATGCTTTCAGTGCATCATTTAAAGTTAATCTTCCCAACTACCCCATGGAGTAGATATTATCCCTATTTCACAGATCTGGATACTGAAGCTCAGTATCTCACAGTCCATGAATCACACAGCTTGTGAATGGCAGTAATAGGATTTGGTCCCAGGTTTGTCTGATTTTTTTTATTAATTGTTTTTAGTCAGGGTCTCACTCTGTCACCCAGATTGGAGTGTGGTGGCACAGTCACAGTTCACTGCAGCCCTGACCTCCTGGGCTCAGACGATTCTTCCACCTCAGCCTCCTGAGTAGGTTGGGACTATAGGCAGGTGCCATCACACCTGGCTAATTTTTGATTTTTTTTGTAGAGACAAGAGCTTGCTCTGTTACCCAGGTTGGTCTTGAACTCCAGGGCTCAAGCAATCCTCTTGCCTTGGCCTCCCAAAGTGCTGAGATTATAGACATGAGCCAAGGTACCTAGTGATTGTTAAATCTGGTGGCCTTACCCCACCAGGAGAGCTACTGGGAAATTTCCCTCTGTATCACACAATATCCAGCCTCAAGTATTTATATAGACAACTTTGATAAGTATTTTTGTTTTAAATCTTATTCTTGGTTTTATTCTTCCTCTCCTCTTTTATTACGGCTTCACCAATTTCCTCAACTCTTTACTTTCATACTTATGGTAATAATAATATTTTTTTAATAAACTGTCTAAAATCCTTTTGGATTAATATTCCATTGAGGTATGAAGAAAAAGAAATAAGGAAGCCCCTTTGCAGCTCTGTAATCGTGACCTTTACTCAATGCTGGCTGGGTTTCTGCATGCTACTTCCCTTTATTAAACCTTCAAGTTTATACTCCAGTGTACACATTGCTTTTGCTGTGTAGTAACCAAGGAAAGCCTTCTATTTAAACTGCCTCTTGTGCTTCTAAACACCATGGATACATTTTACCCTAAGCACCCACAACACTGCACATTAGCCTTGGTACAGATAAACCAGATGTCTGAGGAAATGGAAGGGGTCTAAAAGTAGCCAGTGAGTGAAAGTTTGTTATACAATTTAAAAAATTCCATTATTTCACTGTCCTGCTTTGAATGGGATGGGGTGTGGCACACAGCTTAGAGTCTCAAAGTCTACTTATTGGTACCCTGTAACCCTCTCTCTTTGCACTGTCCTAAGGGTACTTGTGTATGTTAGAAGGTGCAGATTATTTCCTAATAGGAATAACTTTTTGTCACTTTCGCAAGCTCTTCTTCTGTACCTTTTTAAAAAATAGCCCAAGTTTGTTGTCATAACAGAGGCGCTGGTGCCAGCCATTCAAAGGGAAGCTTCTGGCTCCTGGGTTTCCAGCGACTTTCTCGGTAACACTACGTGTGGGCCAGCAAACACTGGTTTTCCCACCTGCTCCTTTGGCTCTGTGTGGTATCATGGTACCAAGTTTTGGGATAGCATCACATTTTTTTCACCCTGGGATGCTTTTGTTTTCCTCCTACCTTTTGCTTTGGGTTGCTAGGTTTGGTCTTCTGGGCCTTATCAGGGAACGCATCTTATATCTGTAGCCACCTTCACCTTTCCGAAGCCCTGTTCTGGCAGTTTTGTTGCTAACAACTTCAGAGTGTCACTTAAATTCCCAGTGACTTGGTGAAATAGCCACTGGACATAGGGTAAAGATGAAGGAGAAAGAGGAGAACACATGAGGTATCACTTCATGCTAGTTGGGTACCATATGGGAGCGGTAAATGTTTCACTCTTCTATTTCCAGATTTCAATGGTTAGTGCAACTCAAGCAGAGATACAGGAACAAGAGAGTACATCTTTGAAAAATTTTCCATTAAAATTATACATACATAAAAAAAGACAGGGCAAACATTTATTTATTTGCTTGCTTTTTTACATCATACTAGCTCCTTCACCTAACATGGCTTCCTCTTGTTATAAAGTAATGCCAGTCTCTCTCTTGTGGATGTCTTCCTCTTCCAGAGATTCAGAGTCAAAATTCATAAGAATATGGAGCCTGGCACATAAAGATTTCATGTCAAGTTTATCAAATTGAGCATTTGGGAGGAGGAGGCTCCCAGGGAGGAGAGACACTACTCATAAAATGAACAGGTCAAATTTCTGTGAGAAAACATTCCTCTGGTTCTGCAGATGGTTCTGACTTTTTCTCACACATTTTTATTTTTTGAGACAGGGTCTTGATCTGTCACTGAGGCTACAGTGCAGTGACTCCAATCACAGCTCACTGCAGCCTCGAACTCCTGAACTCAAGTGAATAGCCTCAGCTTTCTGAGTAGCTGGGACTACAGAAACGGCTGCTCCAACTAATTTTTAAAAAGTTTTGCAGAGATGGGGTCTTGCTATGCTGCCCAGGCTATCCTTGAACTCCTGGCCTCAAACAATCCTCCTACCCTAACCTTCCAAAGTGCTGAGATTACAGGCATGACCTACCATGCCGAGCCTCTTCATGTATTTCATATTTAGAAAATTTTCTTCTTACTAACCAGTGAATGCATTAAATAATTCAGCTTTCTACTTTTATTTATCAGTAATATATAAGTGCCAAATTAGAACACTTGATCAACATGAGATGATAATGTTACTCTAGCAGTCAAGACAAAATTTCAATGAAGACTTATTGTGACTCATGTATGATTTCCATTAGATTCTAAACACCACGGATACCCTAAGCACCCACAGACACTGCAAATATTGAACACAGATCTCCATTAATATCTCTTTGGATTCAAGGGGCCCAAATAAAAAATACTGGTAAAGACAATCAAAGTGTAAGAAAACCATAAAAAATAGAGTATTTGGGGTTAGGAAGGATCCTGCCATGTACTGCTTTCCTGGTTGGCATCCTCACCCAATCATCCATGCATTTTTTTCAGAATGAATGTTGTGTATCCTGAACCTTTCTCATGACGACTATGCTTTGCCACTAAGTTCCAGTTCCATATGGTCTGGTAGGTTACAACAAGTGTTTCTATCACATTAGTGAGCTCATTCGTGATCAGTAACTAGGAGAAAGAATTCAGGGCAACAAGGAGTTGTTTTGGCTCCTAGGCAAGGCTCTGGGACAGCAAAAGTAAAATTTTAACTCTAGGGAGGAAATGAAGAAAGTTCTCAAGTCATCTGAGCTCTATTTTTAGAGCCTGCACCTGGGGCTCCTCTCCAGAGAGGCATACCCCAGTTTTGCATGAGTTTGGCTCCCAGCAGTTTGCACTTCCTCCCATGCTCAGAGTCATCTTCCACCTGCTGTGCTCAGCACCAGCAGCCATGTTTCTGTGCACTTTTAACATCTCCTGAGGTACCCTCTACCACATGATGAGTTGCCTGTCTGGGCTCTCCAGGTTATCTCTAGAGGTACTATTATTGTTTTTGTTAATGCTTTAGTTACAGAGAGGCACACATTTTGAGAAATTTATCCCAAATCTTATTTTTACTGTAAACTCTTGCTCTTTTTAATAAACATTTTTGCAGTATGTAATCTTTCTCAGGAACGTGTATCTTGTGTTATAGTAGAAATCCCATAGTCTGCACTTAGTGGGCGCTTAAATGCTGACAGATTATTTGTAACTAATTATCACAGGAATTTTCAAACGTGATTCCAAGGAATGACTGTACTGACAACGAACCTAATTACAAGAATTGAGTGGGATCATTTGACTCTTTGGAGTACAGAATATCTAAAAGTCATTTCAATTGTCTGATCCATCTATCTTTACTGTTTTAGAGAAATAGAAGCTAACTTTTCACTTTCAAGGATTGATGAAAAATTATCCACGAGTTCTTGAAGTTGAATAGCAGGAAACTGTACTTGTCTTTCCAACCATTTGGCCACTGTAAGAAGTTGCTGGTCACAAAATGCACGTCCAATAAATTGCAGTCCTACTGGTAACCCTTGGTTTGAAAGTGCCACAGGGACACTCACTGCTGGCAACCCTGAAAAAAAGAAACCCGTTCATCAATTCCCCATCCTGAGAAGCAGAGATGTCTACTTTCCAGTGCTAGTAAGTATACAAGGTCTGACAATTAAGTTTGCAAACTCATCCTAGAAAAAGTGTTACGGTCACCTTCGAAGTACTCCCCTTGGGAAGCTATGCACCAATGCCAGAGTCTGGTACCCTCGATGTCCTGAATGTCAGCAAATGTCTTCCTTTCAATATTTCCTTTATCTTCAGGTAAAGAAAAATGTCACTGGGGGCCAGCTCAGGTAAGGGAGGGTGTTCCAATAGTGATTTGTACAGTGCTGCCAATGGAAGCGCACAGTGGCAAGTTCGTGAACTTAATTGTCAGACCCCAACAAATAATGACAATAGCTCTGATGGTCATTCCAGAAAAATAATTCCAAAATTGCTTTGTCAGGTGAATTAGGTGCTGATGTCGGTGCATAGCTTCCCAAGGGGAGTACTTCGAAGGTGATCGTAGTGATATTCAGCAAAGAGGGATGGAGCACTTTTTCTAGGATGGTTTGTGAACCTAACTGTCAGACCTCGTGATACAGGACAAAGTTTAGAAAACAACAAAAGATACACTATATACATGTTTTGTTCACTTAACAACATACCTTGGAATCACTCTGTATCATAAGGTCAAGAGATCTTCTTCCTTCCTTGCTTATAGGTGGATAGTACTCCATGACATGGTTTTATCTATAATTGATTATTTTTCTATGGTTGTTTTCAACATTTAGCTCTTGCATACAATGCCCTAATGAATTATCTTGTGTACATGTTTTTCGATATTCTTGAAAGTTTCTTAGATCAAGAGGGACTGCTTCATTAAAAGATAAATGCATGTGTAATTAGATACTGCCAGTTCCCCTTCAAAGAAGTTGTGCCATTGTGAATTTCCACCGGCAAAATGAGTGATTATTTTCCTGCAGTCTTGCCAACAGAGTGTGTTGTTGATCTTTTGAATTTTTGCCAATTCATTAGATGAGAAATTAGCTCAGGGTGGTTTTAATTTTAGGTTTTAAATCCATTAGCTCAGTGTAGTTTTTAATTACAGGTTTGGGCAGAAAAAGTACAAAATGCCGGAACATCTTGTTATGCCATAAGATAAGGAAGTTTCCAAAAATTAATGGGGACAGTTTTAAAGGATAATACAACTTGAAGGGGTTCCTACTGGCCAAATTTGGGACAATTTGAGCACCAAAAATAATAATGACAGTAATTGCTTATAATACATTGTATTAAAAAAAGGGAAGCTCTCCTTTAGAGACAACTGCTAGCCAATAAATGTAGAAGAAATTATAGAATTAGTGAAGCCCAGAATTTTGTAACTCTCTAGGTAATAATTAATTCAGGCAAGGCTCATCAATGGACACTAAAATTTGGTTCAAGATTATTGGGGAATAGGATATTTACGTGGTCTCAAAATATCATCCCACAAATTGCTTATAAATAATAAAAGAAAAAAATGTACCTTATAAGGAAAACACCTGGCAGCTATTCCTTAACCAAGCAATCAAGTTTCCAAAAGTGGGATGAACTGATATTAACTGTTCATGTAGTATTTCTGCCAAAAATGTTTAACTCAGCCCAATCATGAGGAAACAATCTGACAAATCCAGATTACGAATGAGACATCCTACAGAACAAGTGGACTGGGCTATTTAAACAATTCACTGTTATTTAAAAGGAGATTTTTTTAAGAGGGGGTTTTTCTCATCAGAAACCATGCAGGACAGAAGAAGGTGGCACATTTTTTTATGTGGTAAAGGCAAGAACTGTTGAACCAGAAGCCTATACACAGCAAAAATAACCCTTAAAAATTAAAGGGAAATCAAGACCTTCTCAGGAGAAAAGAGAATGTGTTACCAGCAGACCTACTCTAAAAGGATGGCTAAGGAAATTTCTCTAAACAGAAAAGAAGTGATACGAGAAAGAATCTTGGTACTTCAGGAAGGAAGAAGGAACACAGTAAGCTTAAGCATAAGTACATACAAGTCTTTTGAGTTTTCCACATTATGTTTGATGGTTGAAATAAACATTATAACAGAGTCAGATGTGGTTCTTAAAAAAGGGGGGGAGGGTGATTGTTTTGTATTTAAAAAGATATCATATGCTGGGTGTGGTGGCTCATGCCTGTAATCCTAGCACTTTGGGACACTGAGGTGGGGAAAAACAACTTATAAAAGACACTTATGGTACAATGAGAAGATCTGAATATGAACTATATTTGGATTATTACTGAATTAATGTTAGTTTTCTTAGGTGTGATAATGGAACTGTGGTTATATAGGAGAATTTATTCTTAGAAGACCTGTGCTGAAGTATTTAGAAATGAAATATCATGACATCTGAAACTTTCTTTCAAATGATTCAATTAAAAACAAAGTGTACGTATGCATGCTCATGTGCATGTGCATATTAAGAAACAGAGGAAGAGAAGGACAAAAAAAATAAGGCAAAATGTTAACAAGAATGAATCCAGGTAAAGGGCATTCATTATATTCCTTCTTCAGTATTTCTGAAGGTTTGAAATTTTTCAAAACAAAAATTTAAAAAATACTCTTAAATGTATGAAGAATCTCACTAGGACCTAAGGTGGAGCCCAGGGGATCCGTCAAAGAATTTGAGGAAACCAGAATGTTCCTGGGGGGTTCTTACCTGCCATATTTGCAGCCTGTGTAAAAATATCATCCTGGGCGCTTCGAGTCCTGTTGTCTTCTTTGATGAACTCTAAGTATGGTACTGCCTCACTCAAGGTGGTGGGAGTTAGCAAGACATCGACTCCAGAGTTAAAAACATTCACAAAATCATTAGCAATGAGGCGTCTCACTTTCTGTGCTTTGACAAAATAATTCTCATAGTTTCTGTGGGGAAAAAGTAGATAATATTTTAAAGGCTTTTTATTTTTATTTACATATATATTTTTTTAATTAGAGACAAGACCTCACTATGCCGCCCAGGCTGGTCTCGAACTCCTGGGCTCAATTCTTTTGCCTCAGCCTCCCAAAGTGCTGGGATTACAGGTGCGAGCCACTGCACCCAGTCTATAAGGCTTTTTAAATATTTTTCTTTGAATCATTTATCTTACATTAGGTTTGATAAAGAACCACTGAATTTTGGCTTTTATGAACAGACAAGACTAAGGTTCCTAACAACACAAAAAATGAAATCTGTTCAACTGTGCTGGTATTCTAAAAGTTTGCATATCTGGAATCCAGTCAATCAGAATTCACTACTAGACGCAATTCTACACATATAATCACAAAACAGTAATACTTCCAGGGACATCACTAAACCAGAACATTCACTTTCACATGAAGAATATAAAGTGCTTAGCAATTAAATGACTATCTAAAGGTTACAAAGACAGACAGTTGGCAGAGTAGACTAGAACTTCGGTCTTTGGAGGCTCATTCCAATCCTCTTTCTATTATGTCTTACTTCATCTATGGTATAATGGCAACTAATTATTATAAAGACTCTAATACACCATCTGAATTAGACACTAGGAGACACTCCTAAGAAACAGGTTCTGAAAATAGACAATGGGGAAAGTATATAGCATTTGAAATGTGTACTTTGTAGATAGGCATAGCCCAGGAGTAGCAATGTGAAATTCAAGGAGGAACGCTTACTTTACTTAAAATATTAAAGAAAAGGCCACACATAGGTGCAGCTATAAGTCAATGAGGCCAAGAAAGGGAAAAATAACACTTTTTAGACCCTTCCTTCTAAAGTTGTTAAGAAAGGCAAGCAAAAGAACTATCTGTTCTAATTCTGTCTTCTCAACTGTAAAAAGAGATCTACAACTCAGGGCCTAACAAGCCCCTCAGTAGTACTGGAGTTGTTACAGCCAAATCAGGTAGAAATGTCAAATCTTCTTTTCTAAAAGAATGCTATTGGAATATCTGAATTTATAAAAGAACAAATGCTTGTTTTCTATTAAATTTCCTCCTACTTTAAATATGGTTCAAATTTTGACTTCTTAATCATTTTCAATCTTTTTAAGAGGAAAATTATAATTTAAAGAAAAAACAACATAAGGAAGATGAAAAGATGGACAGAAAGAAAGAAAATACGCAAAAGGTAGAGTTAAATGTGGTTTAAGAACAAATATGTATGCCAATTAAAAATAAACCCTGGATTCCTAATTCAATAAATATGTGTTTATTGAAAAAAGGGCAAAAGAAGAATAATTCTAAACTGAGGTATCACATGAATATAAAATGTTAAGACTTTTTAGAGTTCTTGGCACATAGGTTGACTTTTTAAGACAAAAACACCAAGTACTCCAAATTCCATTTTTCCTATCATCCATATAGACCCATTATATCCCAAAAAACAAGTTGACCCAAGTTGGAACTGTCTCAAAAGTTGGGGGTACTAGCATTAGTTCTCACTTCCTCTCATCAGTACCCCAACTGGTGATAATGGAAGACACTTTTAGACTCCCCTCCCTCAATTTCTTTTTTATGCTGTACAATGACAGGGGTACCAAAAAATTGTATATACATTTTAAGAGATATTATCTATATATTATTTTTTGAAGCTGAATTGAATTACAGTGTAGTATGACATTTACTCAAAGGATGGCGTTAATGAAACGAATACTAGTGTCACCATCCAACAGGCAGGATAGTCAAAGAAAATGGCAGAAGCACGGTTGTTGTTCAAGGAACACAAGACCATTTTGAAGTGGTATTTGAAATTTGAGGTGGTGGCACACACCTGTAGTTCTAGCTACTTGGAAGGCTTAGGCAGAAGGATCACCTGAGCCCAGCAGGTCGAGGCTGTGGTTGCCGTGAGCGTGCCACTGCACTCCAGCCTGGGTAACAGAGTGAGATTTCCACTAAAAAAAATAAAAAAAGAAATTCGAGAACATCGTGGAAGTACGATGGAGGCATGAGTATGCAACAGAACCTCCAACTGCACGCATTCATGAGAAGTTGGAGATGCATGGTCCTGTGTGTGATGTGCACAAGGGAAGATCCAGGAGGCCTTGCACAGCAACAAGTCCTGCAGTAGTTTGCCATCATCAGAAGTGTCTAGATGCTGATGAGAACCACTCTGAGCACCTCTTGTCATTGCACAAGTCAAATGTGACTTGTATTCAACTTTTATTACCAGTATACATTGAGTATTACAATTTGAATACAGTTTTTTCCTTTCTTAAAACGTGTGTACATTTTTTGGCACCCGCTCTGTATAATCCATCAACTTGTGCCCTGAGATATACAATATGATTCTAATCAGTAATATTTAGCAAATGTAAAATCTTCAGCGTGATAACAGTCTTTGCTTAGAAAATCCTTAGCAATGTTTCATTTTCTTTTCCTATTCAAAAGTCATTACAAGCATTTGGTCAATATGGATAAGAGTCTTTTTAATATAAAACATAATCAAATAGTATTTTTAGAAAAAGTATTCCTAACTATAGGCCCTGAGGGGATGTACAGATGAATAAGATGCTTTCTGCCCTTGACAGCATGGAGCAAAACTCCAGGAAGCTACTCATGACAATAACAAGTCTTACTTTTTCACACTTCTCAGGTCTTCTTAGACTGTGGTATGGAAGTTGAATTCTATTCACAAGATTGTTGCTAAACTTTCATTGAAGACAATCTAAGTAGAAGTCTTAGTAAATTATAATTCTTTCTTGGAGCAAATAAATACATAATACAAGGAGAAACTAAATTGATTCACTAAATTTTTAAAGAGACAATAGTATAACTGCCTGCTTAAGGCTGTACCAGTAATAAGCCAATGTGGCAATAATGGCCAAGGGATAGTTAATAAGGCTAAGCATCCTAGGGGCTCCCAGCTTACAGTTTTCCCTGTTGTAGGGCTTGGTTCCAGGACCCCATGGATACCAAAATCCTCAGACACTCAAGTCCCTGATATAAAACAGTGTCATATTTGCATATAATCTGTACACATGCTCCTGTGTACTTTAAATCATCTCTAGATTACTTATAACACCTAATACAATGTAAACAGTTTTATATTGTATTGCTTTTTTATTTGTATTACTTTTTATTGTTGTATTATTATTATTTTTTTAGTCAGGTCTCACTCTGTTGCCCAGGCTGGAGTGCAGTGGCACGATCACAGCTCACCACAGCCTTGAACTTCTGGGCTCAGGTGTGATCCTTCCGCCTCAGTCACTCAAGTAGCTGGGACTACTGGCGCATGCCACCATCCCTGACTAATTTTTTTTATTTTTGTAGAGACAAGGTCTCGCTATGCTGCCCAGGCTGGTCTTGAACTCCTGGGCTCAAGCAGTCCTCCCCCCTCGGCCTCCCGAAGTGCTGAGATTACAGGCGGGAGCCACTGTGCCTGGCCTCTATCTTGTTATTTTAAATTTTATTTTATGTTTGGAATATTTTTGACCCAGGGCTGTAGAATCTAAGGATGCAGAACCCAAAAATATGAAAGGCGTACCATAGTTTGTACTAATCATTTAGCTAAAGCATCAATTTTTTTCTTGTTTTTTGAATACCAGCAACCAAACTTGCCACAAACAAGCCTTTTCTAATTCAAATCATAAAGATGTTGTTTCTTTGGCAATTTCTTGACTTATAAGACCTGACAGAGATGCTACTACTTTACTCTTGAGGTTTTAAGAATGGAGAAAATGCCTAAACTGTCTTACTCTTTTAATAAGAAAAAGTTTCCTGAGAGAATTCGTCCTCTCACCACATCATTGAACCCTTCTCGCCTGGTGGCAGCATACATGGCTTCAGTGGACACATCAATGTTACACCTGTGACCTGGAAACACAAAAGAGATGAATATTACTTGAAAAGGAAGTAAAGTTTTGGCTAATACCAGGCCTAGAGTCACGTTTTTGTGACCAATACTAAAATTTAGGAAGTTATTCTTTTTTTGAGTTGGGGTTTCACTCTGTCGCCCAAGATGGAGTATAGTAGCCCAATCACAATTCACCACAACCTTTACCTCCTGGACTCAGGCAATCCTTCAGCTTTAGTCTTCCGAGTCTAGAACTACAGTCATGTGCCACCATGTTTGGCTAATTTTTTTGTAGAGATGAGGTCTCACTATGTTGCCTACACTGGTCTCAAACTCCTGGCCTCAAGCAACCCTCTTGCCTTGGCCAGGAGTCGTTCTTAATGGCTACTTTTCTCTGCCTTGTGACTGACTGACTGGTCATGGAGAGAGATGACAATAACCAGGAAAGAAACTTTATTTGGTCACTCTCTCATTTATTCATTCATTCAAACTTTTCTTGAGCTCCCACCATGTTCCAGGCACTACTGGACTGAGCTTTCAACAATAAAGTACTATCCCTCAAGCTATCCACAGTCCAGAGAAGCAAACTGAACCTACAGAGATACTTATGATGAATAGTTTAAGTACAATTCTAAAATGACAAAGGTAAAATGATTCACTGATTAACTTTTCTGAATCATTAACATTATCTCAGGCAACTTTTTTGAAAGTTTCTAGTAAGTGAAACTTTCAAATGCTTAAGACAATTACCTTAAAAATCAAAAAAACCCCAGCCATCTTACCATATTCTAGCCCATCAAATCTTGCCATATTCGATGCCACTTCCGACGTGCACAATACGTGGTAGCAAACAATTGAATAAATGGTGTGAGGAAGGGATACTTCAATTACTTTGGCCCCCTGAGTTTCAAAGAGGTCAGCAGCTTTAGACCAAAGAGATCGTACTTCACTTGATAATTCTGGTACAAGATATTCCTTATGAGAAAAAGTCAAGATACAAAAGTTGGAACATCTGTATGGATGGTTTGAGAAAAATCTGTGCTCCAGAACCTTTGGTAATACACTAGGAAATATGATAAAATTGCTGGTAAATAGCTAGAAGGATTGAACTCATTCAAAAGTATGTCATGACAAACACAGTACTAGATATTGTGAGCTGGATACAACAACATTAAAGACTGGAGATGTGGTCAGTAAACATACTTGTTAAATGTTCACTATGTATCAGGTACTCTGCCAGATGTTTTTCTTTGTTTCTTTTTCCATATGCTTTTTAAGGGTTCTCTCACTTAATGCTTTTAACAAGCCCATGACATAGGCATTATCATCCTTCATTTATTAATGGAAACGATTGAGATGAGAAGTTACTTTACCTACACAGCAGGTAAGTAGAGGATCTAGGATTCCAAGTAGGCCCGTTTTAAAACCTGTGCTTTAAGCTGGGCTCAGTGGCTCAGCCTGTAATCCCGTGCATTGGGAGGTTGAGGTGAGTGCCTAAGCCCACGGGTTTGAGACCCGCCTGGGCAACTTGACGAGACCTCATCTCTACAATAAATCAAAAAATTAGCCGGGCGTGGTAGCACATGCCTGTAGTTCCAGCTACTTGGAAGGCTGAGGCAGAAGGATCGCCGGAGCCCAGCAGGTAGAGGCTGTGGAGGTCGGGAGCGTGCACTGCACTCCAGTCTGGGCGACAGAGTGAGATGCCAACTCAAAATAAATAAATAAATAAATAAATAAATAAATAAATAAATAAATAAATAAATAAAACCTGTGCTTTCTCTAAGTTCTTCAAAGAAAGCATAGATATTACCATAAAGAATTTAAAGAAAGTAGTATTTCTCTGTAGCATAGTCTTATCTGGGGACTATTTTTGTCTCCTTTTCCCTAACCCAGGGACATTCGACAATGTCTGCATATATTTCTCCTTGTGGAGCTGTGGGGGTGGGGGCACTACTGGCATCCCAGGGTAGAGGCCAGGGATACTACTAAACATCTTACAACGCCCAGGATAGTCTCCCACAACACACAGTTATCCAGCTCAAAACACCAACAGTGCTGAGGTTGAGAAATCTTATTATTCTGCAGGATAAATTATCTTTCTAAAAGGCTTAAAGCATTAATATATTGTTAGGCTTAATATTTTTTAAAGGTCAGTAATTTAACTTTATTACATTTATGTAATAAAAAATTATTCAATTACTACTGTAATAGGTGTGGTAGTAGTAGTCATAATAATAACAAGATAGTAACATTTACTGAAGCCTTAGCATGCAAGGTATGGTTTTGGGCTAAGTCCTTTACATTTGGGACTGACAGACCATGGCCCATGGGCCAGATGTGACCAGCCAGCTTTATTTGAAAATAAATTAGATCACAGACACACTTTCATGTGTATATTGTCTCTGGTTGCTTTCTCACTACAATGGTAGAGTTAGGTAGTTATAATAAAGATTGTATGGTCCACAAAGTCTAAAATATTTACTATCTGGCCCCTACAGAAAAGAAAACAGACCCCAGCTTAACATGACTGTGTAATTTAATTCTCACAAACCTCTGAGGTCAATATTTTTATTATCTACATTTTACAAATGGGGAAATAGAGCTTAGAGAGATTAAGTTACATGGTCAAGTCACACGGCTGATAAAAGTGGCTGAACAGGGATTCAAACCCAACCAGGCTGCCTCCCAAGCCTGTGCTATTTGACTTGATAGTGTCTGTGTATAAAAGGAAAACGTTACCTTTGGAATTCCTATACACAGTTTGCTCACATCTGTCAAACTGGGAAGTAGGAATGGCTTTCCAGGATCTTGTACCGTGGTGGAATCTTTGGGGTCATGTCCAGCCAGCACACCTGTAAGGAGAAATACTTATGGGTGACACATGTATTGCTTTATAGTGGAATTGTCTCAAATGATATGTAATCATATAAATACCCAACAAAACTGCTGCATCATCCACACATCTGGTTAAGATTCCTGGCACATCCATCGAGTTCACCAGGGGAATGAGACCATGACGAGAAACTAAGCCATAGCTGGGTTTGAAACCAACAAGCCCACAGTGGGCAGCTGGATTTCTGGTTGATCCTCCCGTATCTGATCCTAAAGCCCTGGAATTTAAATGGAAGTATCTTTAGAAGAATGACATATCTCTAATTATATCTGAACTCTACCCTTTTAAGTGTATATTTTAAAACTGTATTTTCCTGATAGTACAAAAGTAACATGTTTATTTCAGAGTATTTATACAGTGTAGATGAGGGTAAAGAGGTAACTCGGTATTCCACTACTGAGGCAGACACTGTCAACATTTGGCATGTAATTTCAAGTCTTTTTTAAATGCATTTTTCGGCCGGGCTTGGTGGCTCAGCCTGTAATCCTAGCACTTTGGGAGGCAGAGGCGAGTGGATTGCCCGAGCCCACGGGTTTGAGACCATCCCGGGCAACCTGGTGAGACCTTGTCTCTACAATAAACCAAAAATTAACCAGGCGTGGTGGCATGCGCCTGTAGTTCCAGCTACTTGGAAGGCTGAGGCAGAAGGATAGCTGGAGCCCAGCAAGTCAATGCTGGGGTGGCTGTGACTGTGCCATGGCACTCCAGCCTGGGTAACAGAGTGAGACTCTGACTCAAAAAAAAAAAAAAAAAAAAAGGCATTTTTATTTCATAATTGAGATCATTCTGTAATCATGGGTTTCTATCCCTTTTTTGATCATGAACCTTTCATGATGTCATTAAAATTACTGAAAATGTACAGTATGTGTAATATACCATCATATAAATTGGCGATCCCCACTATAGAAGTCCTTTCTATTGATATACGTACAGATCTTATGCTTTCCTCTAACGTTACTTAAATTAATGGCAATTTTACAAATGCTTTTACAAACTAAACACACCCGTCTCAGAAATTCAGCTATAGATAGCCCTTTTGCCACCTCATTTAGAATCATGGATAGAAATGCATAATTTACTTACACACTTATGTTGTTTCCAACTAGAGTAAAATATAATGAATAACTTTGTAATGAAAACCTTTAAACATAAATCTGTACCCATATGTCTGACTACCTTCAGGCTAGCTTCCGAGAAGCAGCATTAATGGGCATAAAGGTCTGCCTTATAAGTTCTTGATATATGTTGTCAAATTACTTGTCAGATGTATATTCCCAATTGCAGTGAATCAGATTGTGTTTTAATGTTTCAGTGCCATCATAGAGTATTAGCAATTTAAAAAAATGTGTGTTAATTTGATAACCAAAAGGTTTCGTTAATGTACATCTTAAAAATAACTTTTCATATTTATTTGTATTTGCACTACCTAACTATGAAGTGACTGTGCATTTATTTATCCAATTACCTACGAAATTTGTGCCATTCTTACTGAAGACAAAAAACAAAAAACTAACCTAGAGAACATAATGCTAAGTGACAGAGGCCAGTCACAAAAAGACAAATACAATACGATAACACTTACATGAGGGACCTAGAATAATCAGATTTATAGACAGAAAGTAGAAGGGTGGCTACTTTCTATATTGTTACTCTAGTTGGAAACAACATAAGTGTGCAGAAGGGTGGCTGAGAGAAAGCTTAATGAGGACAGAGTTTCTGTTTTGCAAGCTGAAAAATGTTCTGGAGATTGATTGCACAACAATGTATTTAACACCTCTAAGCTGCAAACTGAAAGTGGTTAACACGATAAAAATGTCATGTATATTTTATACAATTAAAAGAACTATTTCAGGAAACAAAAAAGGTTTCACTGTAGAAAAGCAGTACATACGCACTGTAAAACTTAAAATATTATTTAGCTATATGATGTATAAAGTAAAATTTCTCTTATAATTACAGCCCTATAAATAACCAACCCTGTTACCAGTTTTCATGCACATTCATCTGGACACTTCTATGAAATGACTAACACATATATGTATATAATTATTACTTTTACAGAAATACGTCATACTATGCACACTGTTTTACAACTTGTTTTTCACTTAATGTATCTTGGCTATCTTTCCATGTCACTACATAGTGTTCTACCTCATTCTTTTTAGTTGTTGTATAGTAGTCCAAGATTCTTCCTGTTTTTGTGTAAAATAAATCAAAAAGGGGGAAACAAAAGCAGAATACTTGACAGTTTGGGATACTTCATCTTAAGTCGTTTCTGGTCTGTGCTTCTATTGATTATATGTGAAGTGAAGCTGTGGACTAAACAACACTCCTAACAATAACAAGGCATTATGTGCTACAGAAAATGCAAATTTTATTTCCTTTCTTACCATGTCCATTTAAGCCACAAAATCAGAATATTGCTTTCACAATCTAAAAAGATACATCTTCTTATTAGCATTCACTGACGGCTGTGTAAAAGTAAAACTTACATTTCCACAGGAATTATGTGTCAAAATGCCATCTTCTCAAAGTACATTCAGAAAGATGCACACTAGGTGGGATGATGAGGACAGAAAAAAAGCACCTAATCCCGCAGTCCCAACTTGTCAGAACACTCATTAATATTAATACAATGCTAGCATATTCCAGAGAGATAAAATGAAATGGTTTCACTTGTTAATAAGGTTTCAGGAAAACTTAAAAAAAAACAAAATCTGTGGAACTTCAATCTCCATAGCTCTAAAAAATATAAATAATTTATAGGTTGCAAAGAGTGTGAAAGAGCTTGGTTTTAGTGGATAATGAAGAAGAGATAAAATACACAAAGTATTACTAAAGAAACACATTCCACTTGGCTAAAGTGAGACTTATAAAATATAGCTAGTAAGAGCCATATTTACTGACTCTTCTTTAGGTGGTTGAGAAATGCTTCATTCATGGGACTGAAAGTGAGATCAAAGGATTCTTACAAAATTGTATCAGATAAACAGAATCGGCTCCCAATAAGCTTGAAAACACTTTATTTACTGATAAACATTTTTAGTTGCAGATTTATGAAAACACTATTTTAATATCCTATTGATACATGTTAGGAGCATTTTCCCTTTTCTTTCTTGCAAACGTCTGGTTTTGCTGAAGAAGAAAACGTTACTAACAGGTTAGCTCAGTAGCACTCAACTAAAGTCATGGTATGTTAGCTTTGAATAATTTACTTTAAAAATGAAATTCAATGCAGTCCATTTATGCTTAATGTTTCATTCTGCAAGATCCATAAAATCATGTTTTAAGATTTTACCAGATACTATGGAGGAAAAGTTCAAATGTTATTTTAAATTAAATGTCTAAAATACAAATGGTATACTGTATAGTTGAGTGCATTTGTAAGACATTATTTTATTTTATTTTTCTTTGAGTCGGAGTCTAACTCTGTCACCCAAGCTGGAGTGCAGTGACATGACCACAGTTCACTGTAGCCTCAACTTCCTTGGCTCAGGAGATCCTCTCACCCTAGCCTCCTGAGTAGCTGGGACCACAGGCATGTGCCACCACACTCAGCTAATATTAATATTATTATTATTATTATTATTTTAGAGATGAGGTCTCTCTTTGTTGCCCAAGTTGGTCTTGAACTTCTCAGCTCAAGCAATCCTTCCACCTCAGCCTCCCAAAGTGCTGGGATTACAGGCGTGAGCCACCACGCCTGACCAAGACAAAATTTTGATACACCTTTGAGCACAAACTGCTCACCAAAAAGAAACAAAAATATCAAGGTATGAACTACTCTATTGCTGAATGTTGTATGTGGTTTCTGACTGTATTTGGATGGGTTTTAAAGTACAGAAAGAGAAAAGCATCTTACGCAAAGCATGTGAATGCCGACACTGCAGCCGCACTCCCGCCTGAGCTTCCTCCCGTTATTAGCCAATCAGAATCTGCATTCTCACCACGGGGTTTCTGCTTCCTCTTTTCTCTATATTGTTTTGAATAACTCCAGGGGTTTTTAACTGGTCCAAATACACCATCTGTGCTTCCAGATCTGAGATGAAGAAGCGAAGCAAGATACCTTAGTAAAACATTCACTTTCTGTGAGCACATTATTTGCAGCTGACACTCACTGAGCATTTAATAACCTACTGTAGCTTGAGCTGGAAAAGGCAGGAAGCCTGCTCACATGTAGCTTTCATTAATTAGATGGCTTGGGAGAATAAGAAGGAAAAGCATTTGTGGTGAAAAGTAGAGAACTAGTCTGCTAAGAAAAGATTTTATCCCAATTGATTATTCAAGTCAACTGAAGAAAATTTCCCTTATGAATTAAGGTCTTTCAGTTGAAAAGGGTCACATTCAAACAGTGTAGGTATCTTTTAAAGGAATCCCTCCCTTTAACAGCAGCTCTAAGAAAAGCATTACAAGTGGAAAGCTAATAACTCATTTTAAATTTTTTTGAAATTATTTTATTCTCAGATAAATTGCAAAAATAAAAACATCAAAAGGCTTTCTACTCTTTACCCAGATGCGATTTTGTTGAACATTTTATCCCATTTGTTTTATCACTTGCATGCTCTGTGTGTGTTTGTATGTATGTGCAAACACACATTTGTTTTCTAAGCCACTTAAGGGTAAATTACATATATATCATGACCCTTTACCCCTAAATACTTTAGTATGTATTTCCCAATAAGGATATTCTTATACAGTCACAGTATAGTTTTCATTCTCAGTAAAATCAACATCAATACAATATTTTTTACCTAATCTACTGTATTTAATCCAATTTTCTTAGAATAATGTACTGTATGGCATTTTATCCCCGCCCCCCAGGACCAAGTCTAGGGTTAGGAATTGCATTTAGCTATCATTGTCTCCTTAGTCTCTTTTCTTTTTAAAAATCTTTTACCAGTCAATAGACATTGGGTTATTTCCAGTTTTTGGCAATTATGCATAAAGCTATTGTAAATGTACTGAAAGGTCCTAGCCAGTGCTTTGGTGCAAACATAAATCTTCATCTCTTGGGTAAATTCCTAGGACTGAGACTGTTGGGTGATATAGTAAGTGCATGTCTAACTTTGTAAGAAACTGCCAAATCATTTTCCAAAATAGCTATCCCATTTTGTATTCCCTACCAGCAATGTATAGAAATCCAATTGTGCTGCAACCTTGTCAGCATTTGATATTATCATTCTTATTAAGCTCCTTTAAAAGGTGTATGTATTTCATTGTGGCTTTATTTATTTATTTATTTATTTTTTGGAGTCAGAATCTCACTCTCTGACCCAGGCTGGAGTGCAGTGGCATGATCACGGCCACCGTAGCTTCATCCTGTGGGTTCAGGCAATTCTTCTGCCTCAGTCTTCCAAGTAGCTGGGACTACAAGCATGTGCCACCATGCCTAGTTTTTTTTTTTTTTTAATCTATTGTAGAGACTAGAGCTCGTCAAGTTACCCAGGCTGGTCTCAAATCCCTGGACTCAAGCCATCCTCTCACCTCTGTCTCCCAAAGTGCTGGGATCACAGATGTGAGACATGGGCCCAGCCTATGGTTTTATTAAATTTCCCTAATAACTAATGATATTAAGCATTTTTCCATGTGCTTATTTGTCAACTATATATCATCTTTGATGAAATGTCTGCTTAAATATTTTGCCCATTTTTGAAAAAGTTGAGCTGCCTGTCTTCATATTACTGAGTTGGGAAAAGTTCTATAGATTTTGAATACCAGTTCTTTCTCAGATATGCGTCTTGTAAATATTTTCTCTTTTCATCTTTTAATAGTATATTTCAAAGTAAAGAAGTTCTTAATTTTAATAAAGCCCAGTCTATCAATTTTTTTTTTTTGAGTTGTAGTCTCACACTTGTCACCCAGACTGGAATGCAGTGACATGTTCACAGCCACTGCAGCCTCGACCTGCTGGGCTTAGGCAATCCTTCCATCTCAGCTTTCCAAGTAGCTGGAACTACAGATGCATGCCATCATGACCAGCCAGTTTTTGTAGAGACAAGGTCTCACCAAGTTGCTCAGGCTGGTCTTGAACCTCTGGGCTCAGGCAATTCTCCCACCTCAGCCTTCAAAACACTGGGATTATAGGTTGAGCCACTGTGCCCAGCCCAGTCTATCAATTTTTTAAAATGAATTTATGCTTTATCTAAAAATTTGTGTCCTACCTAAAAAAATCTGTGCCTAACCTAAAGTTGCAAAGATTTTCCCCTAAGTTTTCTTTTCTACGTTTCATAATTTTGGGTTTTGCTTTTTTTTAAGCCCTTTATATCCTGGAAGATTTTCACAGCCTCTCTTTGT
The DNA here is from genome assembly GCF_000164805.1 of Carlito syrichta. Classification (NCBI taxonomy): domain Eukaryota; kingdom Metazoa; phylum Chordata; class Mammalia; order Primates; family Tarsiidae; genus Carlito; species Carlito syrichta. The sequence goes on along the minus strand of NW_007253372.1, from coordinate 3,357,437 downwards.
TTTTATGACATGACAGCTTAACAGAATGCTGTTACTCATTTTGGATTTGTCTTTTGTTTCCCTGTTATTAGATTCAGGCTATACATTCTCAGCTGGAATATTACATAGGTGATGCTGTGCCCTCAGAGAATTACATCTGGAGGTACACAAAGTCTACCTCTCCCTCACTGTTAATGTTAATTTTGATCAGCAGATGAAGGAATGGTCATAAAAACCTTTGCTCAAGTTTACTCCCACAGATTAGGTCATTCAACACACAATTACTGAGAACCAAGAGACACCACAGTGAACAACACAGTCAAGAACTGTTTCTATGAAACAGGAAACACAGACCAAGCAAATATTACAAATGTGACACATGTTATAAAAGGGGAAGTAAAGTCCTTTTAGTAAAAGACAGAATGCTTTCCTCCAAGATTAGGACCAAGGCAAGGATATTTGGCTTACCACTTCTATTTAACATTGCGCTAAAGGCCCCAATTGTGCAATAAGAAAGAAAAAGAAATAAAACCTATCTGCAGACTACATGTCCCCCTACATAAAATATTCCATAGAATCCACAAAGATCAACTAGAACTAATTAGCAAGCTTTAATTAGGTCATGCGATAAAAGATCAACATAGAAAAATCAATTATGTTACTATGTACTAGTAATAAATAATAAGAAATTGAAAAAATATCATTTTCTGTAGCATTAAGAAACATAAAATATTTGGGGATAAATCAAACAAATTATGTGTAATATTTATATGTAGGAAATCATAAAAACATTGCTGATAAAAATTTAACCAAATCTCACTAAATGGAGAGACATAGGGTATTCATGAATTAGAAGACACTATTAAGATGTCATCTTCCCAGGTTGATCTATATATTCAACACAATTACAATTAAAATTCCATCAAACTTCTTTGTAGATATCAGCAAGCTTATTGTAAAACATGAAAAGACAATGGACCTAGACTATGCAAAATAATGTTGAAAAAGAAGAACAAAGTTGGAAGATTCTCATTACCTAATTTAAAGGCTTATTATAAGTTATAAGAATCAAGATAGTGATATTGGAGTAGAGATAGAACATAGTCCAGAAACAAACCTATGTATGTGCTTGATTTTAGACAAAAAAGTCTAAGATAATTAAATTAGGAAAGGATAATCTTTTTGACAAATAGTGCTGGGACTACTGGACATCCATATGTCAAAAAAGTGAACTTTATTCACACCATATACAAAAAACTAATTCAAAATGGATCACAGGTCTAAATGTAAGAGCTAAAACTATAAAACTTCTAGAATAAAAATCTTTGTGGCCCTGGGTTAGGTAAAGATTTCTTAGGACACTTGAGTCATAATAGAAAAACATTAAGTTACAAGTTGTGCTATGTGCTTATAGTCCCAGGCATTCAGAAGGCTGAGGCGGGAAGATCACTTGAGCCCAGAAGTTTGAGACCAGCCTGGGCAACAAGGTGAGACCCTTGTCTCTAAAAAATAAAAATTAAAAAAAGCAAAAAAAGAAAAAATTGATAAGCTGGACTTTATTAAGAACTTTCACTTAAAAAAAAAAAATTGGGGTCTAACTGTACTGCCCAGGTTGGAGTACATTAGCCTGATCATGGTTCATGGTAGCCTTGACCGACCTCCTGACCTCAAGAAATCCTCTGCCTCAGTCTCCCAGGTAGCTGGGACTATAGGCACATGCCACCACACCCAGATAATTTTCTTGATTTTTTTTTTTTTTGTATAGACAAAGTCTTGCTATATTACCCAGACTGGTCTTGAACTCCTAGGTTCCCGCAATCCTCTCATCTTGGTCTCCCAAAGTCCTGGGATTATAGGTGTGAGCCACTGAGCCCAGCCAAGAACTTTTACTGTTTAAAAAGTATGTTCAGAGAATGGAAACATTAAGCCAAAGACTTGAAGAAAATATCTGCAAATCACCTATCTGATAATGGATTTGAATCCAGAATATACGAAAAAACTCTTGTAACAATAAGAGGACCCAATTTTAAAAATGGGCAAAGATTTGAACAGCTGCTTCACTGGAGAAGAAGATATATGGATGGCAGACACATGAAAAAGTGTTTAACATAATTACTCATCAAGGGAAATGCAAACTAAAAGCAAAATGAGATATGACTATATACCTATTAGACAATTGCAAATAATTTCACACAGGGACTAAGAAACTGGCACTAGACCCTCAATCCTCCATGTTCCTACATTTAGCAAAATTACAGGTACAGATGGAAGAAATGTAAGAGAAGATTTCAGTTTTACTTACCCCATAGCAAACTCATCTAAATTAGTTTTTCCCATTAGTAGAGCTCCCTGATCCAATAACTTCTCAACTACTGTGGCATTATAAGGTGGTACATAACCTGAAACAAATTCAGTCATTTTTATTATAGGAGACAAATAGTGAACATGTAAATCATATGCAGGAAACAAGATTCTAACTGCAATTAAGCAATTCATATTGACATGTGTTAATTATTCTCAATTTAATAGTAGGTTCTTCCAGGAGTTAATTTCTTCTACTGCTAGCTGTACACATTTTTCAAAGACAGTCTGTACATTTGCTATTTTTATAATCTGAGAACATTGACTTAACAGTTCTACAAAATACTGTATGAGAGTCAGAGATGTGTCCAATTCTTTTGAAATTAATCACAAATCTTTATTTTGCTCATTATACTTGACTTTTTCTTCTCAGTTGATGTCAACCACACAGTAATTTTTATGTATTTCCAATTAGAAATAGATATTTATTCTCAATTAAAATGTTCTCTATCTATTGAAAAGCTCTATTGTATATCCCAACACAATGAACAGACTACCTATTGGAAGATACGGGCCTATTTGTCATAGAACATTACTGTCAGTGGACAGCATGCTGAATAACCTTTTTTCCCTTTCTCTTTCCTCTTACAATCCAAACATCTTGATAAACATGCTTCCTTTTGACCTACTAAACTCTAAAACTATGCATCACCTACTGTGCTGTAGGAGATAAAGGAGTTAGGAAATAAAAAATAACTGATCAGAAGATGCTAATGAATCCTCACATCGTCCACAAGACGAGTGTAGTGACAGCCAATGTGTGCTTATTTCCATGTTATCAGTGAGCTGGAGTTAGAGGTCATACAGTGTGTGTCCATGGTGATCAATTTTGTTGTTGTTGTTGTTTTTAGAGCCAGGGTCTTACTATGTTGATCAGGCTGGACTTAAAACGTCTGGGCTCAAGCAATATTCCCACCTCAGCCCCCATGTAGCCAGGACTATAGGCTTGCACTGCCACGCCCAGTTGGTGATCAATTATCAAACTGAATCTTCTTAAATAGGATTTTGAAAACTTCTAAAGTAGTATTCATTCATTAAGGAGGCTACTCTAAAGAAAATACAGTACTTGAAAAGAGTGAACAGTGGAAAAAAGTAATATTCTCTTCTCAGTATTTCCTTCAAAGATATAATTAGTATGAGATAATCTTGGTACTTTAGTATTTTTAATTTAAATGGGAAAAGACCTGTTTTTACAAAATTATAAATGCTCTGGTCAGTTAAACTTTACCTTTCAGCATATTTGATGCACACGTTGTTTCAATGCCCAATGTGCTAAAGTTGTCTTTTATTGCAATAGGAATTCCATCTAAATCCCCAAGTGACTGACCTGCATTAAAAAGCCAACACAGCAATGTCAGGGATAACAGTTCAAAACATGAAGACACATTCGTACCTATTGTCACAGTAACTATGAGTTTGTGGCAGATACTTCTCTAGAAATCAAATTTGTTAGAAGTTAATATAGTTGGACACTATAAAGCATCACATATTCATTAACCTCATTTTCAATGTACCTCATGGCAAGTTCTTCAAATAAGGGTATATTTTATGTTTAAAGCTTCACTTGCCAAATGGAGGCGCCTACATCCAATTAAACTCTTTCTCTGGAGACATAACAATTAAGTATAATTAAAAGTAACTTACCATTCTTATATCTTCGCTCTGATTCTTCAGCTTGTTTTAAGGCCTCATCTTCTGAGACAGTAATATAGGCATTGAGAAACTTGGTCTTCTTGATAAGAGAGAGGCATTTTTGACAGAGCTCTGTTGGTGTAATCTGGCCTTGCTTCAGAGCTGCAGAAACCTATAGCAAATATAATCAAAAACCTTTCAGCCGGGCTCGATGGCTCAGCCTGTAATCCCATGCCTTTGGGAGGCTGAGGTGAGTGGACAGCCTGAGCCTGTGGGTTCGAGACCCGCCTGGGCAACTTGGCGAGATCTCATCTCTACAATAAATAAAAAATTAGCCGGGCATGGTACCGCACACCTGTAGTTCCAGCTACTTGGTAGGCTGAGGCAGAAGGATCACCGGAGCCCAGCAGGTCGAGGCTGCAGTGGCCGGGAGCAGCCACTGCACTCCAGTCTGGGCGACAGAGTGAGACTCCAACTCAAAAAAACCACAAAAAACCTTTCACGGAGTCTGCAGAAGTTTCAAATATTATACTGAAAGGAGCGACAGAGAGACTAAGTATAAACATTCGAAGGTAGGCGTGGGTTCAAAATCGAGAGACTTATCAACTCTACATGCACATAGTGTTGCAAAGGAAGGGTGGTGCACTGGCCATCTTTCAGACAGGTGGAGGACACGACATTCTTCTTCCTAGCTAACTTTCCATTTCTATTACAAGTCTGGCTGTACAATAACAATAGTTGAGGTAAACCATCCTGTTCAGGGGCACTGAGATCCAGCATGGGTGAAGGGTGGGTAAGGGAAGATGATGTAGCTTAGCTGCAATGCAGGCAGTCCAGAGAGAGAAAAGTCACTCGGACAAGACACTGCAAGATTTTGTGGCTCTGAATAAAATCTTCATACTTATTGTAAAATTTGAGCAAGAGCCACTGTAAATTGAGAGAAAGGTTTATAAGATCTATGAGGGGGAACCCCCCAAAAATCCAGAATTATCTTTTGGACACTGGGCCGCTTGTAGTACACTCAGAATTTGTTCTACAGATCAAATGGTCAACCAAAGACTTTATCTGCAAGTTTTGAGAAGGTTGCATCATGATTTGTGGAAGAAGCAGCCCAAGTTGTAGCAAACAGGTGATTGGTCTTCCACTATGACAACACATGGGCTCCCACCACACTGAGTGTTCAGTAGTTTTTGGCCAAAAACAGCATGACCCTGTATCCCACCCTCCCTATTCACCTGATCTTGCCCCAAGCAAAGTTTTTTTCTGTTTCCCAAATGAAAAAAGTCCTCAAAGAGAAACATTTTGCCCATGTGGAAGAGGTGAAACAAAAAATGGCAGAAGCACTAAAAGGCATCAAAATTGATGAGTTCAAAAACGATTCTCAGCAGTGGAAAAAACATCTTGATAGGTGTATTGCATCAAACGGAGAGTACTTTGAAGGTGATTAAGTTTAAACATGTAGGAATAAATACACAATTTTTTATCAAGAAATTCCAGTTTTTTGGGGTCCCCCCTCATAGGTTTAAAGGTAAGTAAAAAAAAAGTTTCTGAAATTCTGTCTTTGGCATTGGAAGGTCAGTAAAGAAAGTGTTGAAATAAACTGCACTAAAAGGGACAACAGAATCTGTAAACTGACAGGAAGTAGGGCACGGGATGAAGTAAGAAGTGTCTTGTCCTGAAGGAAGTAATAATAACATGTACTCACTACTCAGATAAGAGGAATGGATAACAAGAAGTCAAAGATGACACTGAAACTTTGGAGATTATATGAGGAGAGCTGGATAAGACAGGACCTGAGAGACAAGGGGACCGGAAGGAGTCATCGAGTACCCAGAGCCAGGCGCTGTTGTTTTCCATATATTAGTATTTCATTTAATTCTTAAAACAACCACACAAGTTAGGTATTTTTAACCTCATTTGATAGATGGGGAAACTGATGCTCAAAGAGACAGTGACTTGTCCAAATCCACACAAATAGTAAAGGACAGGATGACTTCATAATACATGCTTGTTACCATTTCTATCTCTACTGTGGCTTAGCCTGTCTTCCAAATTGAGTGTATGAGGTCTGACAATTAGGTTCCTGAACCATCACAGAAAAAGTGTTGCTGTTATTTTTTGAGGTCTGACAATTAAGTTCGGAACTTGCCACCATGCACTTACATTGGTAGCACTGTATTGGAACACCCACCCTACTTACCTGATCTGGCTCCCAGTGATTTTTTTCTTTACTTGAAGATAAAGGAAACATTGAAAGGAAGACATTTGATGACATTCAGGACATCAAGGGTTATAAGACAATGGCTCTGATGGTCATTCCAGAAAGAGTTCCAAAATTGCTTTGATGGATGGACTAGACACTGGCATTGGTGTATAGCTTCCCGAGGGGAGTACTTTGAAGGTGATCTTAGTGATATTCAGCAATGAAGCAAGGAGCACTTTTTCTAGGATAAGTTTGCAAACCTAACTGTCGAACTTCATATGTTCACAGGTCCTACATACAACAAACAATAGGATTCTGCAATTGAGGAGAAAATCTGCAAATGATTTGGTATGAGCTACTCAGTGAATCAGCAGTGATGGCATTCTTAGGGCCTGGGTTTGTTTTTTTTTTTTGAGTTGGAGTCTCACTCTGTTGCCCAGACTGGAGTACAGTGGCAAGCTCCCGGCCACTGCAGCCTTGACCTGCTGAGCTCTGGCAATCCTTCCACCTCAGCCTTCCAAGTAGCCAGAACTACAGGCAAGTGCAACCATGCCCAGCTAATTTTTGATTTATTGTAGAGATGAGGTCTCACCAAGTTGCCTGGGTGGGTCTCGAACCTGCTGTTTTTAAATGTGAAAAGCCATGGTAATCAGTCACTGAGACAGGCCCTGATGGTCTTGGCCAAAAGACAAACGACCTCTGTGGGGAGCCTGCAGGCAGGGACGCGGAGGGCAGAGAGCCAGCCTTAGATTCAGCAGGTGACTCAGGAACAGGAAGAGACACTTCTGATGGTGGCTCAGCCTGTAATCCCACGCCTTTGGGAGGCTGAGGTGAGTGGACTGCCTGAGCCCGTGGGTTCGAGACCTGCCTGGGC
>NW_007253372.1:3341217-3350169 GCF_000164805.1 Carlito syrichta | reverse complement strand
TCAAAAAAAAAAAAAAAAAGAAAAAAAAAGAAAAGCATGTACAAAATGTAAACTCTTTAGAAGAAAATGGCTAGAAAGAAATGAGAGAGAGCAGTGTGTTGTAATACTGTGTAGACAGAGTGGGAAGAGGACAGTGGAAGGCGGAGCAGAGACAGCTGGCTAAACCCAAAGTTAGAGAGACAGAGACACAGGCAGACCCCGCCCCCTTCAGGTGAGGTATAACGAGGTAGATTGTACCTCCCACTCTCTCTCCTCCTAGACTCTCCTCAAGCTCCCTAATGCCTACTCTGCTCCAATATTTTCTGACTTGCCAACCAGCAGGCACAAGAGTGAAGGCTAAGGAGTTCCGATCATGGTCAGAAGGGCAGGAGCTGAGCTGCCTAGGAGCACTCACAGCAGTGGTTCTGCTCTTCATTAGGACTATTTTGAGGAACTCCAGATGTGAGAAAAATCAATAAGGGAATTGGAAAGGAGAAGCAAAAACAGAAATACTAATTAGCTAGGATGGAGGGAGCATGAGGAGCAGGAAGTATCAATTGTACGTCCAGCTCTCCTAGGACAAGACTGCAGGTGTCGTATCTGAAAAGCCAACTTTAAACTTTTTGTTAACAATTCTTTCTTCTTTCCCTAGTCCATCTTCTCTCTAAATCAACTAGGCCTTCCTTCTCTAGTGGCCACTGCTTCTCCTGCTTGGTGTCTTTCTAGCACGTACCGTGTCCTTGTTCCTCGAGGCCTTTTTCTTTCCCTTTCTCTCAAGCTCACCTGAAGCTCATGCCTGGGAGAATACATGCCAGTCTCCCTGGTACTGCTTTTCATTTATTGAGGACTCTAGCACCTGGTTCTCTGGCATCTTTGTTACTATGTTACTATTGCTCCTCTTGTCACTTTTATTCACTTTAAACATCAAGTCCGTGTACCCTGATACTGATACCTAGCTTTCCAGTTCCTTCAACCCAGTGACCTCTCTTGGCCATTGCCAGACACCATACAGCATCACTAATACCTGTCACCTCCCCTAAATGTCAACTCCAGTCACCCCATAGCGCCTGTCCCTCAGCTAACAGTCGAGCCAGGAAACAGGACCACTATCCTATGATCTCAGAAACAAACTCTGCCATCAGCCAATGAGGTGGAAAGAGGACTGGAGCCCCAGGTGGAAGCACAGCCCCAGGGATACCCTGATTTCAGTCTCATGGGACTGAGCACAGAACCTGGCTACCCCACCCCCAAACTTCTGACTCAACACTGTAAGATAATAAGACTAGGTTATTTTAAGCCACAAAGTGTGTACTAATTTGTTATATCGCAATAGAAAACTAAAATCCTTCCTTAGAAAAATAAAGAAAACTTACTCAGGAACCACCCTTCTTAGAAAGACGGGGGAGAGAAAATGGTACATAGATGTAATTTCATAATTTTGTCCCTGTAACAAAATTAATGCTAATAATAGCTAGCACTTAGTTCTAGGCATTGTCCTGGGTGCCTTATATTTAATTTAATCTTCACATCTATACTGAGGGGCTGATATTACTATCTCCATTTTAGAGATAAAAACTGAAGTTCCTGTCTGAGGTCACATACTAAAAAGTAGCAGAGCTGGGATTCAACCAAGGGCTGATCTTGTCTCCAAAGTCTGTGCTCTGACCTACTACCATATTATGGGCTAAGTAGTTATCCCAAATGCTTGAGACAGGAAGTGTTTTGTATTCAGAAATTTTCAAAATTTGGAATACTGTATTCACATGATACATTTTCCAATTGGGCATCCCTAATCCAAACATCCAAAATGAAAATGCTCCAATGAGCATTTCCTTTGAACATAAACGTAAGCATCTTGTTGGTGTTCAAAAAGTTTCAAATTCTGGGGTATTTTCCTTCTGGATTTTCGGATTAGGGATGCTGTATAATTACTCTCCATGCAAGGTATTTTGGCATTTATTCCTCTGTAACAAAGAGGAGGACATTTTTATTAAGTTTTCAGATAACATCAGAGTTTCACTTGGAAAATAAATGTCTTTTTAAAAAATTGCCTCAATAAATACTAAAGGTCCAGGAGAGCCCTTGAGGGCTGAGCATCCAGGTGGTGGGTGCACATTCTCTCTTTAGCACACTGTGTTCATCCTTTTGTCTTCATCATTCCATGAGGTTTTAAGTCAAGGTCATCAGCAACCTCCACATTCCGAAATCTGTAGTCAAGGCCAGTCCTCATTGTACAGTACTCCTCAGCAGCATTTTACACAAGTGATCACGGCCTTCTTGAAAAACTTGTCTTCACTTGTATTTATCCTGGTTCCTCTCCTGCCACCGTGGGCATTCTTTAAGGCATTCTCTTAAGCCTCTTTTGCTGGTTCTACTTTGCATTGTTTACCTCTAAGTGTTGGAAAGTTTTAAGCTTTCTTCTATACTCACACTGAACCTTCAGGTAATTGCACCCGGCCATCAAGCTTTAATTACCTTTATACTCTGGCCAATTTATATCCCTGTATCTCGCCTCTTTCCTGAGCTCCGGATTCTTGTATCCCTCTGCCTAACTGACATCTTCACTTGGATATCTAGGAGGCGTCTCAAAATGACACATCCAAAACAGAACTCTCGAGAACCTCTTCCTTCCAAACACGCTCCCTTCAGCATCTCTCCCATCTTGATAGTGCTACCGTTTCCCCCAACTGACCAGTTCAAAAACCTAAGTATCCGCCTTGGTTCTTCTCTTTCCCTCAAACCCCAAATCCCACCCATCTGCATGCCCTAACTTAAAAAACAATGCACACTGCCTTCGACCTCTCCTGCCACCACTCCATCCATGCTGCCATCACCTGTTGCCAACACAGTAGCCTTCTAATTGATCTTCCTGCTTCCTCATTTGCCCTCCTACAAGCCAGAGTCCTTAAGAGTAACCTGAAGGTGCTTTTAAAATGTTAAATCAGATCATGTCCACAGACTTGAAACTTTCCAGAGACACTCAGAGTAGAACCCACACTCCCTACTGTGGCCTCAGAGGCTCTCTGGGGCAGGGCTCCTGCCCCTTTCTAAGCTCTCCGGCTCCTAGCCTGGTCCACTCCTCTCCAGGGATGCTGGCCTCCATACTATTCCCTGAACATGTCAAGCATGCTCTTGCTTCGAGGTCTTTGTACTCACTGTTCCCACTGTCTGGGACACTCTTCTCCCAGATCTTCCCAGGGGTCACCCTTTGTATCCTTCTGGTCTGTTAAATATTACCCAATCAGATCAGTCTTCCCTGATCGCCCTACCTAAAACATCCAGCTTCCCCAACTAGTTCTCAAGCTAAACTCTACTTAATTTTTCTCCACTGTACTTATAATACCTGAAATTATATCATTTACTTTTAAAAGACTTATTTAATGCTCACTTTTCCACAAAAAAATGTAGGTTTCAGGAGGGCAGGTACTTTTGTTTGTCTTCAATGCTAATCTCCTGTGCCTGGAACACAGGGGTGCTCAATAAAGGTAGGTGAATGGATAAACGAGTTGTTTAAAATTTGGATTCGGCCAGGTTCAGTGGCACTGCCCGTAATCCCAGCACTTTGGGAGCCCGCGGGTTTGAGACCTGCCGGGACAACTTGGTGAGATGTCATCTCTACAATAAATAAAAAATGAGCCGGGCGTGGTAGCGCGCGCCTATAGTTCCAGCTACTTGGAAGGCGGAGGCGGAAGGATCGCCGGAACCCGGCAGGTTGAGGCTGCAGTGGCTGGGAGCAGCCACTGCACTCCAGTCTGGGTGACAAAGTGAAACTCCAACTCAAAAAAATAAAATAGAATAAAATTTGGAATCTATTTCCCTACAGAACAAATGTTCTTAGATTAGACCTCCAAGAAACCAATTGAATACATCATTAATTACACTTTAGGATTAACAATATTAGCCTGGTGTGTGGCTCTTATAAGAACTGGGATCATGTCACAAAAGACAAAGGTAAAGGCTGGGTGCAGAGGTTCACACCTGTAATCCCAGCACTTTGGGAGGCCGAAGAAGGAGGATCAATTGAACCCAGGAATTTGAGACTAGCCCAGGCAACATAGCGAGAAACCTTGTCTCTAGAAAAATTTAAAAATGAGCAAGGCATGGTGGCACACACCTGTACTCCCAGCTACTTGGGAGGCTAAGATAGAAGGATCACCTGAACCCAGGAGTTTGAGGTTGTGGCAAGCTGTGATCATGCGACTGTACTCCAGCCAGGATGATAGAGTGAGACCCTATCTAAAAAAAAAAAAAAAAAAAAAAAAGATAGCTGGGCATGGTGGCTCACGCTTTAATTCCAGCACTTTTGGAGGCCCAAACAAAAAGAATGCCTGAGCCCAGGGGTCGAGACCAGCTTGGGCAGCTTGGTGAGACCTTGTCACTACAATAAGCAAAAAAAAATTAGCCAGGTGTGGTGCACACACCTGTAGTTCCAGGGACTTGGAAGGCTGAAGTGGAAGGATTGCCTGAGCCCAACAGGTTGAGGCTGCAGTGGCGGGGAGCATGCCCCTGCACTCCAGACTGGACCACAGAGTAAGACTCTGACTCAAAAAAAAAAAAAAAAAGGTAAGACTCCTCCCCCTTCCTGAATGTACCTGAGTAAAAGTTACACATAGGAATTTTACCTATTTGGCATTTTACTTCCTTTTCATGCCTCTACCCAGGGCTCCTATGCTACCCTAAGTCTTCGCTTTTGTTTCTCAAATTGGCCTCAGATGTGCATAGTTTCCAGCCTGCTTCTAATTTCTTCCCCAGCAAGTTTTCCCTCTCTTCAACTGATTTCAGCTATGTGGTTATGAAGCAATTTGAACTGCTTATAATGGATAATGAATGAAAAAAATCATTCAACCCTCCCAGGCATCTGTACATATTTAAAAGACAATATGTACTGAATCAGTTAGTAATTGGTAGAATTTGGGGCATCAGTACTGCAAAGTAAAAAAACACAAAGTGGACAGAAGATACTTGTGGGCCTGGGAAAAATAACCACCAAATAATGCTTTGCACACTAGGAATTAATAAGTATCTGTTAAAGGAGTGACTAAGTGAGAGCAATCATGCCAAGGCAACTTCTCTGTCTTCCCTTGGGTCACCTCCCCTAAACTGTTTTCCTCCCCCATGAGGCAAAAGTTGTTTCTCATAATGGCTCCCTGGACACATCAGAAAAGGGAAGCACCAAAAAACTGTGGAGCTTAAGGGAGTGTGAAAGTTCTTGTGGGGTATTGTCCAGACATGATCTGCTTTCCCCCCAGCCCATTCCCTCCCCCCTTCACCCCCTTTCTTCTCCCTTCCCCCTCCCCTCTGTTCTCCATCCCCCCTCTCCTTCAGGAAGTGGTCTCTGGTCAATGCTGGTAATGTCATAGAATGCAGGTGACCATGCAAGGCTGAAAACAATGTAGTTGTGGCTCTTAATCAGTGCAACTGTAAATACCATAGAACAATTTGACTAATGAACTTGATTGCTTGGATTATAAAACTCCTTGCTATACTACCTCAGGGTGTGATTCTTCACCTGCCACCATCAGTGTCTCCTAGTAGTTTTCATAAACCATTGTCTTTCCCTGTTGGACCCCCAGGTGACTTCTTTGGAATAGGTAAACATTAAGCCGCAAGCCCTCTCAGATTTGAGGTTATCACATTACAGTTGTCAAAATTAAAATAGAGTCACATTTGTTAAAACCTTGACAAATGGAGCTAGGGAAGGTCATGAAGGGAAGATTTGCAAGCACAGATGCCTGATGATGCCTGATAACAAGAACTATCACAAAAGACTGCCAAAACCATAACTTTGCACAAAGGCCACTGCAACTGTATACACACGCAAATACTTCTGCAAGTATATAATCTGTCTGCAAGAGTGTCTGTCCAGCAACTGCCTATCCAACCTCGAAATGACGCCACCCTTGTTATTGATCCTTGCAGTCAAGGATAACTGATTCAAAATAATGTATGTAATCCTCTTCATTTTAAACGTCCTCTTGTCCCAACCCCCTCGAATAGGCACATGGTTTACCATGGCACACATAGTCCCATTGCACTGCTACTCTCAAATAAATATTTTCTTTTAGAGAGTCTCCCTTCCTAAAGAGGGTTATTTAGATTGACAGTGGAAGAGACAGAAGAAGGAAATGCCATATTTTTATAAGTCGCATTTTATTTTAAAATAAGTTTAAATAAGTGAATAATCAAATTAAAAGACCAATTTGATTATTCACTGACAGTATGCTAAATAATACTTAAGATGGTAAAATTATAATGTATTTGGAGAAAAATTACTTACTATTCAAAGCCTGTGGATTTAAAGTTCTCATTATAACTTATAGTTTTCTATAATTATAATTGCAGACTGCCAGTTGGAAAAAAGGGGGGGAGGGGCAGCTCCCCAGGTGAAATACAAAAAGGAAGATGGAAGGCAGTTTAAGTCCTCAACCCCTACTGGTCACCAGAAATCACCTGGATCTCCCATTAAGCCATACTCTGGGCTTCACCACACATTTACCTCATTAAATCTGGAGTGGAACACACTAGTCTTTAACAAGGGCCCCAGGTAAGTCTAAAGGTTGGGAAATCTTGAGCCAGAAAGCAAGAAGACCTGAATTAAAGCCACAACAGCAGAAATAACGTGAGAGGGCAAATTCCAGTCATATATCGACAAGGTAGAATGAACGAGGCGTAGTGACTTACTGGATACGAAAGACGAGGTGAGGAAGACTCTAAAGGTAAGTGGGATAATCGTTGTGCCATTAAAAAGAGCAATACTAAGAATTCGGAAAGATCAGAGGGCTTTGTTTTTAGGACAGAGTTTGAAAGGTAAGGACAAGCCCTCTTACAATGATGACTTCGATTTTGGTCAAAGTGAATCTCAAGCACTTATGGGACACTCGGAAGAACTGTCCAGAAGGCATTCACGCATAGGGCCTAGAGTTCAAAAGGATGTCCAGGAAATGGAGACACGAGTTAGGGAATCATCGGTATCTCAGATTATGCCAACTGCAAATTCGCCGGGCACCTTACCGAGAACTGCAGCTGAGCGTAGGGGACCGTGAGAGACTGCAGTGGGGCCCAGCGAAGTCCTCCTTAACTGTCAAAGCTCGCTCAGACCTTCCCGAGCCGAACCCAGTCTCGAGCAAACGTCTAATCGCGAGAAGCCAATGGCTGTCACTTCTGCCCCCAGTTCCGCGGTGAAGAGAGACCTCCCCGCTAAGGCCCCCTAATTCCTGAATGGGTATGGAGAGAACAGTCTCAGGATTGAACGGTCGGAATCCCCCACCCAGTTAAGGGGAAGGAGGCGGCGAAGCGGCTTAAGATGCGGGGTCGGGCCCGGGGACTCCTTGTCCACGGAGTCCGCGAAACTTTCCGCCCTCCCGGGATCCTCGGCGGCCCATCTCCACTCACTTCTCGAAGGGTCCGGCCCAGCATGGTCCTTGTGCTCAGCCTGCCACCCCAGGGGACAGGTGACAAGGAGGGAAAAGAAGGTCAACGACGGCTAGCAGTAAGGCATGGGAGCAGCCATCTTTAATCGTCAGCGCACCCTTCAGCACCGAGCTCGTTGATTGGTTGAACTGCAGCCCGAGGAAATGATCCTTGCACACGATTGGCTGGTGCCGCAAAGCCTCCCCGGCGACGGAGAGAGCGGGCGGGCAAGGAGACTCTGGGCCCGGGTCGTGGCGGCAGGCGACAACTTCTCTAGGGTGTCGGATCTCGAGCGGTGTCAGCTTGTACGGCTGAGGGCTCCCAGGACAGGGCAGGGATCCAAGAGGGTTGCGCACTTGCCGTTGTTGTTGTTGTTGTTGTTTTTTAAAGAGGGGTTAAGAGAGGGAGGAGAATGGGCAGAATGCTGACGGGAACCTGAATTGGAGTATTTCAGATGCGAAGAGCAGAATAACGCACCCTTGGGTCAGCTGCATTTTCGGATGCTCAGTTTTGAACGCCCAGTTTTGAAACTACCCTTTGTGTTTGGCAGAACTGGAATGGATTCAGGGGTGAGAGTTTGATCCGGTCAAAGTGCATCTTAATTGAGGCGCGCCGTTCGGCCACGCTTGACGATGGAATTTCTGAAGACCTGGGTGCTTAGAAGAAATGCACGTGCTGCGGTTTGCTTCTGGAAAAGCAAAGTCGTTCAAAAGCCTTCAGTTAGGAAAATCAGTACTACCTCTGCAAGGAGCACGGTCATGCCTGCTTGGGTGATCGATAGATATGGGAAGAATGAAGTGCTTCGATTCACTCAGAACATGATGATCCCTATCATACACTATCCAAATGAAGTCATTATCAAAGTTCATGCTGCGAGTGTAAACCCTATAGATGTTAACATGAGAAGTAAGTTTTCAAAAGACATTCTTCTTTCCTCTTAGTTTTTTAAATCATTTCTTTAGGTGTGCAGTTTTAAAAGATGAATTGTTCTTGGACCACACGTCTTCGGTTAACACAAAGGAATCGTTTCGGTTGTTGACAATACCTCTGCAAATATTATTTCCAAAAATTTTGAAATTGCCGTGGCCAGGGTATACTTTAATCTTTTACAGAGTGTGTTTGATTGTGTCCGTGCTTCCTTAAAAATGTCAATTGAGAGTTGTGTCCACAGCTGTCTGATACACTCCCTTGGGAACTTGGTGATATTCTGAGGTCTGTCACAGGCTTTGGAGTTATGGTTATGTTTCCTCATCAGTTCAGAATTTGCATTTTTTATAATAATTCCTGCCCTGTTTACTCTCCCATTACTCAGCTTTCTTTCTTGGTCCAGTAGACAAAGCAACAGAACAGGACACAGTACATTCCTCATTTCTATTGCATTTTGCCCTCCGACTTAATACACTTTCCTGCTATTCTTCATTTTTCTTTTTTTTAATCAATATTTTTATTATGATATTGTGGGGTGCAGTTAAGGGTTAGATATACAAATATGCTTCGTTCAGGCACCCTTGTTGATAAGAGGTGTCTCCCCATCCCCAGGCAGATGTTTACTACCATTAATCC
>NW_007253372.1:3337994-3341020 GCF_000164805.1 Carlito syrichta | reverse complement strand
TCTCCCTTCCCCTCCCCCCATAGTTTCCCACAACTGTCAGTCATTTTCTTATAGTATTACGTTGGATGTTCAAGGTCCACTATATGAGTGAGAACATGCGACACTCAGATCTTTGTTTCTGTGAGAGATCACTCAGTATTACAGACTCTGATTCCATCCAGGTTGCTGCAAAATTCATGATTTTGTTCTTTTTTATGGCTGTGTAGTATTCCATCTTGTATATGTACCACATTTTGTTAATCCAGTCCTCTTTTGATGGACAGCATGGTTGCTTCCAAGTTCTTGCTATTGTGAACAACGCTGCGATAAACATACGTGTGCAGGTATCTTTTTTATAGAGTGATTTGAGTTCTTCAGGGTATATTCCCAGTAGGGCGATTGCGGGCTCATATGGGAGGTCAATATGTAGAACTTTTAGGAATCACCATACTGTTTTCCACAGAGGTTGTACTAGTTTGCACTCCCACCAACAGTGTAGAAGTGTTCCCTTTTTGCCACACCCTCTCCATCAACTGTTCTTTTTTGTTATTGATAATTGCCATTCTGACTGGAGTTAGGTGGTATCTCAGTGTGGTTTTGATTTGCATCTCCCTGATGATTTAGTGAGGTTGAACATTTCTTCATGTGTCTGTTGGCTGCTCAGATGTCTTTCTTTGTGAAGTGTCTGTTCATATCTTTTGCCCATTTTATAATGGGGTTGTTTGTTTTTCTCTTCTCAGCACATTTGAGTTCCCTGTAGATCCAAGATGTTAAGCCTTTGTCAGACCTGGAGTTGGCAAATACTTTTTGCCAGTCTGTAGGCTGTCTCCCTGCTCTCTTGATGGTGTCTTTGGCTTTGCAGAAGCTTGTCAGTTTAATGAGGTCCCACTTGTCTATCTTATCTCTTATGGCCTGTGGGTTTCAGGTTTTGTTCAGGAATTGGATGCCAGTCCCAATTTCCATGAGGGTATGTCCTTCATTTTCTAAGGTTCTTATGATTTGAGGTTTTTACATTTAGGTCTCTGATCCATTTAGAGTTAATTTTTGTGTATGGGGACAGATGGGGTCCTGTTTCAATCTTCTGCATGTGGTCAGCCAGTTTTCCCAGCACCATTTACTGAATAGGTTCTCCTCTCCCCAGTGATAGGTGGTGGAGGCTTTGTTGAAGATGAGTTGGTTGAGAAATTGAGGTTTTGCTTTTGGAATCTCAATTTTATTCCATTGGTCTATATGCCTGTTCCTGTACCAATACCAAGCTGTTTTGATTATTGTAGCTTTATAGTAAAGTTTGAAGTCTGGTAATGTGATACCACCTGCTTTATTGTTTTTTTTTTTTTTTTTTTTTTTTCCTGAGGATTGTTCTGGCTATTCTTGGTCGTTTGTATTTCCATATGAATTCCTGTGTTGTTTTTTCTAGGTCTGAGAAGAATGTTGCTGGTAATTTGATGAGTATCGCATTAAATCTGTAGATTGCCTTAGGTAAGATGGACATCTTCACAATGTTGATTCTTCCAATCCATGAGCATGGGATATTTTTCCACTTGTTTGTGTCATCTTTGATTTCTTTGAGCAGTGTTTTGTAGTTTTCATTGTAAAGGTCTTTCACGTTTCGGGTTAGGAAGATGCCAAGGTATTTCATTTTTTTTGTGGCTATTGTGAATGGAATTGTGCTTTTTATTTAGGTTTCTGTTTGTTTATTATTGGTGTAAAGAAATGTGATTGTCTTTTGCACATTTATTTTATATCCTGAGAATTTGCCAAAGTCCTTTATCAGTGTAAGGAGCTTTTTGACAGATTCTCTTGGGTTTTCAAGGTACACGATCATGTCATCTGCAAAGAGAGATAGCTTGACTTCCTCTTTTCCTATTTGAATACCCCTGATTGCCTTCTTTTCTCTGATTGCTCTAGCCAGGACTTCCAATACTATATTGAACAGGAGGGGTGAGAGTGGGCATCCTTGTCTTGTTCCAGTTTTCAGGGGAAGTGGTTCCAGCCTTTGTCCGTTTAGGAGTATGCTGGCTGTGGGTTTCTCATAGATAGCTTTTACTATTTTGAGGTATGTTCCCCGTATGCCTAGATGTTTGAGGGTTTTTCTCAAGAAGCGGTGCTGGATTTTATCAAAAGCTTTTTCTACATCTAATGATATAATCATGCGGTTTTTGTTTTGACATCTGTTAATGTATTTAATTACATTTATGGTTTTACGAATGTTGGGTTAGGGTTAGGGTTAGGGTTAGTCTGACCTTTTTCTCTTGCAGCCTTTAGGATTTTTTCTTTTATACCTACTTTGTTTAGGTGAATTATTATATGTCCGGAAGTTGGTCTTCTCATTTGTTGCCTTGTAGGGGTTCTCTGAATCTCTTGTTTGAATTTTTTTCATCCTTGACGAGATAAGGGAAGTTTTCTTGAATGATTTCATGAAATGTTTGTTCCAGTGTGGCCTCTGTTTCTCTCCCTCAGGAAGGCCAATTACTCTTAGGCTCGGTCTCTTGAAGTGATCATTCATCTCTTGAAGGTTTTGTTCTGTCTTTTTGAGCTTCTTTTCTATGCTTTTAACAGTCTGGGTTAGTTCTGTGTTTTGGTCTTTGAGCCCTGAGATTCTTTCTTCTGCTTGGCTAATTCTGCTTTCCATGCTTATTAGTTTGTTATTTATTTCCATCACAGTATTCTTTACTGCTGTTATTTCTGATATCAACTCCTTCCTGTTTTCTTCTTGTCTCTCCTCAATTTTTAAAAATTCTCTCTAATGTCTTGATGTCTGGGTTTGTTGCGTGTGACCAGCCATTCTGGGGGCTCTTCATTGTTTGTGTTCCGCAATCTGTTTTCTCAGTCTGTTCTCCCAGGGGTCTGTGTGAGACCTATATTCTTCTTTTGATTTTTCTTCATTTGTGCGGTTTTTTTTCCCCCTCCCTACTTTTTCCTTCCTTCCACATCACCGTCTTCTTTAATTCTGTTATTCAGGGGTAGAGGGATTGGTTTTACTTCTGTTTGTTCTACCTTCTGTTCTTTATGTATGTCTTCTTACTGTGTTCAATTCTGGAGTTGCA
>NW_007253372.1:3337189-3337590 GCF_000164805.1 Carlito syrichta | reverse complement strand
TAGTTCACAGTTAGGGTCAGTTGCCCCTGGCCTGCTGTGAA
Organism: Carlito syrichta; assembly: GCF_000164805.1. NCBI lineage: Eukaryota > Metazoa > Chordata > Mammalia > Primates > Tarsiidae > Carlito > Carlito syrichta. Next base: position 3,337,549 of record NW_007253372.1, on the reverse strand, counting down.
GGACAGTTCAGATCACCCTCCGTTCACCACTCAAATCTGGCCTGTGTGTTTTTCAAGCTTTTTTTTCCATTTTGGTGTTGTTACCTTGAATCGCCAGCAGGTGGTGCTATCTCAGCTGCTCACCCCAGAAGGGGTGGAGCCGGAGAGGAGTTGGGCAGAGGCCGGAGATGGGAGCCTGCCTCAGGGCACATAGGAGGAGACCCATGGCTGGCAGGACATCATGGTGGCAGCAGAGGTGGCAGCGATCCCAGCAGATCTTGCCTGCAGGGGCTTCATGGACTGAAGTCATGGATCGCTTCAGGCACAGGTGGCACAACGCGCTATGGCCACCACGGAGGCCGCAGCACCACCGGCGGCTGC
>NW_007253372.1:3273469-3336934 GCF_000164805.1 Carlito syrichta | reverse complement strand
CCGGCGGCTGCTGTGTCTGCAGCAGCCATGGGTGTCCAGACTGCTGCGATGCCCCAGCGGTGGTGACGGCCGAGCTCCGTCTATTCTTCATTCTAAAGGGGAATAATGTTCTCATCTTAATTTCTGTTGGAAGATATTGATGAACCTTGGAGAGCACTCTATCCTTAAATATATACTATACATTTATTATTATTTTTTTAGTTGGTATCTCACTCTGTCGCCCAGGCTGGAGTGCAGTGGCATACTCACTGCCACTCCAGTGTTGACCTGCTGGGATCGGGTGTCCTTCTGCCTCAGACTTTCAAGTAGCTGGAACTACAGGCAAGTGCTACCACGCCCAGCTAATTTTTTGATTTATTGTAAAGTGAGGTCTCGCCAAGTTGCCTAGGCTGTTCTCGAATCCGGGGTCTCGGGCAGTCCCCTCACCTTGGCCTTCCAAAGTGCTGGGATTACAGGCTTGAGCCACTTTACCCAAACTAAAATATTTATTATTATCACTATTTTATTAGTTGAATTTTCACTTTGTTGCCCAGACTGGAGTGCAGGCACAGTCGTGACTCACTGCAGCTTCGACCTCCTGGGTTCAGCTGATCCTTCTGCCTCAGCCTCCCGAGTAACTGGGAGTGGGTGTGCACCGCCATGCCTGACTAAGTTATTTATTTATTTTTGTAGAGATGAAGTCTTGCTGTGTTTTCTAAGCTGTTCTCAAACCCTAGGCTCAAGGGATCCTCCCTCCTTGGCCTCCCAAAGTGTTGAGATTATAGGTGTGAGCCACTGTGCCCAGTGTAACTTATTTAGAAATACAGTAAATCCCTTTTGTGTTAACATTACAAAATTAAATCAGGATAAAAATAGAGAATGATGTAAAATAATGACTGAGGGACAACTACCTATGTGAACCATGGAAACATGTACTTGATAGTGTAGGGTCTACCTTCAAAGAGCTTGCAATGAAAAATAATTGTTTTCCAAAATAAGCAAAACATTTAGTGAAAAGACTGGCATTGTTTCACACTTTTGCATATCTCTTTCTCTGGTTTCATAAGATAGCTGGGTTTTAATGTCTATATTCAATCTGTTGCTGTGTGTTTGAAATAATGAAGAATAGCCATCCCCACATGGATTGATTGTTGGAAAAGAAAGGACTTCTTAGAGTCCTTGAAAGGATCGTAGGGATGTATCAAATGTGGGGAAGCTCTGGATTAGGGAAATCAAGTTCAGATTCACTATCTTTAGTTCCTTTGACATCCATTTTGAATCCTTTTAAGTTAATGAAAATATATAGGCCTGTGCTGTTCGGTATAGTAGCCACTAGCCACTGAGCAGCTGAAATGTGGCTAGTGTGAGTTGAGATGTGCAGTCAGTATAAAATACACGCCAGATTTCGAAGACTTAGAAAAAATAATGTAAAATGTCTCATTAAGATTTTTATATTGAGCTGGTCCAATGTTAATGGGTTGTCAGAACTTAAATTAACATTAGCGTCACTAAAGTTGATATACAACCCCCCACTGCTACATTTGACTGGCTTGAAAGAAATGTATATTGGCCAGGTGCAGTGGCTCCCAGCACTTTGAGATGCCAAGGTGGGAGGATTGCTTGCGCCCAGGAGCTCGAGACCAACCTAGGCAACATAGCAAAAGCTTTTCTTTACACACACAAAAAAAGAAAATTAGCTGTGTGTGGTGGTCTGTTGTCTCAGCTACTTGGGAGGCTGAGACAGAAGAATCGCCTGAGCCCAGGAAATCAAGGCAGTGGTGAGTCATGCTCGTGCCACCGGACTCCAACCTAGGCAATTGAGTGAGACGCCAATTAAAAAAAAATTTTTTTAACGTTGATTACATGTTGACCTGATAGTATTTTGGATCTATTAAGTAAAATATTACTAAGACTAGCAACATTTATTTTTACCTTTTTAAGACTACTGGAAAATTTTGAATTACATGTGTGATTTGCATTGTGTTTCTATTGGACAGCACCTATCTAGACAAAGTGATAGAATAATTGAAATACTTTTGGGGGGAGGAAGAGTTTTGGGGAAAGACTTTTTTTTTTTTGAGTTGGAGTCTCACTCTGTCGCCCAGACTGGAGTGCAGTGGCATACTCCCGGCCACCGCAGCCTTGACCTGCTGGGTTCCAGCTATCCTTTCGCCTCTGTCTTCCAAGTAGCTGGAACTACAGGTGCGTGCTACCACACCCAGCTAATTTTTTATTTATTGTAGAGACGAGGGCTTGCCAAGTTGCCTGGGTGGGTCTTGAACCCGCGGGCTCAGGCAGTCCACTCACCTTGGCCTCCCAAAATGCTGGGATTACAGGCTGAGCCTCCAGCCCGGCCGGGGAAAGACTTTTGGAGTCTTAAAGTATTTATGGCTAGAAACCTCCATTAAGAATGAGTTTATTATTTTTTTTAAAGAAGAAATGACTTTACTATGATTGCCTCATGAAATCTACATGTATATTCTTTTTGTTGGCTGCCATTTAATAATATAATACGGTAAAACATTTTATTTTTATATGGTGTTCTTGAGACATCTTAGTTTTTTATGACTTAACTGGGTAGTATTTGCAGGTTATCCTTTTTTTTTTTTTTTTTTTTCAATCCCCCCCTGCCCATGGATTATTTTTGAGAATGTGTTATTGTTGTTGCAGAAGATAGCTGAAAGAGTAGCTTGGAGAAATAAAATAATGAGTAGCAGATTGCAAACTGTAGGAAGCAGTTATTTCACACATGTAATTCAAAATTTTCCAGTAGTCTTAAAAAGTTTTATTTTGAAGGATAAAGGCTGGCTGTTTTTCTGGAGATGGCCACTACTGTTGGACATAAAATATAAACCATAAGATGGCTAGAGAAATGAATAATTTTAAAAATAGGAAAATATACTACCAATAGCATCATGCCAACTAAGTTTGATTTCTTTAGATGGAATTAAAGTCTGAAACTGAAGATTGTAGGATTTTTCAAATCAGCCCAACTCTGAACAAGGCAAGTGATGACCTCTATCAACAGGATGGAACTCTTAAGGGCCCCTTTCATTTGTGTCACCAAGCAGGTTCTCAATTACTAACTATCAGCTAGCTGTATTCTGGATTTGGGGCTAGTTTGGATAGTACCAGTAAGCCATTGTTGATGCATTTGTTTAACAAGGTGACCAAGAAAACGATTTAAAGCAACCTTGAGCTGCAGATTTTTTACCTCAAAGAGGATTGAAACCTTTTTGCAGTTCTGAAGCAGCAGCTAAAATGTGACATGCTTAAATGCCCACTTCTATTGCTCAAACCACGTAAGGAGGCCAGGTGCAGTAGCTCACACCTGTAATCACAGCACTTTAGGAGAACGAGATGAGAGGATTGCTTGAGCCCAGAAGGTCGAGATCAGCCTGGACAACATAGTGAAACCTCGTCTCTACAAAAAATACAAAAATTAGTTGGGTGTGGTGGCATGTACCAGTAGTCCTGGTACTTGGGAGGCTGAGGCAGGATCACAAGAGTCTAGGAGGTCCAGATTGCAGTGGCCAATGCATTCCAACTTGGGTGGCAGAGTGAAAACCTAACTCAAAAAAACCCCAAAAAACAAAAACAAAAAAACCACACAAATACCTCACATAGGATTTTTAGTGAGTAATTATGTTTTAAAAGTGGAAAAGGAATATAAGGCAAGAAAAATGAGGCATGTGACTTTTGTGAGTTATTACATGTGAACAGAGTGTAGCCCTAACTAGCCAGATGGCTAGTATGTAACGTTGGCATAATGGGCATCAGCTTACACTTTCTGGGACTATCCCAACTTTCAAATACTTTCTCCCATGTGTCTTTTTTTTTTTTTTTTTTTTAATTAAAAAAGCAACTTCTGCAAGCTGCCCACCTGTCAGCATCTCTGTCCTAGTCTCTGCCTTCTCTTCTGCTATGTGGATTAAGTCCTGATTCAGCTACTTTCCTGCTCTGGGATTCTAGCAGTTCTCTCCTGCGTTTTTTTCTGTTGGCTCCTTCCCACTCATTAGCATACAATTGCTGTTATTTCTCCCCTCTTAAAACAGAAAGTCACTCAGAAACCCCCTGTCCCTCCCAGTTGTCCCCTTCAGCTACTGCTCCACTTCTCTGTTCCCCTTTATAACAAAATTATTAGCGTCCAGGCTCTTGCTTCCCATTCTCTTGCAAGCACACCATGGCACAGCAGCTGTTCCTGTCAAGATTGCCAGAAGTCTCTAAGTTGTTGAGTCCAGTCTTGTTTGTTGTAAAACCTCTTAGCAGCTTTTGACCTTACTTGAAAAACTGTGTTACCTGTCAGCAGCATTTGACTTTTTTTCTTTTTTTTTTTGAGACTGGCATGTTCTGTCGCCTAGGCTGAAGTGTAGTACTACAATCATAGCTCACTGTAGCCTCAAATTCCAGGGCTCCAGAAATCCTCCCAGCTCAGCCTCCTGTATAACCGTGACTATGGGCACATGCTGCCATGCCCGACGAAATTTTTAAAAACATTTTTGTAGAGTTAGGGTCTTACTATGTTGCCCAGGCTGGTTTCAAACTCCAGGCCTCCCAGTGTGCTTTGATTACAGATGTGAGCCACTGCACCCGGTCCATTTTACATCTCCACTTGGTTTTTAAACATCTCTCAGCTTACTGGGCAAGGCCTCTATCAGCCTCCTTTGCTGCTTTTTCCTCATCCTTGCAATCTAACATACTGCCCACAGGAGTAGGTTAGAGATCAGGGAAGACTTACAGAGTGTATAGCAGGGGTCCCCAACCCCCTACCAGTCTGTGGCCTGTTGGTACTGGGCTGCACAGCAGTGGGTGAACGAAGCTTCATCTGTATTTACAGCCACTTTGCATCAGTGGCATTACCACCTGAGCTTCCTCTTCTGTCAGATCAGTTGCCTGATGATATGAGGTGGAGCAGAAGTGGTGAGGTTAGAGCTGGGGAGGGGCTGTAAATATAAATTAACTTTAGCTGTGAGGTTTTACTGCACAGAGATCACAATCAATTGCTTGCAGACTCTTATCAGACAATTTCATTATAATTATTTAATTATATATTACAATGTAATAATAGAAATAAGGTACACAATAAATGTAATGTGCTGAGATCATCCCAAACTGCCCCTGTCCCTGCCAGCTGTGGAAAAATTGTCTTCCACGAAATCCGTCTCTGATGCCAAAAAGACTAGGGACCAGTGGTGTATAGTGATTCTGGAACCTGCATTGTGGGGCAAGGAGTGATAATGACACCAGAGACACGGGCAGGGTGCCTCTCTTGGAGAACCTTCCATGGCAGACATGTCCTCCTTGGAGAAATATCAAGCAGAATAGAGAAGAACAGATAACTGTACGTCCTGGAAGGGTCATTTTATATGTTGAAGCTACGTAATCAGCTACTTTGGATTATTGTAGATAGAGGAGCAAATTTATTGGAACCAAAAATTATACTAGAAGAATGTTTTTAGCTCTATTTAGCTGATATTTATGCAAATATTCTTTAACAGATATGTGTAATAAAACCATTAACCCAACTTAATATACTAGAACAGATGCACCAAGAGGCTCCTTTCCACTCAGGAATTTATACACTTATTCCAAAGATGATGTTCTAGAAATATTTTTAAGGAGGTGGGAACCATTACTCATAGACTAGTGTCAGTATAAAAAACTTCATATCCATTCTTTGTTTATTAACTTTGAACAGCTTTAACATTTATCTTCTTCACCAGACTTGGCACTGAATGTCTTTGTTGTTTAAAAAGTTCATGAATTAATAAGTTAATAAAGATACCATCTTTAAAGAGCAAAGTAGGTTGAGTGTGGTGGCTCATGCCTGTACTCCCAGTGGTTTGTGAGGCTGAGGCAGAAGGGTTGCTTGAAACCAGGAGTTCCAGATTAGTCTGGAAAAAAAAAAAATTAGCTGTTCGTGGTGGTGTGTGCCTGTAGTCTCAACTACTTGGGAGGCTGAGGCAGGAAGACCACTTGAGCCCAGGAGTTTGAGGCTGTAGTAAGCTGTGATGACAGAACGAGACACTGTTTCTTAAAACAAACAAACGATAAAAGATAGTACTAAAAGTTCTGAAGACAGTTTCAAAATTTGAATTTCAAAAATATTTTGAACAATGGTGACTTTAGTATACGTGATTTTGACTTTCAAAGTAAATTTTTGGAAGGAACAAAACTCATTTTTTATTAAATCTTTAAAAAAAATTTTATTTTAGAGTTGCAGGGTCCAAGTAGAGATTTACTCTGTAGTAGAACTCTCATCATTTTATTCTTTCCCATGTAATGGCAAAAAATTATAAGGCTGACTTTATTATTACTATTATTATTATGAGTCAGAGTATTACTCTGTTGTCCAGGCTGGAGTGCAGTGGCACGCTCATGGCCACCACAGGCTCGACATGCTGGGCTCAGGTGATCCTTCTACCTCAGATTTCCAAGTAGCTGGAACTACAGGCACGTGCCACCATGCCCAGCTAATTTTTTAAATTTATTGTAGAAACAAGGTCTCACCAAGTTGCCCAGGCTGGTCTCGAACCCCTGGACTCAGGCAGTCTTCTCACCTTCATGTCCCAAAGTGCTAGGATTACAGGCATAAGCCACCACGCCTGGCTGACTGATGACTTTATAATCTACAACTTGAGGCCCTAAAATTGTACCTGGTCTATAATCCCTAGTAGTTTTAGAATGATTCTATTATTTCTTTTGGAGGAAACAGATACATTGTATTTCATAGGTGGTTACGGAGCTACGGCTTTAAATATGAAGCGTGATCCTTTGCACATGAAGATCAAAGGAGAAGAATTTCCTCTGACCCTGGGTCGGGATGTCTCTGGCGTGGTGATGGAATGTGGGCTGGATGTGAAGTACTTCCAGCCTGGAGACGAGGTGAGTTAGGGAAAGCCACCTCTCTCCTGAATATGCACGTTTCATTCTGTTTCTTTTGGAAGCATGTTCTATGCTGTTGACCTTTCTTCTTCTTTGCAACAAGGGTACTGAGGGCTGGAATCTTCATTTTCTTGGTTTCTGCTGTTATATTTTTCACAAGCAGTTCCAAAATAGCTTGACTGAACTTGAATTTTCTGAATAATGCTTATGAGTTGCAAATTAAAATATGCAGGATTGGGACTATTTTTTTTTTTCCTTGAAAGAGCCTTTAAATGACAATTTCTACCTTATGGATTAGATGCATAATGTTGGTATGATGATCTGTTACTTGTCACTTTGATCTTTTGTACCAAGAAATTATAGTAAGCTCATGATAATAGCTAACACTCTTCTGGTGGCTTTTATAAAATAACTCATTTAATCCCTATGAGGAGGGCACAGTTAGGCCCAATTATAGATGAGGAAGCCAAGCTACAAAGAGGTCCCACAGTTAATAAAAGGTGGAGCCAGGATTGAAGCTCAGAGACTGTGATCTCATCGGTACTCTAAGTAGTCAGTAAATGTGGCAGGATATACTGGCATCTGCTTTCAGTGTGATCTGATGTGATAATTCCAGAATCACACTAAGTGATAACATTTATGTTATGTGAAAATAACTCTTTGCTTAGTGTATGGCTGGCTTGTGCTTTTTTCATGTGGTGGGATATTTATTAGGGGACACTCATGCTTAGCTTTGGTCAGAAAATATCTGGCACTAATGAAGTTGTCCGTGTGTGTGTGTGTTTCAGGTCTGGGCTGCAGTTCCTCCTTGGAAGCAAGGCACACTCTCAGAGTTTGTTGTAGTCAGCGGGAACGAGGTAACTCACCAACTCTACCGAAATGCCAAAGGAAGGTTAAATAAAGACTGGCAAATGTCTGTAAAATAACTGGTTGTTTTTCATATCAGGTTCATGTTTGATGGGCAGTGTTAAAACAGCCAAGATAGAGAATAGGAACTTTTGAGAGACTGAAAAAGTATTTGGTGTCATTTAATAACGCTGCCTGTTAAAGTAATTGACTTTGTCTCGTGGATTTGGAATGAGATCTAGAATTCTGCTGTGTTTCTTAGTTTTACCCGGATAAATAGTTGAAACCAAATGTGCTCAGTGGAGAGTACAGACTCGTCACCAAGGGAGACAAGAAAGTGTTAGGCTATTTTGAATAACTTTAAGAACAGGAGTCTAAACACAGCCAGTCAGGAGACCTGACAATTTGAATAGAGAGAAAGGGTTAACATTGAGGAAACTGGGGCTGCAGGAGAGGAAAGGGCTGTTACTGAGATTAGAGGAAGCCAAAAGATTACTTTCCACAACATGAGAGTAAAAAAACCAGCTGATCTCAAAAACAAATTAGAAAGTGTTATGAGGGTTCAATGTTTACTTGGAGGTGCGGTGGCTCATACCTGTAATCCCAGTACTTTAGGAGGCTGAGGGGGGGAGGGTTGCCTGAACCGAGTTCAAGACCAGTCTGGGCATCTTATGTAGAACTGAGACCTCATCTCTAAAGAAAAATTTAAAAAGTTAGCCAGGTATGATGGCCTGTAGTCCTAGCTACTCAGGAGGCTGAGGCGGAAGAATCGCCTGAGCCCAGGAGGTCGAGGCTGTGGTGATTGATGATCATGCCACTGCACTCCAGCCTAGGCAGCAGAGTAGGACCCTGACTTCAAAAAAAAAAAAAAAAAAAAAGATGTATTTGGATACTGTCAAAACTAATGGGATTATTGATGTGGTCTTTTTATAAACTGAAATAGCTACATATGATAATGTAGCTTACATAACATTACTGAACCTCTGTGAGGAAGTAGAACCATTTGGAGAGTATTCCATAGGGGTAATCTTGGAGTAGGGTATGCAGTTAACACTGAACTGGAAGAATTTTATAGATTTATCTATGAAAGTGCAGTTGACCTTGAATAACACAGAGGTTAGGGTGCTTCCCCTGTGCAGTTGAAAATCCACATGGCTGGACTCGGTGACTCAGCCTGTAATCCCAGCACTTTGGGAGGCTGACGCCAGTAGATTGCCTGAGCCTGCGGGTTTGAGACCCCCTCCAGCAACTTGGCGAGACCTTGTCTCTACAGTAAATAAAAAAAAAAAAAAATAAGCTGGGTGTGGTAGTGCACGCCTGTAGTTCCGGTTACTTGGAAGGCTGAGGCGGAAGGATCGCCGGAGCCCAGCAGGTCGAGGCTGCAGTGGCCAGGAGTGTGCCACTGCACTCCAGTCTGAGCAACAGAGTGAGACTCCAACTCAAAAAAAAAAAAGGAAAGAAAATCCACGTAAAACTGCTGTGTTTCTTGGTTTTGTCCAGGATAAATAGTCGAAACCAAATATACTCAATGGAGAGTACAAATTTGTCATCAAGGGAGATGAGAGAGGGTCGAACTATTAGGTTGGTGCCTAAGTAATTGTGGTTTCGGACCATGAATTTTAAATAATTATAATTAGGCTCAAACACATCCTTATTAATCAAAGTAGGAACCATTACAATCAGCACATTTTTGCCAATGAGAAATAAGTTTGTTTATTCTTGTAGCATAAAAATTCATGCTTTGGGATTCAACAAACTCTTGGGAAAGTATTTTCTGCATCCTGCTGGTTATGGAAGTGTTTTCCCTGCAAAAATTTGTCGAGATGCTGGAAGAAGTGATGGTCGGTTAGCAAGAGGTCAGGTGAATGTGGCGGGTGAGGCAGACCTTTGTAGCCCAGTTTATTCAACTTTGAAGCATTAGTTGTGTGATGGGTGGTGTCGTGGAGAAGAACTGGATCCTTTCTGTTGACCAATGCCGGTTGCAAGCGTCGCAGTTTTCGGTGCATCTCATCACTGTGCTGAACATACTTCTCAGATGTCATGGTTTCTCTAGAACTCAGAAAACTGTTGTGGACTAGGCAGACCACCAAACATGACCTTTTTTTTGCTGGAAATTTGGCTTTGGGAAGTGCTTTGGAGCTGCTTCTTGGTCCAACCACTGAGCTAGTCATTGCCAGCTGTCGTATGAAATCTACTTTTTGTCACGTCACAATCCAATCGAGAAATGGTTCATTGTTGTATAGAATTAAGAGAAGACGACACTTCAAAATGACAATTTTTTTGATTTTCGGACAGCTCATGAGGCACCCACTTATCGAACTTTTTCACCTTTCCAATTTTCTCCAAAGAATTCATAGAATTCAACAGTGAGCTCTTTGGCAAGAGGATCATCTTCGATGGTCGCTCTCATTTGGTCATTGTCAACTTCTGATGGCCAGCCACTATGTTCCTCGTTTTCAAGTCTCTCGTCTCCTTTGGAAAACTTATTGAACCACGACTGCACTGTATCTTTATTAGCTGTTCCTTGGTCAAATGCATTGTTGATGTTGCAGTTGTCTCTGCTGCTTTACGACCCATTTTGAACTCGAATAAGAAAATCGCTCAAATTTGCTGTGTCTAACATCACTTCCATAGTCTAAAAAAAATTTTTTATTGCAAGTAATAAGTCATTAGTAAAAAAAAAAGCGAGAAATGTGCGTTAAAATGATTATAACATAGCAACATTTACTAAGAGTGTAGTCCAATATCAAATGGCAAATTTCAACTTGTGAAAAACTGCAGTTACGTTTGCACCAACCTAATGTTTTCAAGAACTTTAAGAATGGGAGTCTAATCACAGCCAGTCAGGAGATCTGACAACTTGAGTAGAACAAAAGGGTTAACATTGAGGAAACTGGCTGCAGAAGGGAGGGCAGGAAGGGAAAGGGGTGACTCCCTAAAAACATAGCTTCTAGTAGCCTACTGTTGACTGGCTGTCTTAACAATAACATAATCAATTAGCACATATTTTTAATGTATGTTATGTACTGTATTATAATAAAATAAGCGGGAGAAAAGAATTTTATTCAGAAAATCGTAAGTAGAAAAATATATCTGCTGTTCATTAAGGATCATCATAAAAGTCTTTATCAACTCTTTGTCTTCATACCAAGTAGGCGGAGGAGGGGAAGAGAAAGGGTTGGTCTGCTGACTTAGATGTGGCAGAGGCAGAAGAAAGTCCACAGCACATAAGTGGGCCCGTGCAGTTCACACCCAGGTTGTTCAAGGGTCAACTGCAGTTGGATTCCTATGAAGGAAAATGTGCTTTGTTGTGTTCATAGGATTGCAAGTCCTTGCTTATTTTTGACTGCTGTCTTCAAATCTAGGTCTCTCACAAGCCCAGATCACTCACTCATACTCAAGCTGCCTCTTTGCCATATGTGGCTCTCACAGCCTGGTCTGCCATAAGCAAGGTTGGCGGCCTGAATGACAAGAATTGCATGGGAAAACGGTGAGTGTCTCACTGGGGCATCTCCATGTCCCTTATTTCCTCCTATAAGTTCTTTGCAGTAGATTTGTCGGAGCATTGAAACTGAGGCTCATTTACCTGAGCAGAGCTGTGCTAACATTTGAAAACAATTTCCAGAGTCAGTTTGTACTTTATTAACTTCATTCTATTGATTCTTAGCTCAGTCAATTGGGAATTTTTAAGGTGAGTTGTGTAGATGGTCTTTAGGAGTGTGACCCTTCTAAAACAATGCAAAATTTTATATGTAAATCTCTTGGAAGAAGATCTGTGTATTTTATCAGATTCCTAAAAAGGTTAAGAATCACTCCATATAGTTTCTAAAGAATGGTGTCAAGATCAAGGTGGTTTTTTTTCCCCCTACTCCTACCAGAGTTGCTCTCACACTTGCATGTGTCTATGGAAACCAAATATAAAAGGACTAAAATACACTGTTGAATATTGGTGAGTTCTCTTGGGCTCAGTGCTTGATATCCTTTAGGTCAGTTCTGATTCACCAGCACCTTGAACAACACAGCAACCAAGAATGTCTCAGACACGTTTGTGTTCATATCTAGATTCGGCTACTTTCCAGCTGGGCGACCCACTCACTCACTTCTTAATGAATTTTCTTTTGAAGGTTAAATGAGACAACACACCTCAAACAGATGTTACAGGTTATGGCTTTGGGAGGCACTCAGTAAATGGTGGCTACTATTACTAGCAAGGAGATGATCGTGTTCTTTGTATTTTAGAAAGTAGACATCATAGAGAAAACTCATGATTTTGTTTTTTGGTAAGAAAATTAGGTACTAAGATAAGAATTGTTTAATGGTTATGAGGAAAGAGAGCTATAGGTCAAATAATAATAAATTAAAATAACCTAGTTTTCTTATTACTAAGGATTGTGTGGGTAAAATAACTAAAGACTATGTCATTCTGTACTGTTGTTATGAAACATTGTAGGTGCTAATGTGCTGGATGACAGATCATTACATTTAGTGAAGGTTTACTAGCTGCATTTCTGGAAGCATTGTGAGGGCTATTCATCTAATAAGGTGCTACTCCTTATCTTAGAATTCAAGGCGAACATTTATTCTAAAGGTCAACCTGGTTTATTTTTTAAACTGTTGTGTCATGTCTTTCTTGAAGTTGCCATTTTGGTCAACTTTGTTTAAATTTAATCAGTTTTGACCATATAAATTTTTCTAATGGTTTATCTCAGTTAATAAGTTTGCAAAAATCTTAAGATTTTTAGACCTTTATTATTGTAGGCTCTGTACCAATGTTTATGTTTTATTATTTTCTTTTGTGCCCTCCCTCCCCACCTTAAAAACACAAGGTTCTCTGTGTCTGCATGACTATATGTGCACTATTGCTAGAGAGCTCTCATTTCTTTTTCTGGTTCAGGGCTCTCTGGACATCCTTTTAATATACTATAAAAAACAATTTGGAGACAAAGATCTGTCACTCCTCAGACACATGGGTGTGAGCCTCCAGTTTATTGTTGGCTTCTGGGTGATTCTCTGGTATACTGTTACCTGTGTAAGCAACAGTGTAAGCAACAATGGCCTAGAACTGAGAAATCGGAGCCCAGGGTCCTGCTCTCCACTCTGCCATTAACTAACCTGGTGACCACATGCTGTTTATTTATGGTCTCTTCTTCAGTTTCCTCTGAATTAATGACTACAGGACAGTGGGTTGTGAGGAAAACTTTGAGAAGCGGAAAGTTTTACACCTTATTAGGCAATTATATATTATATTGAGTTGGTTGTGTTCATTGATTTAGCCACGTATTAACCAAACTAAAGTGAAACCCATTGTAAAAAGTCACAGTAATCAACCTCATGGACTTCTGCCACGTCCCCATGTTATAGTGACCGACAAGATGCATTTGTCCTGAGCCACAGTGAGACCTTGGTGTCTTAGTCTGTTCAGTCTGCTATAACAAAATACCATAAACTGGTGGCTTGCAAACAATGGATATGTATTGCTTACAGTTGTGGAAGCTGGGAAGCCCAAGATCAAGGTGCTGACAGGTACAATGTCTGGTATGTGACAATGTTCTGATTCTTCTTAGTGCCTTGTCACTTCTCTGCATATGCTGGAAGGGGTGAGGTCTCTCTGAGGTCTCTTTCATAAAGCACTAATCTCATTCATGAGGGCTCTGCTCACATGACCTAATTACCTCCCAAAGGCCCTACCTCCTAATGGCATCACCTTGGGGATGAGGATTGCAGCATGAGAATTTTGTTGTGACAGACGTTACAAACGTTCAGAGCATAGCACTAGGTGCTCTCAGAAATTGCGGTTTACTGAAATTACTACACATGAATTACCTCTTTAACTACTTATTTGTGAGAATCACACTAGAGTACCTTAAAATAATGTAAAAATACTTTGAATGAATACTTCATATGATGAGATTTTTATTAAGCTTAAACTCAGAGATTCCAAATGTCCAAAGTGGATTTTCCAGTTGGACTATTCATGTGATTGATGGAGCATCTCTTGGCTTCTCTAAGCAATAATAATTCTTCTTCTGCTAGCTTTTGGCATTAAGGCTTGGTTTGCACAAAGTGGGTTGGTGTTTGTTATCAAAGACTATCAGTTTGTTTTTTCTAACCAGTTAATTTAAAAAACAAAACCAACAATGACAAAAACACCTATGAGCACCTTGGAAGAGTTAAGGATTTCTTTATAACAAACAGCTTTTTTGAAGTGAGGATGAATCTCTTTAAGGGTTGATGGCGGTTACCTTTTTCTTCTTTGTTCTGTAATTTTACTTTAGAGCATCGGGGAACCAAGGGGATAATTTAATCTCGATGTCATGTAATATTGCCATTTTGTCACACTGATATCACTAGAAGATGTCAAGTGAAATCATTTCTTTATCATCAGCCCATCCATAGTTTCTTTATGACTTATTCAGTAGGGCTCTCGAGAGGAGTAGAATTTTTTTTAAGTTGTTATACCAGATATTTTTTTAAATATGGTATGATCTGATGGTTTTATGTATTGGTACTATCATGGGTATACTTGAATGTTTTATGCTGTACCTGGAATTCATCTCTTGCTGGGAAAGTTGTACTTCACTCTGTTTGACAGAAGTATTAGAAAGCATTAGAAATTGAATTATTCCTCCTCTACAAAATAAATTTTGGTTTTAAATTGCATACACTTGAAACTCAATGAAGTGAATTTAGGAACACTTTACTTTTTTTTGAGATTAGGCTTTATGGCAGTAAAATTTTGTCATATAGTCGTCTGTTTAATTCTGTTTATAGAATTAGGCTCAAACTTAAATCGTTGGATTTACACCCCACCGGCATGCTTACATTGAAATTAAAATGACTGCCTGAGCCGGCTCAGTGGCTCAGCCTGTAATCCCGCGCCTTTGGGAGACTGAGGTGAGTGGATTGCCTGAGCCCGCGGGTTCGAGACCCGCCTGGGCAGCGAGACCTCATCTCTACAGTAAATCAAAAAATCAGCGGTCCTGGTAGCGCACGCCTGTAGTTCCGGCTACTCGGAAGTCTGAGGCGGAAGGATCGCCGGAGCCCAGCAGGTCGAGGCTGCGGCGGCCGGGAGTGGCCACTGCACTCCAGTCTGGGCGCCAGAGTGAGACTCCAACTCAAAAAAAAAAAAAAAAAAATGACTGCCTGATCATACCAGATGCCTTCCATGGCCTGTCCTTCCCCCTGCCACCCACTGTCTCTCTCCACGCCCACCACCCCTGTGGACTTCACGTTCTTACTTGCGTCTGATGAGTTGTATGATTAGACAGTAGGGGAAGAAGAAGAATGCTCTTTACTAACCTGAAGAAAGCTTGGGGTTGGGAGCTGAGAGGGAAGGTGAAGCTGTGGCCTGGCCATTGTGATACAAATGAATCTTCCTCCGAACCACGGCCTGTTTTCCAGGGAGCCCCAGGAGGGCTCAGTTAAGGAATAGTTGAAACCTCACTCCTTGCAATTTGTGTTTTACACAGTAGCTTTCTCAGCAACTGAGGTAACTACCTTGTGCTGTTTAGAAATCATTTGCCCTTCTTTGCACTGTAGCTTCCAGACTTGCCTTTTAACCACGGCTGCCTACACAGAGGTCATAGCTGCCTAAGTTATGACCAATGACACTTTTCAGTTCTTATTTTAAATTGACCTCTCTGAAGGATCTGGCACTGTTGATCACTTCCTTATTACGCACTTTTTCTTTTTTTTTTTTTGAGTTGTAGTCTCACTCTGTTGCCCAGGCTAGAGTGCAGTGGCACACTCACAGCCACCACAGCCTCTATCTGCTGGGCTCAGGCAACCCTTGTACCTTAGCCTTCCAGGTAGCTGGATCTACGGGCATGCACCACCACGCCCAGCTAATTTTTTGATTTATTGTAGAGATGAGATCTCACCAAGTTGCCCAGGCTGGTCTTGAACCCATGGGCTCAGGGAATCCTCTCACCTCAGCCTCCCAAAGTGCTGGGATTATAGGCGTGAGCCACTGCCCGGCCATTATGTACTATGCTTTCAGGTTCATTAGGCCCCTGTGTTTTTTGAAAGGTGGTACCTATAGAAACCTAGAAGAAACTTAGCTTATTCTTAGTTTAGTCTTTTTGCCTCAGCATAACCATTAGAAAGCATTCAGACATTCTACTGCAGGACAAGCGGCAGCCTATCCCATCCCCCCTTGGCAAATCTCCATCAGATGTAAGACCAGGACAGCCCAACCTTTCAATTAATAATTTAACATAATAATGTCTAGTAAACTTTTAGTTTCCTTGTCAAGGCAGAAGGTCAAAGATCACCCTTTGGCTGGCCAAAGTCATGTAAGTAATAATATATCCACCTTTGGTCAAGTAGTTCATGAATTGCAAATGTCTAACAAGTCTCTTGCAGGAAACCTCCCCCCCGCAGGCCCAGACTCTCCAAGTTAACCTAATCACCCCTTCGTGACCTACATGACACAGATAAACCCCACCATGGCAGCAATCCTGTGACTAACCCACCCATTTGCCTGCCGTCCATCACCTAACGTCAGTACCTGCCCCTTGGTGATGACTTGGAGCAGACCACCGCCCAATCACCTTAATGATCTTCCCCCATCAAGGGGAGTGGTTAAAAGGACTCAACAGCAAGCAGCCAGTGGCCATTGCCTTGCTAGACTCTGGTGTGGCCATGTGCTCTTTGAGCTATGGCTGTTGCCATGCTTCCTGACTTTGGGCCCCTCCCCCACCTTGGGGAGGTAAATCTTCTCTCTCCCTTCTCTTTCTCTCTCTAATTGACTTCTAAATAAACTTTTTGTTCTTTGATTCTTTGTGTGTTGCAATTCTTTGCATTACTCAGATCTCTGGGTTACTGGTGCTGTGCTTCCCCTCTCCATCCAGCCACCCTCACTCTGTCCGTACCCTAACAGTTTCCTTCTTGCCTTTTTGACCATTTCCTGTCATTGGTAGAAACTCTCCTTTCTTCCTCAGCCTTGTAAATGTGCTGTTTTCGCAGGGTTCCACTTCATCATGCCCATCGTGCCCCTGTTTCCCCAAGTTAACTGATCTCCTCCCAGCTTCTGTTTGTCTGGTAGCTTGCAGATCTATAGTTACATATAGATCCCCCTTTGTATCCTGAACTCAACTAGTGCAAAACAAGACAGCAGCCACCACTCCCACTCTTCCTCCATGTTCCTAATGTCAGTTACTTGGAATTTCCCTTGAGCCCTAACCTGCCATTGTTTATGAGCCCTGCCCCTTCACCCTCTACTGCACAGCTCACTGTTCATGTTGTATGAAATTTAGTCTTGGTCAAATTTGGAATGATGTCTTCCAAGTTTTTTCATGTATGACCTGCAGGATTTCAAGATACTTCAAGTTTTCTTGTGCAGTGAATAAGCCTAAAATAATGCTTATTTTAATAAACCTCCCTTATGAACTAGTTTGTTATCATCTTCCCTGTTGTGGTGGGTTGTAAGTTCTGACATCCTTTTTTTTTTTTAAAGCCAAATCTAATATCACCTGGCAAGATAGCAAGTGTGATAGAGTGTAGGAGTGAGACATAACTGACTGTGGTTAGCATAAACATATGCCCATGCAAATATATATATATATATAATAATAAATACGTTTTGTTGTGGCTCCTCTCGGGGCCTTGTGTGAGTGAAGGACTTCCTTCATTGGCTCCCATGTAAATCCTTCTCTGGCCATGAATGCTTCTCTCTCTACCCCGTTGCCACCCATCACAGACAATCCTTCCTGTTCGGGTACTGAACAGGGACAGGGTGAGGGTGGAGAGGGAGGAGAGGCGCGCAGCACTGCAGGGGCCAGCAGACTGGAGGTGCCGCGCCGGCAACCCAGAGATCCGAGTAGATGCAAAGAATTGCGACACACAAAAAGGTTAAGAAAAGTGTATTTAAGAGTAAGTTAAAGAGAGAAAGAGAAGGAAGATGGGATAGACTGCTGTTTGTCCTGCAGTAGAATGTCTGAATGCTTTCTAATGGTTACCATGAGGCAAAAAGACTAAAGAATAAGTTAAGTTTCTTCTAGCTTTCTATTGGTACCTTTCACTTCCCTCTCTCTGCTTCTGCGTAAACCAGTGATTCACACCAGTTCCCACGACCAGCATCCCTCCTTGAAATTCTGAATACGTTTCAGATAATAAAGCCATTATTATCCTGTGTATAAAGTTCTTGGTCCATGATGGGTTAAATAAACCTTTATAAATGGCCACCTAAAAATAGCTTTGTTTTCTTGGAAAACCATGCTTAAATTTCCAAACATTTGATTCACACAGGAACTCTTCTGTAAATTGGGGAATGCCAATGTGAATTACGAGGCTTAGAAGAAGGGGACACACAGATGCAGGCTGTCTGGGTCTCCTTTGTTCCATTTGTTTTGTAGCTCTATTTTTCTGCTTATGTGGATTAAGTTCCTCACTTGCTTTAAGGGAGTAAACTTAGCATATTATGCTGAGATACTTTGCTGTCTTTTACCCATTTTTTCCGGGTTTATTTATTTATTATACACAATTTATAAAATGTTATTTATTGTAATTATTTTATTATTATTATTTGTAGAGACAGGGCTTGCTATGTTGCCCAGGCCAGTCTCGAACTCCTGACTTTAAGTGATCCTCCTGCCTCAGCCTCCCAAAGTGCTGGGATTACAGACATGAGCCACTGTGCCTGGCCATTCCAGGTTTAAAAGTAGTGAATGAAGCTGAAAAATGAGATATGTTTTCAGCGTCATCCTTTATTTCTTAAAAACCATTTGTTTCTACTAATGGAAAATTTAGCCATATTTAAATCATCTTTGTTTCTGAGTCATTAGGATTTAATAGATGGCACTCTAATCTTTTTTTTTTTTTTTTGAGTTGGAGTCTCACTCTGTCACTCAGACGGGAGTGCAGTGGCCACTCCTGGCCACCACTGCCTCAATCTGCTGGGCTCTGGCGATCCTTCCGCCTCAGCCTTCCAAGTAGCTGGAACTACAGGCATGTGTGACCACGCCCGGCTAATTTTTGATTTATGTAGAGATGAGCTCTCGCCAAGTTGCCCAGGCGGGTCTCGAACCCGCGGGCTCAGACAATCCACTCACCTTGGCCTCCCAAAGTGCTGGTATTACAGGCTGAGCCACCAAGCCTGGCCTCTAATCTTATAATATGGCTTTTTTTTCCTATAAGCATGTGGCCTGGGGGAATCATGAAGAACATATATTTTTAGGTTAGAAAAGCGGAGAACTGAGGTACAGTAAGTCCCCTACATATGAACCTTCAAATTGAGACCTTTCAAAGATGTATGCCAGTCCCTGTATGCCAGCTGTTTATTACTGTACTTTTCAAGGTATTGTACTGTAAGATTAAAAATGTTTTTATTTTTTTGTTTGCTATATAGCCGATTGTGTTGGCTGGGTACCGAGACTAACTTCGTTGGACTTAATGAACAAATTGGGCCAAAGAACACACTCTTGGAATGGAACTTGTTCGTGTATAGGGGACTTGCTGTATAAGCATATATTAGATAGAGAGCAGCTTTTTCATTGACTCCTAGACTATTCTGTCACCATCATTTCATAGGTGATGAGTCTGAGGACTAGGGATTCTACTAGTGAGAGTTGAAACCAGCACCCAGGTCTCTGGGTCACCAGCCCTGGCATTTGCATTTAGTAGTTTCTGGAACCAAGTCAGAATATAGAAACTTGGAGATGATCTTTTCCTTCTGGATCTCCTGCTGTTTTATAACTTGTTACTGTGTTTTCTGTTTGAAAGGCATTTAAGGTGTTGATGCCCTACCTCATAAAATTGTAATCCTGAAAACTGCAGTTGTAGAAGACTTAGGTACCCAAATGCTAAGCAAGTGACTCAATTATAGAAAAAAAGCCAAACTTGCCTTCGTACCTTAGTGTATTTTTAGAAGAATTCAGAGATCATTCAGAAATTACAGAACAAGTGAGATTTTAGGGTTTAAGAATGTGTAAGTGGTATAATAATTGTTCGTATTTTTCCCATAATTTTTATATGTGTCACTAGTAGAATCTTTCCTGACTTCAAAAGAAGCTCTATGTGTGGACTTGAGAAATAAGAGAGGCATTTGATTTAAAACCTTGGCAATTTTGAATTACGGTGCTTTTTGCAAGTAGAGTGTTTTCCGGACACCTTATATAAGCCAACAAACAATACGGCCCACGTTTCTTCACTGTAACAGCAGGCTTCTTCTTCAATGAGGTCTAACTATATAGTGCGGCCCTTACAAGACTGGGTAGAGTGTATACCCGCGGTGCAACACTTACACAAAGTGCCTTGGGAGGTCAGCCCAGCGGAGCATTCCCTTTGCAGGAGTGCTTTGAAGAATGCAAGCATAATTAGTTCAGCCGCAGGATTGCAGACCTTATAGGACCAGCTGACTATTTGCTGGCTTGAAAATTTATTTTGCCTGCTATCCTTTTGGGAACTTTTTAAAAAAATATTTTATTTTTTGCTTTTTTTTTTGGGGGGGTGAGGAGTGTTTGAGTCGGAATCTCACTCTGTTGCCCATGCTGGAGTGCAGTGGAACACTCACATCCACTGCAGCCTCGATCTCCTAGGCTCAGACGATCCTTCCACCTCAGCCTTCCAAGTAGCTGGAACCACAGGTGCGTTCCAACATGCCCAGCTAATTTTTTGATTGATTGTAGAGACAAGGTCTTACCAAGTTGCCCAGGCTGGTCTTGAACCCTTGGGCTCAGGCAATCCCCATGCCTCCACCTCCCAGAGTGCTGGGATCACAGCTGATACCTTTTGGGGACTTTGGAGAAAATTGTGGGCCCTGGTTGAAGCACAAAACGTGGACTTTGCAGGAGCAGATAATGCTGTGTCCCCAGGGCTTCTTTGCAAGCCAGCAGCCCTTCCTCCGTCTGCTCCTGGCCTGTCTTGCACTTTGGAGTTGCCATCAGGTGGCAGCAGAAGGAATTGAGGCTGCCATTGCAGAACCACGCCTGCCAAGCCCTACTGACACACATTTTTGCTTTTTTATTCGAGGGAATGAGGCTCGGGGAAAAGATGAACTGATGATGAGGAGGTAACAGAATGTGTGGGGCAGCTGGGTCCTGAGGCCACCACTGTATTTGGTATCTGACATTCACAGGGATGGAATTAGAAATTATTTTCAAGCTTTTCTTTACTGGAAGAAACATTAATGCAGTTTTCAAGTAGCGGGCAGTCCCCTCACTTGAGGTAGTAGCAATTATTGCCTTGATTGTAGGATATACTACTGATTGGATGATTTTTTAAAGTAAATAAACTTGATCAGACAGACATGTGCTACATCAAAGTGGTATGACCAGTGCAGGGCAGAACATGAGGTCTTTCCTTGGCTGCTCACAGGATCGTATGGAAGCAGAATGTATGCATGAATGCTAACGGTGTTCTAAATTCCAAGGAGGTGATATCGGTACCAGGTTCTGGCCGATCTTGAGGCTATAGTGGAGGAAAACTGGGACTTGGGCCTTCAAGGAAGGGAGACCCTAGCAGGTCCTGATGGCATTCCAGAGCCTGGAGAATGGGCCTGGGCCAGAGGGGGAGAGGGAGGGACCAGGATCTCTGCAGAGGAGAGTTCTGTTCAGGAAATGGTAAGAGGAAAGGTCAGAGAGTGGAGATGATTTTTGACTAGCTGCACTTCTATAAAAGTAGGCAAAAGCAAGAGGGTAAAACATTTCATGGGTGAATTTTTGGATACAGCTTTGAAGTGGTTTTAATGCTTTCTCCTCCATTTAGGAAATACTAGAGCTATAAAGCGTGAATTGAAAGGTTTGGAAAAGTGGATTGTTGGGGCAAAAGGCATTTCCCCTCTGCTTCTGGAACTTTCATGACTAAGTCTGCTGAAATAAACTGAAAATAGATCGACAGGAGAAAAGGCATATGACTCTATTTGTTTCCATTTATTATTAATTGACATAATTATACATATTTATGGGGTGCAGAGTCGTATTTTGATACATGTGTATGATAGGTGATGATCAAATCGGGGTAATTAGCATATCTACCAATCCAAGCATAGATCACTTCTTTGTTGGGAAAAATCAAAATCCTGTCTTCTAGCTTTTTGAAAAATATACACTAATTATTGTTAACTGTATTCATCCTTAAGTGCAGTCATAGATCATTTCTTTGTTGGGAAAAATCAAAATCCTGTCTTCTAGCTTTTTGAAAAATATACACTAATTATTGTTAATTGTATTCATCCTGAAGTGCTGTAGAGTTCTAGAACTTGCTCCTCCCATCTGGCTGTAATGTTCTCAGCCTCTAATACCCTCTTATTCTATAACTTCAACTTTGTTTACTTCCACATGAGTGAGAGAATGCAGTTTTTATCTCTTTTGTGCCTGACTTATTTCACTTAACATAATGTCCTCCAGGCTTATCGGTGCCACTGTGAATGGCAGGATTTTGTTCTTTTTTTATGACTGAATAGCATTATATTGTGTGTATATATATACCACATCTTTATCCAGTTGTCTGTCACTGAACCTTTAGGTTGATTCCATATTGTGACTATTGTCAGTAGTGCTACAGTAAACGTGGGGGTGCCATTATCCTTCTGACAGATTGATTTCCTTTCCTTTGGATAAGTGCTCAGCAGTGGGATTGCTGAATCATATGGTCATTCTATTTTTAGCATATTTAGAACCTTCCATACTGTTTTTCCATAATGGCTGTACTCATTTGCATTCTCACCAACATTATATAAGAGAGTTCCCTTGACACTTTGTGCTCACCAGCATCTGTTACTTTTTGCCTTTTTTTTTTTCCCATATGGAACACTTTACAGGTTTGCATCTCATTCTTGTGCAGGGGCCATGCTAATCTCTGTACTGTTGCAATTTTAGTGTCTGTGCTGCTGAAGCAAGAACCATTTTTTGTCTGTTTGGTAATAGCCAATTCTAACTGGGGTGAGATAATATCTCACTGTGATTCTGATGTGCCTTTTCCTGGTGATTAGTGATGTTTGCCATTTTTTTCTACGCTTGTCCATGGGTGTGTCTTTTTTTGAGAAATGTCTATTCTGATCCTTTGCCCATTTTTTAATTGGCTTGCTGGATTTTTTTTGTTGTTGAGTTGTTTGAGTTATATATTCTGGATAGAGTCCCTTGTGGAATGAATAGTTTACATATACTTTCTCCCTTCTATAGGTTGTCTCTTCACTGATTGTTTCATTTGCTGTACAGAAACTTTTTACTTTGATACAGTCCCATTTGTCTGTTAATGTTTTGTTACCTGTACTTTTAAAGTCTTGCCTATAAATGATTTTTCTGTATTTCCCTTGTGTTTTCTTGAGTAGTTTCATAGTTTTGGGTCCTTATGTTTAACTCTTGAATTTGTTTTGAGTTTATTTTTGTATATGGTGAGAAATAGGGATCTAGTTTTATTCCACTGAATATGGATATCCACTTTTCTCAACATTTATTGAAGAGACTATCCCTTTCCCAATGTATGTTCTTGTTGCCTTGGTCCAAAATCAGTTGACTGTAAATATGGGGATTTATTTCTAGGTTCTTTATTCTGTTCTATTGGTCTATATGTCTGTTTTAATATCAATACCATGCTGTTTTGGTTACCATAGCTTCACAGTATAAAGTCAGATAGTGGGATACCTCCAGCTTTATTCTTTTTAACTCAGTATTCTTTTGACTATTTAGGGTTTTTGTTTGTTTGTTTTTTGTTTTGTTCTGTTTTGTTTTTTTGTTGGCTCCATGCACATCTGTGAAGAATGTCTTTGATATTTTGATAAGGATTGCATTAAATCTATAGACTGCTTTGGGTAATATTGTCATTTTTAACAATATTAATTCTTTCAATTCATGAGCATGGGATGTCCTTTCATTTTTGTGTGTTCTCTTCTCTTTCTTTCATCAGTGTTTTTTAGTTTTCATTTTAGAGAGCTCTCACCTCCTTGGTTAAAGGTATTCCTAGTATTTTTTTTTTTTTTGGTAGCTATTGTATATGAGATTTCTTAATTTTTTTCTCAGCTCGTTTGTTAGTGATGTGTAGAAATGCTAGTGATTTTTATATGTCAATTTTGTATCCTGTCACATTGGTGAATTTGTTTGTAAGTTCTAAAAAATTGTTGGTGGAGTTTTTGTGTTTTTCTAGACATAAGATCGTGTTATCTGCAAAGAGGGACAGTTTGACTGCCTCTTTCCAATTTTGATGCCCTTTGTTTTTTTCTCTTACCTAGTTGCTCTAGTTAGTACTTCCAGTGTCATGCTGAATACGAGGTGAAAGTGGGCATCCTTGTCTTGTTCCATTTCTTAGGGTAAAAGTTGAGTTTTTCCCTGTTCGGTATGATGTTAGCTGTGGTTTTGTCATATATGGCTTTTATTACATTGAAGTATGTTTCTTCAATACCTAATTTGTTGAGTTTTTATCATGAAGCAAAGTTGAATTTTATCAAATGCTTTTTCTGCATCTATTGAGATGATCATATGGTTTTTGCCCTTTATTATGTTGATGCAATATATTACATTTATAGATTTGCATATGTTGAACTATACTGATATCCCTGGGATAAGCCCTGCTTGATTATGGTGTATTACCTTTTTGATGTTGGATTCAGTTTGCTAGTATTTTGTTGAGAGTTTTTTGTATCTATGTTAATCAGAGATATTGGCCTGTAGTTTTCATTCTTTGTTGTGTTTTTGTTTGGGTTTTGGTATCAGGGTAATGCTGGCCTATACAATGAATTAGGAAGAATTCCCTACTCTTTGGTTTTTGGAATAGTTTGAGAAGAATTGGTGTTCTTTAAAAGTTTGGTAGAAAGAACTCAGTAGTAAAACCACCAGTCATGGGCTTTTCTTTGTTGGGAGACTTTTTGTTACCAGTTGCTATGGCTTGAATTATTGTCTACTCCAAAACTCATGTTGAAATTTAATCCAAAATGTGGCAGTATTGAGAGGTGGTCCCTAAAGAGCTAATTGGTTCATGAGGCCTTTGCCCTCATAAGTGGATTATCCATTTATGGATTAAAGAATTGAAGAGTTAATGGACTAACGGGTAATGATGGAAGTGGAACTGTGGCATTATGGGAAGAGGAAGAGAAACCTGAGCTCGCTCAGCCCTTTGTTCCGTGATGCCCTGGGCAGCCTTGGGTCTTCAGAGAGTCCCCACCCGCAAGAAGGTCTTTGCCAGATGTGACTCTTGGCCTTGGACTTCTCAGCCTCCATAACTGTAAGAAATAAATTTATTTTCTTTATTAATTACTCAGTTTCAAATATCCTGTTAATAGGCAACAGAAATGATTCAGTCTTGTTACTCATTATTAACCCATTCATGTTTTTTTTTCTTCTTGATTCAATCTTGGGAGGTTATCTGTGTCCAGGAATGTATCATTTCCTCTAGATTTTCCAATTTGTTGGTGTATAGTTGTTCATAATAGTTTCTAATGATTCTTTTATTTCCGTGGTATCAGTTGTAATGTCTTTTTTATTTGTTTCCAATTTTATTTATTTGTTTTTTCTCTGTTTCTTTCTTTCTTTCTTTTTTTTTTTTTTTGAGTTGGAATCTCACTCTGTCGCCCACACAGAAAGGATCGACCTGCTGGGCGCCGGCGATCCTTCTGCCTCAGCCTTCCAAGTAGCTGGAATTACAGGCACGCGCTACCACGCCCGGCTAATTTTTTAATTTGTTGTAGAGATGAGGTCTCACCAAGTTGCCCAGGTGGGTCTCGAACCCACGGGCTCAGGCAATTCACTCACCTCAGCCTCCCAAAGCGCAGATTACAGGCTGAGCCACCGAGCTCAACTGTTTTCTCTGTTTCTTAATCTAGCTAGTGGTATGTCAATTTTGTTTATCTTTTTAGAAAGCCATTTTTTCATTTTGTTGAACTTTTTGGGGTATTTTTTTTTTGAGGGGTTATTGTTTCATTTAGTTCTGCTCTCGTTTTTATTATTTCTTTCCTTCTACTAACTTTGGGTTTGGTTTGATTTTGACAGTGACCCTACCTCCTCCAGTAATGGGACAGCTGTTAGGTTATTTGAAATCGCTCTATTCTTGGTATAGGCATTTATTGCTATAAACTTCTCTCATAGTACTTTTACTCTATTCTATAGATCTTGGTATGTTGCATTTCTATTTTCATTTGCTTTGAGAATTTTTTTATGTTCTTATTAATTTCCTTCTTAATTTGGTATTCAGAAGCATGTTGCACATGGGTACATGGTGGCCCCAACCACTGTTGTGGGCCACGGGCTTTGGGTGAGCTGGTCACCCCTGGCCAGTGTGAACTGGTACTCAGGGAAAGAAGATTACAGGTGTGAACCACTATACCCACCCATAATTTATAACCCTATGAAATTAAAATGAGCCCTTCTAGAAGGAACACAATTCACAAGACTTGTTTTAATTACATTTAATGGTATTAATTTCAAAGGGAACAATTGGTTCAGAAATTTTAGTAGTAACTTTTTTTTTTTTTTTGAGCTGGAGTCTTATTCCTTTGCCCAGACTGGAGTCCAGTGGCATGCTCATGGCCACCCCAGCGTCGACCTCTGGGCTCTAGTGATTCTTCCATCTCAGCCTTCCAAGTAGCCCAGAACTACAGACGTGTGCTACCATGCCCGGCTATTTTTTATTTTATTGTAGAGACGAGGTCTCACCAAGTTGCCCGGGCTGGTCTCGAATCGGCTGGCTCAGGCAGTCCACTCACCTCGGCCCCCTAAAGTGCTGGGATTACAGGCTGAGCCACCGAGCCTGGCCTAGTAGTAACTTTTAAGATACAAAGAGGAGAGAAAAAAAATGGAATGAAACTAGGTTTAAAATTCTAGACAGAATAATAATAATGTTCCAAGGCTTGGTGTATTTGCTAGAGATAGGTGGCAAGATTCTCTGTACTTTCTGGCAGCCAAGGCAATGAGGAGACCCACAGCTAGCAGTTACTCAATTTGTAGTGACAGTTAACTAGCTGAAATATTCCCTCCACTTAATGTTCAGAAAAAATATCTTTCTGTGAGTACTCATAAGGAGAATTCAACTGAAGACTTCTTTCAGCAGTATCTCCTTAGCTGATATAGTATCAGATATCAAACAGTCACTTTTTATAATGTCCCTTGGCCTTGGTCAGTAGTGTGACACCAAGGTATACAGTTCAGCACAAACAATTTTCTGAGGACCTGAAATCATGTAGTCCAAGCAGGCAGTTCTCTGAAGCGCTCACTTGATTCAAGAATGAAATGTTAGAGCATGTGAAACAGCTTTTTGACCGATGATTCTCTCTTGGATCACACACTTCTTTGGTCTTCATTCTTCTCCTTGCCAGTGCGTGTATGCCTAATCACACACATTTTAGGAAATCCACACACGTTAGTTTAGGAAATCCACAATTTCAGAGGGTTCCTAGTTCCTCACCTACCCCATCACCCTTGCCCCCCCTTCCCCCAAGCTCAGCCATAAACTCCGGGTTCGGTGCCCTGGTCTTGAGGGCCACAGTGAGCAAATGCGATGAGAACCCATTGCGCAAGGATGGTTGTGTGATTGGACACCTGCCTCTGCTTTAACAGGAAGCTAGATCAAGGGTGAGGCTGAGTTTTTGAAAGTTGACGAGCTTGACAGGACATGTCTAAACAAAAAACGTTTATTCTACTTTGGCGGGAATGTGATCAGGAATGTGATTTTTTTCTTAGAGAGCAACTAAAGTCTGACACACTCCAAAGAACCCCAAGAGAAACTTCTCTTATAGAAGAAGCTATGGTAATTTTAGCCTAGAAAAATTATAAGGCAGATGTTATAAAGTACCCTCTGAGTTTCCTAAGGAAACAAACACACACATTGTTGGTATTTGCTATTCTTGGTGAAGACGTCATAGCGCATCTAACCTTAAGCACTTGCAGCGTCTTAGTGAACCTAAATAAAAATCCTTGTGTAATATAATCTCGGGAAACAGAATAACTGTTTGCTCTTGGATTTATTTATCACCTAGTCAGTTACATGTTGAAACATCTTATTTATCCAGTTCCGACTCTCATTAATTGTGGTTTCTTTTGCATTGCAGCATTTTAATCTTAGGCGCTTCAGGCGGAGTTGGTACTTTTGCTATACAGGTAAAATAATTTTTTCATCTTGTGAGTAGGAAGATTTTGTTTACATGAATTTGTACATTCACATATTGTAAATCATTTTTCCGTAAAAGCTGAGAGAAAAGTAGGTTTGGTAAATGCACTGTAATTTCAGCTTGTTCTCTAAGAGGAAAATGTTCTAACATGCAGGAAGCACTAAGCTTTCTAGTAGTTTAATGTATGAGTGGATCTGTGGCTGTCCTGCATAACAAATGTAGGAAAACGTTTGGGGAGGAAGACCATGGGCAGTGCAGGTAGATGGAAGTTTGAAATTTGGTAGGAAACAGCCAATGCCAAAACCATTGTTAGTCTTCAATGAAAATTGTTGCATGGATTTTTGTAGATATTGACATGCTGATTCCAAAATGTATATTCCAAAATGTATATAGAAATGCAACAGCCATGATACTGTTAAGATAGGCAGTACTCTCCCAAAGTGATCTAGACATTCAGTGCAGTCTTTATCAAAATGCCAGCTGCATTTTTTTCGTAAGTGAACAGGTTTATCCTAAAATGCATATGGAATTGCCAGGGACCCCAGATAGCCAAACAATCTTGAACAAGAGTAGAGTTGAAAGGCTCACACTTCCTGATTTCAAACTTACCATAAAGCTAAAGTAATCAAAATGTAAAAATCAATGGAATAGAATTGAACATCCACAAATAAACACATACATCTATGGACAATTGATTCTAACAAGAATGGTAAGACCATTAATTGGGTAAAAGAATAGTCTTTTCAACAAATGCTGCTGGGACAATACGACATCCATATGCAAAAGAACGAAGTTGGACCCTTAAATATCATATATTTTTTAAAAAACTTTCCAAATGATTCAAAGACCTAAATATAAGAGCTAAAACCATAAGATTCTTAGAAGAGATGTTGGGGAAAGAAAAATAAAACTCTTAGAAGGAAACAGTAAATCTTTATGACCTCAGATTCTTAGATATGACACAAACAGCCAAAGAGAAACATAGATGAAGTATATACTTTGTCAAAATTAAAAACTTTTGTACATCAAAGAACATTACCAAGAAAGTAAAAAGACAACCCACAGCATGGGAGAAAATATTTGCAAATCACTTATCTGATAAGGGTCTGGCATCTAGAACATGTATTTTTTTTTAAAAAAAAAACCTCTCACAACTCAATAAAAAGATAACCTACTTACAAATTAGCTAAGAACTTGAATAGACAGTTCTTCAAAGAAAATATATGTGGCCAATAAGTCCATGAGTAGATGTTCAATGTCTTTAGTCATTAGGGAAATGCAAATCAAAATCCCAGTGAGATACCATGTCATACCTACTAGAAAGGCTGCAATGAAAGGTAAACACATAGAAAATAACAAATATTGGCAAAGATGTAGAGAAATTGAAACCTTCTTACATTACTCCCGCAATGGTACAGCCATTGCGGGAGACAGTTTGTTGGATCTTCAAAATGTTAAACACAGAATTAACGTAAGACTCAGCAATCCCATTCCTAAGTATGTACCCAAGAGAAATGAAAACAAACATTCAGACATAAACTTTTACACATATGTTCACAACAGCATTATCTATAATAGTGAAAAAAGTGGAAAAAACCCTAAGGTCTATCAATTGATAAATGGATAAACAAAATGTGATCTATACATACAATGGGATAGTATTTAGCCATAAAAAGGAATGAAATTTTGATGCATAACATGGATGAACCTTTAAAATATTGTGCTAAATGAAAAAATCCAGACACAAAAGATCCTACATATTGTGATTTTTTTAAATACTGTATGTCCAGAATAGGCAAATCCGTAGAGACAGAAAGCAGATTAGTGGTTGTCAGGGGCTGTGGATGGCAGGGAATGATTATTTAATAGGCATGAGGGTTATATTGGGGTGCTACAAATATTCTGGAATTAGTTGTGCAACATTGTGAATGTATTAAAAGCTGCAAAAATACTTTATTCTTAAACGTTGTTAAAATGGTGAACTATATGTTATATGAAGTTTACCTCAAATAAAACAGTTACCCAAGCCTCCAGAAACAGGATGGGGCCCAGTAGCTGCTTCTGTTGTGATCAGGTGAGGACCAAACTAGGAGGAATGCAATAGCAAATAAGCATATCACATAATACGCCCTTAGAAACAGTGCGGGAAGACGTTTAAGTTACAAAAGAAGCAAAAGATAAAAATGGATATAAGAGAAAGTGTCAAATTTTGAAGACAGGCAAAGAAAATTGATATATGCATGATAAGAGTCCCTGAAGAGGGAAACCAAGCAGAGAAGTAAAAACAGACACTAAAACAATCAAGAAACTTTCCTATTGTCCTGAAATTAAACGACTCAAAATTACATATTGAAAAACCATATCACTTCTCCAAGAACGTGGACCCAGGATGAGCACTACCAAGGAGAATTACTAGTAAAAATACCAAGAAAAATTCTATTAAATTTGCTATTCTTTAAAGAAAGAAGGAAAAAAGATCCTTTGGGCATCTAGCCAAAAAAGCATATGATTTATAAGAAAAATAAGACTAGATTACCATCAGACTTTTTGACAGTAACACTTTTGCAGCAAAAAATAAAATGGAGTAACTTTTTTTTTTGAGTCAGGGTCTTGCTCTGTCACCCAGGCTGGTGTGCAGTGGCATATCATGGTTCACTACAGCCTCAAACTCCTGGGCTCGGAGATTCTTCCACCTTAGCCTCCCAAGTAGCTGGGACCACAGGCATGTGCCATCACGCCTAGCTAACTTTTTTTTTTTTTTTAATTTGTAGAGATGAAGTCTCACTGTTGCCCAGGCTGGTCCTGAACTCCTGGGCTCAAGCAATCCTCCTGCCTTTGCTTCCCAAAGTGCTGGGATTATAGGTGTGAGCTACCACACTTGACCTGGAGTAACATATTTAAGATACTCAAGGAAGAGTATGCCAATAATTTTTTCTACAACAAAACTGGCCTTTGGTTATAATAAACACATACAGACTGTTAGCAACATGCAAGAAATTGGGAAATATTGTTCTTGTGATCCCTTTCTGAGGAACCTATTTGAGAATAAGCTTCTGACAGCTAAAATGACTAGGAAGACATTTTCGGGACTGAGGGTGAATGTAGTTACCTACATAACAAAACTGAATGAGGGCTTAGAAGCAGAGTGTGTAGTGTATGACAACCATATCCTCCAACAACATAACTATGGTGCAGCTATTTTTTAGGGGAAAACAGGGAGAACATATGTTTAAATTACTTTAATACTCTACATTAATGGTGATAGTATTATTCAGAGACTGTTACATGTGTAGTATATAAGAGAACAAGTGAGTATTGGTGGCATATTTGTGTGTGTGTGATTTTTTTTCTTTATTTCAGTAGCTTTAAGGGGCGCAAATAGTTTTTGGTTACATGGTTGCCTTGTATAGTAGCAAAGAAGTCTGGGATTTAAGTGCACCTACTACTCCCACTGGTGTACACTGTACCTGATAGGTGATTTTTTATTGCTCCACCCCTTCCCACCCTCCCCTTTCTGAGTCTCCAGTGTCCATTATACCATTCCCTGTGTGATGGCATATTTTAATTCTGTCATCCCTGTGTCTTTGAAACCTAGCATCCTAGGTGTGGAAGAAAGGAGCTAGAGATACAAGAGAACAAAAGGTTATATTTGAATGGCAAGGATGAATATGAACTCCATAGGTATTTTGTGTATGTGTGTATGTAAAGCTATCTCTTGAAATATCATTTCTCACAAAAACAATGCAGGGCTTCTTGGAGACACAGCAGCTTTCAGATCTAGGGCACAACATGTATGAGAACTAACCTGGACTATATCAAATGTCAAGGTAACAATCAAAGACCTTGTCAAAAGACTCGGGAGCCAGCTTAAAGAAACTCCCAAAGATGGGACCATGTAAGTTTCAGTAATAATAATGAGGATTATAGTGGGTTGAAACCCTTTAAATATATTTAAGTTCATGATTTTTTTTCAAAAGTGGTTACTTTTGGAAGATGATAGGGAACCAGTTTACTATACACTGATAAATAGTGTATGAGGGGAGGTGTTCCTTTGTGGAAATATTCCAGCTACCACATGGAAAGAAATAGAATTAGAACATCACTTTTTGCCCCCACCAGTAAACAGATGGGCATTAAGGACTGTCAGCTACCAAGGTAATGAAAAGAACAGCAACCAGAAAACTTGATCTGCTGTTCCTACTTTTGCCACTTTCTGTAGTTTTGCTAAAGGGATTGAAAGAGAGGCTGATCCAGTCTCTAGATCCATCTGCCAAGTTGCAGAAAAGTCAGAGGACAGGACTACACGTGGAATGTCCCGTGAGTGGGCAGTCAGAAATTCCAGACTCTGGGAAACTTTGCGGGTCAAATGGCCTGGATTCTTCCACAGATAAGTTACAAGAAAGCAAAAGGATGGAAGAGGAGCCTATGATTCAAGAAAGACTTAAAAGATAGCATGTTTTAAAACTACACATGTTAAACTGTAGTATCTAGGGAGTGCATATTCGGGTGATAACACTTTTATTTTAAAATGCAAAGAGGTGTTGACTATAAAAATCAAGATAGTGACTTGAGGGGCGGGGAGCTTGTGCTTGGACAGGGCACATAGAAGAGCTTTTGGAATGCTGCCAGGGTTTCGTTTATTTATCTGGGTGGGGTCGTGTTTTATGTCACATGAAAATGTTTTTTCAAGTACTGTTTTGGGCCATTGGCAGTTGCTTGTGCCTGTCATCCCTGTACTTTGGGAAGCCAAGGTGGGTGAATCTCTTGAGGCTAGGAGTTCAAAACCAACTTAGGCAGCATAGCAAGACTCTGTCTCTACAAGAAAAATTTAAAAATTAGCTGGGCATGATGGCATGCACCTGTAGTCCCAGATATTGGGGAAGCTGAGGTGAGAGGATCACTTGGGCCCAGGAGGTCAAGGCTGCAGTGAGCTCTGATCACACCACTACACTCCAGCCTGAGTGACAAAGTGAGACCCTGTCTCTAAAACAAAAGCAAAAAAAGAAAAATATATTTTTAAAAAGAAAGTAAAACTGTTTAAAAAACCTTTTAGTAATGTTCAAAGATAATAGACAGTTCTAAGTGGAAAAGTAAAAAATTAGAAATTTGGAACAAAAAAACTGTTTCAACATGTCACAAATTATTCCTATGGATTTAATACTGTTTAAAGAAAACATTAGATATAGGTGCTTAGAACATAACTTTCTTTAGCAGCTTTTAAAAATATATAGATATTGGAGAAAGGGTGATTATCATGAGCTGTTCATGTTGGAGTTTATTCTTTACGTATTTGAATGTGATTTGGAACTCACTGTGAAAAGCAACATGCCATTATACACAAGTTTCTCTGTTTGCAACCCATAAACAGTTACCGGCATATGATGTCACCTCTAAATGTTTTAATTCCCCTCAGCTTTCCAGGACATATAAATCCTGGGTTAATATTGCTTTTAAAAATGAGAAACCAGGTAAGATTATGAATGAATATAAGAGCCTTAGTTTTTATATTTAGCAGACATATATTTAGCACCTTTGTGTGCTGTGGAGTGGAGATTCTGTAGTGAGCAAAACACACACAGACCCCTTGTGCTCTAGTGAACCGTTGCAACTTATATTGAGGAAGCCCAGGAAATCGACACCAAGGGCAGGATTGGGAAAGCAGCTGATCTGCTACCACCTGGGACTGTCAGAACAAAATGTCTTGGTGAGCTCCAAGTAGCTGTTCTCAAGTTAGGCTGGAAATGGTCCCATTCCCCACCTCCCTTCTTTTTTTTCTTTTTTTTTTTTTTGAGACAGTGTCTCGCTCTGTTGCCCAGGCTGGAGTGCAGTGGCAGAATCATGGCTCACTGCAGCCTTGACCTCCTGGGCCTCCATGTGGTAGCTGTAGTCCCAAGTAGCTGGGACTAAAGGCACATGCCACCACGCCCAGCTACATTTTTTTTTTTTTTTTGGTAGAGATGGGGTCTTGTTATGTGGCTCTGGCTGGCCTTGAACTCCTGGCCTCAGGCAGTCCTCCCACCTTGGCCTCCCAAAATGCTGAGATTACAGGCATGAGCCACTGTACTCAGCAGAAGATAGTCCCCTTTTAATTTTATGAAACTGACTTTATAGAAAAGAATTACAGCAATTTTCAAGTAGCTATTTTCTGGATACTTAATTCTTAATAACATTAGAATGTGGCTTTTCTTTTTATTTAAATCTAGTTATTCTTTATTATTTTAAAACAAGCATTTGCATGTTAAAGCCTAAAGACAATTTATTTAGGTCTTCTTACTCTAAGAGCCAGGACCCGACCTATATTTTAAAAATAAAATGAACATGTTTTCTTCCCCTGCTTTTTAGGAGCACCTTTATTACCTAGTACTTAATAACTGGTTACTTTGATATACTGACTGACTCAAGACTGTGTTAACACTTATTGCAGATGCAAGTGGAGAGATGTTGCATTTTAAAATAGCCATCTTCTGAGCACATGCTTTTATTTTTAATTTTTTGAGTTGGAGTCTTACTCTGTCACCCAGGCTGAAGTGCAGTAGCACACTCATAAGTATACTGCAGCCTCGGCCTGTTGGACTCAGGCGATCCTTCCACCTCAGCCTTCCACCATGCCTGGAACACCATGCCAGCTAATTTTTTGATTTACTGTAGAGACGAGCTCTCACCAAGTTGCCCAGGCTGGTCTCGAACCCCTGGACTCAGGCAATCCTCTTGCCTCGGCCTCTCAAAGTCCTGGGATTACAGTCTTGAGCATTGTGCCCAGCAGCACATGCATTAAAAAAAAAACTTTTGGTCATTGACTTTTGTCATCCTTGAATGTGCCAAATTTGAGGCTATTAACCTCTGTCTTTTCTGATGCTGGTGAGGCAGGCACTCAGTCCTTCTCTGAGTAGATTGCTTATAACTTCATGATACCAAGGCTACTGCTGTCTCAGCTAGGGGAAGTTAGATCGAGTTCTTAGGATTTTCTTAGTGAACAAAAGTTTAATCATTTTTACTAGTCTCAGAAATGGCTCCCTTTCTCATTTTGTTAAGATGAGATACTCCAAGATCTCTGGCAGTTAGTCTGAGATATGTACATATGGTGCTTTTTTTTCCTTGATGTTGTCAGTTTTTCTACTTACCTCTTCTCTTTTTTGGGGGGGAGCAGGTAATGAAGGCGTGGGATGCTCATGTGACAGCAGTTTGCTCTCAAGACGCCAGTGAACTTGTGAGGAAGCTTGGAGCAGACGATATAATTGATTACAAATCTGGAAACGTGGAAGAGCAATTGAAATCCTTGAAACCGTATGTATCAGAACAGTGTTCACACTGAAGTGGGGACAAGGACAGCTGACATTGCAGGTCTGAGATGTTGTGGTGACTTTACAGTCATGTTGGAATCGTAGAGAAGAATCTAGAAACTTTCCTGTCACCAGAAATCACTTACAGATGTTACTACAGCATAATAGCATAAGGTGGTATGTATTGAGGGAGTTATTTTACTTATGTGGTCTTTTGCTAGTTTCTCAGTTCACTTTTATTGCTGGTTCCTAAGAGGTCTGAAGACAACACTGAAGTATATTCCCTTCTGTGGCATCTGTCACCACTGGAAGATTACAGAGCAGCTCACGAATATACCTCATTCTCACGAAGTGCCCTTTCGATGTTTCAGCTTCATCCGGGCTTGGGAGAACTTATGTGATCATGAGTGTTGGGGGTGGGGCACCGTGAAGGCTCTCAGTGTGTCTGAGTGCCACACTGCGGTTTGGCCTGAGGTGGCAAACAGGAGCAGACTCGGGGATTTTCTCAGGCCCTGCTGATTCTGACGTGGCTCAGGCTCACCTATCTAATCTTCATCTAGCCAAGACAGCACTGGAGCTGAGAGTATAGCTGAGAGGTATTTGGAAAGCTGTTTTACTAATTCTATTTCAAAAGTTTTTTCCCATTTTTGATTAGTTTTCAGAAGCCGATTATTCTTGTCTACTTTGAGAAGTATATTTTCATGGGTTAAAAAAAGACGGAGTCCCTATCTGACGCTGCCCGGCCTTTGCCTGCCAGTGCTACTGGCTTCTAGCAGTGGTGTGGCGGGCACTCTGGGCAGCCAGCCAACTCCTGAGTCCTACAGCTGTGTGTGGAGCACCCAGTCTGGCCCGGGGGGCTGCTAAACACAGATGCAGGGGCAAGCGAGACAAATGCCCACTCTTGTGGAGCTTTCTTCTTGTCCGGGGGTCTGTGGCGGTAAGTGCTGTAAGAAAACTGATGCAGAGAAAGGGGATAGGTTGGATAGGTGTTATAGACAGGTGGTTAGGGAATATCTCTTTCAGGAAGCAACAGTGGAGCATGTTACGTGAATGGGATGATTATGTGTATTGTTCCCTGATGTGTTCTTCCACCTGGATCAATGTAGTAGCATGTAGAAGGTGCTCAATAATAGAGGAACTCCCCCAAAATGGAATTTATTTATAAAAATTAATTGTGTATTAATTCTCACATGTTGAAACTTCGGTCACCTTCAAAGTACTCTATTTGATGCAAAACACCTATCAAGAGGCTTTTTGTACTGCTCAAAACAGTTTTTGAACTCGTCCATTTTGATGCTTTTTAGCGCTTCTGTTGTTTTGTGTTTCCCTCTGAGGACTTTTTTCATCTGGGGAAATGTAAAAAAAAATCACTCAAGGTGAGATCAGGTGAATAGGGAGGGTGGGGCACAGGGTCATGCCATTTCTGCTCGAAAACTGCTGAATATTCAGCATGGTAAGAGCAGGTGCACTCATAAATCACCATCATGAAATGGGCAAGCACATCGAAAGAACCTCCAAAAAACTTCACTGAAGCCAAATGCAGCCTTTCACAATGCTAGCTGGTACATGGATGCCTATGGGTTCATAGGACACTTACCTAGCATGGGAAGCCTGTACTAAAAGGGGCCTGCCCTCCCTCCAAAAACTAATTCCAGTTTTTTGGGGGTTCCCCCTCATATTGGGTTAATTTTTTTTTTTTTTGAGTCAGAGTCTCACTCTGTAGCCCACGCTGGAGTGCAGTGGTACACTCACGGCCACCGTAGCCTCGACCTGCTGAGCTCAGGGGATCCTTCTGCCTCAGCCTTCCAGGTAACTGGAACCACAGGGATGCACCATCACGCCTGGCTGATTTTTTGATTTATTATAGAAAAGAGGTTTCTTCAAGTTGCCCCGGCTGGTCTCGAACTCCTGAGCTCAGGCAGTCCTCTCGCCTCCACCTCCCAAAGTGCTGGGATTACAGGCATGAGCTACCGTGCCCAGCTAACTATTGAGAGATTCTAGGAGAACAGTTGTTCCAGCTGGAGAGAACAGCAAATATAAAGGTCCCATGTCAGGAATACGCTTGGCATGTCTGAGGACAAGCACTGTCCCTTGCAGGGATCTCATCAGCTAGCTCCTGCTTCTGTGTCAGGGCCTAAGTCTCTCTGTTTCCCTTGAAGGTGAGGACATGACAGGTCTACAAGATCTGGCTTCTAGATAGCAGTAGTTTGGGTTGATCTTGTATCTTTTGCTGCTTCTAGGAGTAGCAGCATGAAACTGGCCAAGACCAGCCCCTTCCCCTTCATCTACCTCAAGTTTTATCTGAGTCTGGAATTTGTCACCTGAGAATAGGAGAGCTTGACTGGTGAAAGGCTGGAGGACACTCAATCTAGCCTCCCAACCCAGTACTATGGTTTCCTCCTTGGCGTTTCTGGCAATTGGTTTTGCTCCTTTTGCCTGTGCTTCAGTTGGGGTACCTTCCTAGCTTGCAATTGCAGGCCATTACTACGACTTTTTCTTCTTCTTTGACAGCCTGAGTTAAAATTGATCTTTGTAACTTGCGCCTCAAGTTTGACCTCTGAGTCTACTACCTAGCATAAATTTGTTGCTCCTTCCAAGTAGGTTTCTAGGTATTTGAATTTAGAGTGTTACAGCAAAAAGGGACTTTGCAATCCTTCAATCCAACCCTATCATGCTACAGTTGAGAAAATGAGGGGCAGTGGAGGGTTTATGAGTTTTTGCATGCTCACACCCCAAGTCATTCGTGGGAGAGTTGGGTGTACAGCCTGGTCACTAGGCATCTTTTTCAGATAGTGGAATGTTGGACTGCTCTGTAGTGCCAGGCAGCCCTTGAATTTTCTTTAAATTAAATGTCCTCATATTTACTTATTCAGAACTTGGGAATGAAGTAGGTGCTTTTCCAATGAGAAGAGTGGCCATCTAGCAAAGCTGCTCTTCTGCATTTCCTGTCCTCCCATTTTTATTTGCCCTATTTTAGTTTAGCTCCACAGAAGATCCAAGATCTACAAAGTTGTCCAAAGCTGGTTTTAGAAGTTTGGATGTTTGACTTCATCCAGAAGAACTTAGAAGAGAAAGGTTTACTAAAGAGGACTTTGTCAATTGATTTGTTTAATTTATATGCATACCTTCTCTAAATAGATCTTTGTTTTCAAAAATATGTAAAAGTTTCATTGGATTTTTATCCCCTTTAGGTAGAATATAGAGATTATAGCAGTTTTAGGTTAGATTTAAGGAGTTGACTATCTGTCAGTTCCTGTGGATTCCGTTATGACGGAATTTTTTTTGGCATGTTAGAGCATGCTGTTGATTTCCCTTTATGTATTATCCTGATGCTGTATGTGAAGCCAAAGAATAGAAAATTCTTGAAGGTGAAGAGGATGCTTCTACAAGCATTTCTGACTGTGGAAGGAATAAAAGAACACCATTCTTGTGGGTGAAAACCTTGTGTTCTTTTCTATCAAGTATTCATGTGCATTAAAGATTACTTTATAGTGAACAGATAGCTTTGCAGTTTTCTATGAAGCTAAAGTCAGTGTTTCTCAACTTTGGTAACTTTAGTTTCTCAGCAATCGACATTTGGCCTGAATAATGTTTTTTGTTGTGAGGGGCTATTCTGTGTATTGCAGGAAGCCAAAATCACCCTCTGTTCAGAACCACTTAAGTCATTTTTTTTTGGAGTCAAGGTCTAACTCTGTCACCCAGGCTGAAGTGTATTAGCATGATCATGATGAACGCAGCTCACAACAGCTTCAGCTTCAACTGCTTGTAGTCAGGTGATCCTCCCACCTCAGCCTCCTGAGTAGCTGGGACTACAGGTGTGTACCACCAGACTTGGCTAATTTTTTAAAAAATTTTTTGTAGAGATGAGGTTTTGCTATGTTGCCCAGGCTGGTCTCAAACTTCTGTGCTCAAGCAATCTGCCTGCCTTGGTCTCCCAGAGTACTGGGATTACAGACATGAGCCACTGCACCTGGCTTAAGTCATTCTTACAGTATTCGAAAATAAAATGATTTTACGACAGAAGCAACTTAGTCACATTTGACTTGCCTTTGAAAAATGCTGTAGATCCTGTGAGTGAGTGGGTGTGTCCTTCTCTTCTGTCAAATCAGCCACCCCTCTTCAGGATGGCCTGGTGCAGCACGGTTTGCAAGTTGTCATTGAAATAAACCCCGTAACCAACTGGCGATGACAGTGAGGGAGGATCAGAGTCCAGTGTGAAAGCTGACAAGGATGTCTTGATTCTTTCTCTGCAGGTTTGATTTTATCCTCGATAATGTTGGCGGATCCACCGAGAAATGGGCCCTCGACTTTCTCAAGAAGTGGGCAGGTGCAACCTATGTGACCTTGGTGACTCCTTTCCTCCTGAATGTGGACCG
Source organism: Carlito syrichta (assembly GCF_000164805.1). Classification (NCBI taxonomy): domain Eukaryota; kingdom Metazoa; phylum Chordata; class Mammalia; order Primates; family Tarsiidae; genus Carlito; species Carlito syrichta. The sequence goes on along the minus strand of NW_007253372.1, from coordinate 3,297,536 downwards.
GCTGGGCCTAGCAGATGGCATGTTGCAGACAGGAGTCACCGTGGGTTCCAAGACACTGAAGGTGGGAAGAGGGTCTCGGCTGGTGAGAATGCGGGGTGCCTTTTGATGTGCAAATCGGATTGCCAGCCAACCAGTTTCTCCTCTCCTGAAGACGGATTGCACGGTGGCTGCGAGTGGACCCTGAGCCACCCTGACTGGGTTCAGATTCCGACCTGACTGGGTTCAGATTCCGACCTCTGCTTAGTAGCTCTGTGACCCCGTGCAAGTTACTGAACATCTCTAAGCCCCAGTGTCTTCACCTGTAAATGGGTCTGATAATATATTTACCTCACTGCATTGTTGTAAGATTAAGAGATAATCCATGTGAAGAACTTGGACTTGCCTAGTATGTGAAAAGCTCTTAGTAACTGTTAGCCTGTATTGTTACCTACTATTGCCTCTCTTGATTCCATCTGACACACCATCTGCTTGCTTCTTACCTGTACGCGACAGCTCTCTGTTTCACCAGTCTTAACACATACAGTCGCTGATATGTAAAGGTGGAAACTTTGTTCAGATAGTGTATGGCTGCTGTTTTCATGGTAGTAGCGTTGGGATAGACTGGTAATCCCACACTGGGGCTTTCAGACCTTTAGAGGTGTATGGGCTTTTTTCGAATTTCAAGAAGTTTAAAGAAATTGTACTCTGACTTCAAGGAAGCTCCACAAGACTAAGGAGCCCTCCAGCCTTTGCTGGGTTTGTATCAACTTTTCTAACACTGCATATCCCAAGTGAATTAGAAACTAGCTATTGGGGCAACTCCTTCGGGTCCCCTCCCACTGTGGGAGCTTTTCTGTCCTCTCAATAAATCCTGCTTTCTTTAAAAGAAAGAAAGAAACTAGCTATTGATGGCCTTATAGAAGCATCTGGGGCTTGGAGAGTCAGCCCAGCTCTGTTAACAGGGCCACTATCATCAGGGTCATATGAAGCCCCAAACTGAACACATATGCTGCGGTGGGCCTTAGAAACTAGCACATATCAACCTGAGCTTCAAGACTGCTTGAGAGTCTATTCTCTACATAATGTGGTAACCTATTGTCATAGAGGGGACCGAGCCTTATAGAATTTCACGTTCTAAACTGTTGGTAACTGTAGATCATTGGTCTAAAATCTGGGTTAGTGTTGAAATGGAATACGTGTTAGAAAAAGTAAAGATAAATCTTTTTTTTTTTTTTTTTTTAGGCAAAATGCTTCAGACTCAGGAAAAAGGCAGTAGAAAGTTTCTCAATAGTAAAAAAGTCACTACTGGTCCAGTGACTCCCACTGGATGACACTTAACCTGTGTTCGTGAAGTGACTGGCGTGAGAATTATCTTTAGTACCGATCTTTATTCTAGAAATTAATTTGGGACCTTTTGGGGGTGATATTTAGGACTCTGGTCACTTGAGTTTTGTATCCTAACTGAATTCTTAGTGGTAGTAACGAAGAGCTGTGGGGAGACTGTGACTCAGCTGTTGTGAGATGAACAAGCCAAGCCCTGCTCTCTGGGCCTCTTTATTTTCGTGTGATCAGGTGACCACCAGAAGCAGTGTCACAGGGTGCTTTGTGGTGGAGAAGGGACCTTAGCTGTCCTTTGTCTATCCTTCTCTTATCACAAAACCCCAACTTTCCTCTACTTTAACATGTAAGTTTGAGTTTCTGTAAGATTCCACAGTTGGTACTCTAGTGAGACATCTTCCAAGTTAACCTTCAGGATTGTCCTCTGAAAAGCAAACAGGCACAGCTGTCTTCATTTCTCTTTTCCCCCTACTTGAAAGATGATCGTGATGATCTCATGTGAAAACCTTTCAGGTAGTTTCCAATGTCTTTCTGAGCGTGTGTGCAGTTAAAGCCTCATTGTCAGGCTCTGATGCTCCTGCTTCGGTTTACTGTCTCTCCCATAAAGGCCTGGGAAAAGACACACAGACACGTGTAGCAGAATATTAAAAATCTGCCACTGCAGACAAGTCTCACTTTACAGAGTAACACGCTATGAAGAATTGTAGATGTGGCACTTGTGACCATCTGTCCTTTCTTTAATACCCTAAACAGTTACCAGAATGTTTTAACTGTGGTCCATGAGGCCAGACCTTAGGAGAAGGACTTGGACGGGTCTTCTGTGATTGTCATTAACTGGGCCCACAGGAAGCTTGGGACATTCTCAGCACTTGTGGTGTCTAGCCTTATAAGCCTTCCAACAGCTTTTTTTCTTTTCTTTCTGACTTAGTTGCCTATACCAGTACATTTCAACCTCTGTCACGCCATGACATGCATAGAAAATGATCATGTTTGAACAGCACATTGAGGCTGCTCTGGGCCAAGAGTAACCTATCTGGAGACTTCTACCAGCCCAGGCTCTGCCTTGCTACTCTCGATCTCGCACTTCTTCCAGAGTAATCTTGACGTTGTTTGCATCTTTTGTCCTGGGTTAATTATTAATGGTGACTCCTTTAATTCTCACAGTTGTTCTGATTTAGCTGATAAGCTATAGGGTCACTTGCCCAGTAAGCCGCCCTGGAACCCCAGTTGGAAGCTTTGTTTTTTTGGTTTCTCTACATGCTTAAACTCGGATTGGATATCATCGCAGTCTTTCCTCACTAAGCTTTACTTTCAGCACTGGACAAATATTTATGGAATGCTTTCTGTGTGTCAAGCATTTTTTTTTTTTTTTTTTTTTTTTTTTTGAGTAGAAGTGTCACTCTGTTGCTCAGGCTAGAGTACAGCTCATGGCCACTGCAGCCTCGACCTGTTGGGCTCAGGGGATCCTTCTGCACCAGTCTTCTAAGTAGCTGGAACTACAGGTGCGTGCCACCATGCCTGGCTAATTTTCTTGATTTATTATAGAGATGAGGCCTCACCAAGTTGCTCAGGCTGGGTGTCAGGCATTTTGTATGCATTCTTGTTTAATTATACCAACAACCCTGTGAGCTAGGTGCTGATACCACCATTCTATAGGCCAAGAAATGGGCTGAAAGAGGTAATTTGACCCAAATCAACCCAACTAGTAAGTGCCTGAGCTCTAGGATAGCAAGGAGTGCCATGACACTTGCCAGCCTCATGCCATGGTAGTTGTGTAGATCATGCTGAAGGAGTGAGGCAGAGGGTAAGCTCAGTGGAAAAGAAGTCTGCGCATACCCAGCAGTTGGGACAGACATGGGGAGAGCGACACTTGGGTGCTGGCTGACTTCTCCCACCTCAGATAGCTTCTATCTCACGAAACTTGGTTGGGTAGGTGACTGAAGTGTCAGGAAGAACCTCAGCTCATTTGCTGTGTTGGTGCTGGCCCATCCTTCTTCGACATCAAGAATACAGTCAGAAGTGGTGGAGTGGTTATGGACTCCCTTGGCATAAGAGTTTGGCTCATCTTCGTTTGGAGAGGTTCTGTTCCATAATAGAGTGGATGGCTTGGTACTTGCCATATCTGTAGACTCAGCCCTGATGCAAAGGTTTATACTTTGTGTTGCCTTTAAAATTGCCTTATTCTTGTCAGAGCAGGAAAAGTTTTGTGATTGGGTTTTTTATCCAAGGTGTTATTTTGGTGCCTATTGCCCCAGAGCATAGTTTAATTTGGTACAAACCTCTTTTCCAGTGCTCTGGGCTTTATTCAAACCTTAGTAGGGGAAGCCTGAAGGTCTCACCCCCAGTTCCATCCAGAGAAGAAATCCAGTTTGTCAGATCATTGAGACGATCGTTTGAGGGAAAGCTTTCCTGCGCTGACTTGCTTGCCAGTCAGAGCTTGGGAAGAAGCCTGAGTCGACATGGCTTTATCTTTGTTTGTTTGTTTATTACACATCATTGTAGTATTCACTCTGTCAGTAATCATGATAAGGTGCTGGGCACACAACTCATTGCGTCAGCATGAAATGGGAAATCAGTGTGTCTCAATCATCCAGAAAATACTTTTTCCTAAATCTGCTTTTAATCAGATTTTATCCTTTCCTGTATCTGACATGTTTTGTCTTCTTCTTTTCAGCATTTCTGTCAAGGAGTTCACTATCGCTGGGCCTTTTTCATGGCCAGTGGTCCATACCTAGATGAAATTGCAGAACTGGTAGATGCGGGCAAGGTACGTGCACCTGGAAACGTGTCCTGGAAGCCTTTTATTTGGAAACCCTGGTAATACTAGAGCATCTCTTGTAGATCTGTCCACCAAGCCTAGTCCACATGAACTCTCTAGAGGGAGGCTTGGTCAGGATCTGTGCTGCCTCACGTGACCGCGTTTAAGGACGGCATCTTTGGTTCTGTCTCCCTGGGAATCACAGACTTAGACTGCTACATCTGGCAAGGGGCTTACCCCATCTAGTCCAGCCCCCTTGGTCTAACAGATGAAGAGGCAGGCCCAGGAGGTTAGAATGATTTTCCCCATCACTTCTGGTTAGATGGTAGCACAGCTGGGATCTACACTGGGCCACTAAATCTTGGTGATGGTCCTGAAAAGATGACACCCTGAGGCGATCTCTGCACAAAGGTAAGAGCATGCTTGCCAGTTGACAACAGAGCTGCTTCTGGAACTTCTTTAGTCCAAGGTGAGGTTGCTCTGGGTGAGCAGGTTTCCAGATGAGCAAGGGGAACAGACCCTGTGGAAGCCAAATCCCATCAGAGTTGGACTAGCAGTCAGGCCCCAGGGCTCCTGATTCCCAGGTGAGTGTAATCGAGGGCAGATAAACGGTACATCAAGAAGGTCTGTGGCCAGGGCTAGGGTGGGTGACTGAGGGGGATTGGATGGGGACAGCTACTAGCAATCTCTGACTACTAGTATCTCCTTGTAGTAAAATCTGCGGGAAAGGGACTGTTGTCTACCATCTGGTCATCTTCTTTGGGGATCAGAAGGCTTTTCGGGGCTCCTGGGAGTTGACAGACCCCTCAGCTCCCTCTTGCTAATTTGGTTCTTGCATGGCCTTAACCGCCCTGACAGTCCATCTCTGGAGGAATAACCCAGAGGTGAACCCATATTCTGCTGCTGATAGTTACGATTTTATTGAGATATCATTGAGAGATGATATGGAATTACAGGATGGAAGCCTTGTACACCTTAGAGGGCTGTGTGAGCTCACAGAGGCAGTGATTCTCATTTTACACGTGAGAACACTGGCCAGAGGAAAAGGGGCACGCTAACGCAGAAGCGGGGCCAGAACTCACACCTGAGCCCAGGCCAGTGCCTTTCCTTCCCTGGCATCCAGCTGCTTTCTTAGTGTTGACAGCCGGTTTGGGACATCAGCATCCATCATCTAGTCCTTGTCACTGCTGTGGGCAGGCCAGCATCCCATGGCATGAGCCCTGCTGAGCTACTTGGGCAGAGCCCTGGAGGGCTTTCTCCAGTTGGCCTCACCCCTTGCTGGCACATTTCATCTTTCCATTTCATTTTTGGGAAGGAATGTTTTAGGAACTACTGGCTGTGTTGGGTGCATTTAGGGTTGTTATTCTGTTACAGCCAAGGAACCACACAAGGGGGACCTGAAAAAAATGTAATTTTTTAATGAAAAATCGTATATTGACCCTTACATTTAACTTCAGTCACCTTCAAAGTAGTCTCTGTTTGATGCAATACACCTATCAAGACTTTTTCCACTGCTCAAGACAGTTTTTGAACTCATCTATTGTGATGCCTTTTAGTGCCTCTGCCATTTTTTGTTTCACCTCTTTCACAGTGGCAGCACATTTCCCTATGAGGAGTTCCTTCATCGGGGAAACAAAAAGTCACTTGGGGTGAGATCAGATGAATAGGGAGGGTGGGGCACGGGGGTCATGGAGTCTTTGGTCAGAAATTGCTGAACACTCAGCGTGGTGTGGGCTGGGCAGGTCCATGGTCATGGTGGAAGAACCAGTTGGCTGTTTGCCACAACTCGGGACATTTCTTCCACAACACAGCCTCTCACAACAAGGCTAATTGGTGCACTGATGCCGATGGATTCCTCGAACACTTAACTAGCTGATAAGCCTGTACTGCAAGGGGCCCACCCTCCAAAAAATAATTTCGGGTTTTTTGGGTCCCCCCTTCATATGACAGAGGATGGCCAATTAATTATTTGCCCATATTATTATGTTTTGGTTCCAAGTTTATGTGCTTTTTTTCCTTAGACATTTAAGTCTTGGTGTGTCCTGGCTAGGGGCGGCGATCAGTGTTGTTATGACTGTGTGCCTCTTTGTAGGGTACTCCCATGTCCCACAGGGATGCATATTTTCTTTCTAGTAAGAAGGGAATAAATTATCTTCAAATAAGTAAGTGCATCGTGTGGTTAGAACCCTGCTACTAGACAAGCCTTTGTCCCCCAGAAGCATGCCGCATGATTCCTCTTGTCCTCATGTCTGCTCCAGGTTGTCCGTGTGCTCACTATTGCTCTTTTGTATTCAAAATATTGTGACTCTCCCTCTGCCTGGAAATTACTATTTACCAAACAGAGATGAGAGGCAACCTGTATATATCCACCTATTAAGTTTGGCAGATAACTGGTATACTGGCTTAAAGAGGACATGATAGAGAAAAGGTGTCCTTGAAATGTCCTCACAGGAGGATAAGTGAGGAAATGTCCCTTTTGCCTTCGGTGGTCCTCTCTTCTACCCAGGCCATTTGGACTTGGGAGTCATTTTTGACACTGAAGGGCTCTGGGACTGTGAAGGGGAGGTGTGACACTGGATGCCATGGGAAGTCAGCTGTCTTACTGTGTCCCTGACTCTGTTGGACGTGAGAGGTCATTGCCTGTCTATACTGGGAAACTGGAAAGAATAATACAACACATCAGCTTACATGTTGTGTGGTTAGTAAAGGTGTATTAAATTGGATGAGGACATTTAAATTCCTCCAAGCTCTGGCTGAGTGGTTCATGAATCTAGCAGGTATCTGATAGAAGAGCTATGGTTGGTTTCTGGCAGTGTAAAGCTATGAAACAACAGAGCCAAATACTTTTGACTTTTTGAATAAATACATTTGCAAGGTTCAAAATTCTCAAAATTTTGAAAATCTACTTAGATTTCTTCAAGTAGATCCATTGTCCCTCGGTCCCTGAGATTCTGCATGTCAGGCATAACCAGTGTTACCCATTTCTTGGATATGTCACAGATATTCTATCAAAACAGGAAGAAATACATCTTTTCCTTTCTTTCCTAACACAAGCTGTTCTGCAGCTTTCTTTTTAAAAACGGTATATCTTGACCTTTGTTTTATATCAGGATATAAAAAGTAGTCTCATTCTTTTTTGTAAACAGTTGTATATTGTTGAATTTCGATCTTTTGCAAATAATGCTTTAGTGGATAACCCAGTGTTTGTGTTTAATACCTAATGGTGAATATACCCATTTCTATTCATGGAAATGGAATTGCTGAATCAAAAGATAGATGTACTCTTATAATGTTGATAGATATTAAAATAGCCAGCTTTTGAAAACTTGTTTGTGTATTTAGGATCTGGAATATCTCTGTGACCTCCTTCCTAGACCCTTCTCTCTTATTTACTCATTGTCTTACCCTTTGGCCTGTTTTACCTGATTCGAGATTTGTTTCTAGTAATGTAAAGATCTGGATATTGGTCACTTGTGATTTAAACTCTCCTAATAAAAACAGAATCTGGGGGCAACACTCTTTCAAGTTTGCTCCTGCTGCCAGGAGCATTTCTGTCTTCTAATAAATTCCTACTTCCTCAAAAAAAAAAAAAAAAAATCTGGACTGGGCATGGTGACACACACCTGTAATCCTAGCTACTTGGGAGGATGAGGTAGGAGGATCACCTGAGTCCAGGAGTTGCAGATCAGCCTAGGCAACATAGTTAAGACCCTAGCCCTAACCCTAGGCAACAGAGTAAGATCCTAACCCTAACCCCTAACCTCTTAAAAAAAAAAAAAGGTATCTATGTTAATGAGTATTACTGGTGGAGTCTAAATTCTGCATGTTAGTCCTGCATGCCCCAGTAAAAATAGAGAAGCCACCAAGTTATGATCCACAATAATGAGCACATACTGTCAGTGCATTTATAACATCACATTTCCACCTTCATTGTGACACCAGCCCTCCTTGGCTTTCTCACAGTGGAACTAGCACTCAGTAAATGTTTTTGGAATTAAGGTGTCCTGCCTTTAGTGCACCCACCATTTGTCAGGCTCAAAACAAATGTGTGCAAATAAACATATTTACAACGATCATTTTATAGTTTCCCTCCTCGGAGGCAATCAAGATTTCAAGTTCCTTTCATATTCTCTTGAGATATTTTATGCATGGTGGTAGGCAAAATGACGGCTGAAATTTCGCAAGCATATAGAGACCTCCTAGTCCATTTCCCCTGGACATTCAGTTTTAGGCAAGGTTTTCACATGGCTGTCATCACAGGGCTTGTTGCACACAGTAGTGCTTCACAGTCATCCTAACTGGGCACAATTTCGGTCTCAGTTTTAAGAGTTATGTAGTGTTTTCATCATACCTTAGACCAGTGTTGTTGGTAAACAACAGTGGGCTGTATCCAGTCTGAGACTCATTTTTGTATGTCCTCCGAGCTAGAATGGCTTTTACATTTTTTTTTTGCAAGCAGGATTTATTGAGAGGACAGAAAAGCTCCCAGAGCAGAGAGGACCCAAGGGGGTTGCCTGGCTTTTAAGTTTTTAATGATTTCTTAAAATAAAAAAAAAAATAAAGAAGAACTTAGACCCTGTAAAGACTGTAAAGCCCCAAATATTCACCATCCAGTTCTTTACAGAAGAAGCTTGCTAATCTTTCCCTTAGGCGACCCCCAGTTGACAGAACAGGCAGAGGAGGGGCTGCCCTGCTGCTGAAGCCATGGCAGTTGTGGCCCCCTGTGAATGTTCTCTCTCTTTCCCCGCAGCTGCTCCACACAGGCAAGGAGCCCTGGCCTCAGGGACACTAGTTTGAAAACCACCATTCTGGGAAGTCTCAAAAAAGAATGATTTTGAGGTAGTGCATTGAATGTGATGGATTGCTACTGAATGACACCTGTGCCTACAGTTTGGCATTTTCTGCTAAGTGCAATAAACATTTTCTGTTTTTGTGCTGTTTAGCAAGCTTTCTTTCTGGTGGGGGGGGGTAGGATAGCAAAAATTATGTTCAGGCCAAGTATATGTCATTAATTAGCATGCTTATAGATTGGAAACAGAAAAGCCTAGCACTTTTAGTTTACTGTTCTCATCCTCCATCCCCATCCTGCCATGATGTCACATTTGAAGAGACAGACCCTAAGAAATTAAATGATGTGCTCAAGGTCACACAGCAGGGCAGGGCCCAGGTCTTGTGACCCCTAGGACAGTTCCTTCCACATCCTTTAAGATCAAGGTCATAATAGTTAAATAATCAACCCCCCCTACAACCTTCTTTGTTTTCTGCTTGCTTAAATAAGCATTCACAGCCGGCTCGGTGGCTCAACCTGTAATCCCGCACCTTTGGGAGGCTGAGGTGAGTGGATTGCCTGAGCCCGCGGGTTCGAGACCTGCCTGGGCAGCGAGACCTCATCTCTACAATAAATCCAAAAATCAGCCGGGTGTGGTAGCGCATGCCTGTAATTCCGGCTACTAGGAAGGCTGAGGCAGAAGGATCACCAGAGCCCAGCAGGTCGAGGCTGCGGTGGCTGGGAGCGGCCACTGCACTCCAGTCTGGGTGACAGAGTGAGACTCCAACTCAAAAAAAAAAAAGAAGCATTCACACACTGCATAGGAAGCGTCTGAATTCTTGGTATTTTATTGCACCATCTTTTTGTATTTCTCAGTATCTTTCAGAACTGAGAGTTGTGGAGCAGACTCCAGCTAGTGATAAGAATGACTGTGTAACTGTGTTTTGAGAGAAGATACTTATACATATATGCATGTATTAGTTTCCTACTGCTGTAACAAATTGCCACAGATGCAGTAGCTTAAAGCAACACAAATGTGCTATAATACTATTTTGGTCAGAAATCCAAAATGGGACGGCAGGCCTGCATTCTTTCTGGAAGCAGGCTATGGGGGAGAATGTGCTCCAGCTCCTAGAGCTGCCTCCATTCCCTGACTCATGGCTGTACCGCTCTGACCCTACCTCTGCTGTCACAGCCTTTCTGGCTCTGACCCTCCTGCCTCCCTCTTACAAAGACCCTGTGATTCCACTGGGCCCTCTTGGATAATCCAGGATGATGTCCCCATCTCAAGATCCTTCATGACACCAGCAACATCCATTTGCCTTGTCAGGTAACATTCACAGGTTTTGGGAATTAAGATGTATTTTTAGAAGCTGTTATTCTGCCTGCCACCGTGTATAAAATATCTCAAAAGGATTTGAAAGGAACTGGAAATCTCGGTTGCCCCTGAGGCCAGAAACTAAAAAGATCTTTTAAAATATTTTTTTGTACACATATATTCTTCATTTAATTATTACAGCCTTTTGATGTCACGTACTTAATGTTCACAGGTCTATTCAGAATCTTTAGTGACCAGCCAATTTTCTTGGTTGAGCAAGATTATGGATTTCCCAGTTTATTTTAGCCAGAGTCGGAATAACTCCTATGTAACTTGTTTGAGTTCAGTTTCAAACGTTTTCTGAAGGCCCACTGGCACTTACTTCACCCAGTAGGGTGTGGAGAAACGTGCTGGCCACCCTGATTCACCTTGTAGGCAGCACTGCCCTCCAGAACTTTCTGCAGTGATGGAAATTTTCTCTGCACTGTTGAGTATGTTCGCCTCTCACCATACACGTGACTACTGAGCACTTGAAGTGTGGCTAGTGCAGCTGCCAGACTGAATTCTTCATTTTATTTGCTGTTGATTAATTTAAATTTAAATAGCTACATGTGTCTAAAGGCTGCCATATGGGGCACTGCAGCTTTAGAGAAAAAAATGTAGTGAGTTGTGAGGTGGTGGTTTCCCAGGCCCCTCTTGAATGGCCAGGCCCCAATTTAGCAATGGATTGAAGTCTACAGGGTACTTTCCTTATTGCAGCTGGATTGTGCTCTGTAGAAGGAATGTGATGATTAACGATTGAATCCCTGGGGCTACTGGGAGAGGGCTGCCTGCCTGATGTGACGAATGTCTCATGGCTTGCATGGCCTGGACGCTTCTGAAGGTTTTCTGATGCTCCCTAGACTGTTTCTATGAGGAAATGTACACAGAGTTCCTTCTCTCACCCTCTGGCTGGCGGGAGCGTCCTTTTAGGGACCCAGGGACAGTTCCTGGGTACATTCCCAGATGGGCACAGTGGCTCCCGTAGAAGGTAGGTACCCTGCCCACCATGTCCCTCCTGCCTCACTCCATCATCCAGCTTTGAGTTTTCCATCTGGGGCAGGAAGTTTCCCGGAAACAGCCAATCTGAGCAGAGCCCCCTCTTCCTTTTGTCCCCTTCTCATTCAAGGGGCATACTTGTCCAGGAGGTCGTGCCGGAACAGTGGTCCTGGTGCCTGTCTGTGGGTGTGTGGATTTGGGCTCATGCCAGGAGCCCTTGGGTTCTCCTTGGTGTCTCCTGTCTGTCGTCTCTCCTCACACACCCCACCCTCTGTTATCTGCAGCCTCTGTTTCTGGTGGCGGATGAAGCCGAGGGCCTAGGAGGACGTGGAACAGACTGTGACTCCCAGACTGCATCCATCCCATGCGCTGATGGGGTCGGGAGTCTTGGGTCCTCGCTGGCTCTGCTGCTGACAGATCGACCTGCACTTCCCCCTCCCCATGTGCGCTTGTGTCCTGATCGATCAACACTGGCTCCCTCGGATCTTTCCGTCCGTCCCTTAGCTCTGCTCCTGTGTGCTTCTCACTGGGAAATGGGGATCGAGGGGAGCCCCTGCGGGCCACCCTGGCCACCCGGAAGATGACCGTCTTCCACCACCGGCCCCAGGCTCTGGCGGTGGTGAGGGGTGTCTCTTCGTTCTTCCCCTCCAAAGGCTGAGATGGTTCCCGTCCCCGAGGGAAGGACGACTGCCCAGAGGCTGGTGAGCAGCACCACTCAGGCCGCATCCAGGGAGGCCGCAGTTCTCTTGTCCCTGTGCTCTTCTGGAAGGGATGTCAGGCAGCAGGGGCCCCATATCTTGGCTGGGCCTGGCTCGGCCTTTGTTTCAGGAAGGCGAGGCGCAGTCAGGACCCACACGTGATCTGGGGTTGGGGCCTGGGCATCTCCTGGCCGGCCCGAGCCCCGTGCGTCTGCAGCGCGAAGTGTGGCGCTGAGCCTGCCGCTTTATACGACTCCCTGTGCCAGGTGGACTCTAGCAGTGTCATCACATAAATGTCCCCCCTTCGCTGTAACCTTTCTTTCCCCTCTCTGGATTTTCACTCTGATCCCTTTGTCCTTAACAAACAAGCATTCCAGGTCTGACGTGGGGCTTGCATAGACACTGCCTCATTATCCAGTTAATCTCCGTTTGCTGTCATGGATTCAGCCAACAGTGGCATTTGCCTGCCTTCCATTTGAAAGCCTTTTTTTCATTGTCACTTATGGGAATTGCTGAATGACTCATTATGCCACGGTCAGCCCTCTCGGGTTATTTGCCACAATAGGCCTGACCAGCCAGATTAAAGTGTGCAGTAGCTGCAGCTGCCTGTGTCATCAGTTCAGGATCTGTGTCCCCAGTCAGAGCTCTGCACTGAACACAGCCAGATGAGCCCGGGCAGCTCATCCTGAAGTGTGGCCTATTTCGTGCACCTGTCCTGGATGAGTGCCCAGCACTTAGACGGAAGACACTTAGTCTGCAGAATGGATAAACATGCATGTAATACACAGTGGGGACCCTAAGAATAAGGACAAGGCTGCAGTGTGTGCCACTTCAGTGTGTAGGTCACCTGGGAAACATACTGAAAATGCACGGTGTCTGTCTCTGGTTTACTGTCCTGTGAAATGGCAGCTCAGGTTTCCCAGAAATCATGTATTTACGATGAGTCAGAGTGCTTTTCCTCAGTGTGACAGTTGTTAGGCCATTAATTTTGATGTATGCACTTAATTCAAAGAGCCTATACCTGTAGTCTGATCTGTATATACTATCTTGACTCTTAATTTTATTGTTGATGATTTGAATCTTGCTTGAAGATTGATTCATACTTTTCAATTGGATAGAAATGAAGTTTTTTTCTGCTTTAAAAAAAAAAGGTCTCTACCCCGCCCCTAGAGATTCTGATTTAGTTGCTCTAACAGGGGGCCTAGGACCCTGCACTCTTTTTTTTTGATTGGGTAATTTACTTTGTTAGTTTTCTGTGGCTGCAAAAATGATCATAAACTGGGTAGCTTAAAACAAAATAAACGCATCAACCCAGAGTTCTGGGAGCCAACAGTCTGAAATCAGTATCACTGTGCTAAAATCAATGTGTTGGCAGGACTCTTCAAGGCCATAAGGGAAAATTCTTCCTTGCCTCTTCCGGCTTCTGGTGGCAGCCAGCATTCTTTGACTTGTGGCTGCCTCACTCCAGTCTCTGCCTCCATGAGGACGCTGCATTCTAAGCATACACTCAGGCGATTCCTTTTCCAGGTAAACAGCAACCAGAAAACAATGTCACAAAGGCTTTAGGTTTTACATGGGACACACAGGAAACCACTTGAATGTGTTTCATTCTTTTCTTTTACCAGAGATGGCAAATAGATTTCATAACAACCCAGCTCTGAGCAGCTTACAGAGGCTACAGCAGTGAGGAAGAGTCTGAGGTCTTGCTTGACTTGCAGGGGATTATCCGTGAGCAGTGTCCTCCATAGGCACAGATGGGAGTGTCGACACACGTGCCACATACCCATCATCTTTGGCCTGGACCCAAGGCCCTGAGACCAGAGCCTCAGCTAGTATACAGAAGGCAGGCCAGATGCAGCCGGCGACACATCATTATGATCCTGGGCTGTTTCCCTTTAAGATAAGTAGGCGTAGGCAGCAACAGATGATACATGAAAGGCTCAGTGCATGGTGGAGAGAACACAGACAGCAGCCCCAGATGGTATCCTGCCTCACCACTTAGCAGGAGTGTGGACGCTGGGCAGCTGATTTAATCTGTGCCCTCGTTTATTCATCTGTCAAATGGGAATGATGGTAGCACCTACCTCAAAAAATAGTTATGGGGATTAAAGGAAGTAAAATATCTCAAGCCCCTAGAGCAATGCCTGGCACACAGTGTGGGCAGTCCATGCCAGTGGTTACTTTTTGTGCTTCTTGTGATTTGTGGGTATGAAAGTATTTGGAAGAGAGAACTTTTAGAGTCTCAGATGCTCTTCTGGTGGCTGGGCTGTGAAATTTCTCCAAGAGGAAGGTTCCTCAGATGCATCTAAGTGTCACAAGAACTCTTTTTTTGTAAAATGAAAGGGCCATCCATGCAGGACTTAGCTTGTGCCTTCTGATAGCTTATCCCTCCAGTGAGGCTCTGGGAGCAGGCCCTGAGATACCCAGTGGACAGTTACTGTTTTTTGCTTGAAGTTCTGAAAAGGAAGAGTTCAGCTGGATTTTTACACAGGCAGAGAGGGTGTAACCTGGGACCTAGTTTCAAGAGGAGGTTGCTGGCAGTCCTCACGGTACAGTCAAAAGATCCAGCAGCATTCAAACCCGTACAGGCTGGCTGGAGTGACTTTCTGGTGCTTTCTAACCAGCTGTGCCGTTTTTTAGCAAAGCCTCCCAGTGCCAGCCTGGGACAAGTTTTCCTGAAGCCCAGCAATCTCGGTGACTCTTGTTTCCCAATTATCTTACTCATTTTCACCCAGTGACAGGAATGAAGCTTCTACTGGACATCTAGCATTATGCTGGGGCGGTGGGGGCTGCAGGAGTGTTGGCCTGTGACCACATGTACGTTCTGCTCTGACTCAGTAGATAGGCCAGATGCTTAACAGATAAATAACACAAGTATTCTGCGTGCTGTCTGTAAGGGGACCAGTAGGATACATACAGCAGGGTAAGTGGTCTTTGAATGCCAGGGTGGGAGCTGCTAAAGGGTCCTGAGTAGGCAAGTGATACCACAGCACAGAGAAGTAAACCAGGTGGTGGGGGAGGGGTGGAGGCAGTGGCCAGGCATGAGTGCCCGACCTTCGTATCCTAGAGAGAAACCCAAGAGAGACCCAGCCTGAGGGCCATCGTGAAGAACCGAATTAGAGACGTCATCTGCCTTGGAAAATGTCAGCATTTTTATCCACCCTTCAACCCTTTGTGTTTTTCAGATTCGGCCAGTTATTGAACAAACCTTTCCTTTTTCTAAAGTTCCAGAAGCCTTCCTGAAGGTGGAAAGAGGACACGCACGAGGAAAGACTGTCATTAATGTCGTTTAAATAAACACACGGTTCAGTGATTGTTGGCTCTCTTACTTGGCGAGTGCCTATGGGCCCAAATTTTTTCCTCATCTTCCCCTTCAAACATTTTTTTCTAGATTATAAGTTCCATGATATAAGCTTTAAAAAAAAAAAATAAGCCTTTTTGACCAGTCATTTGCCAGTATTTGAAACAAAAATGTTAGCACTCGAACTTGTCTAGAGTCAGTGAGGAGTGCATATTGGCTTTTAATCTGATCTTCCACAACAGCTTTGCAGATTGCTGTGGTACCTCCATAGTAGCTCCAACTCTTATCGTTTTACTATTTGTATAATACTAACACTTCTGGTATATGGATGGATGTCGGCATGAACAGATTATCTAAAGCTAGTTCCTTCAGCCAGGCATGGTGACTCATGCCTGTAATCCCAGCACTTTACCTGAGCCCAGGGTTTTGAGACCAGCCTGGATAACATAGCAAAACCTCTACAATAAATCAAAAAATTAGCCAGGTATGGTGGCATGCACCTGTAGCTCCAGCTACTTGGAAGGCTGAGGCAGGATTGCCTGAGCCCAGCATGTTGAAGCTGTGGTGGCTGTGACAGTGCCACTGATCCGACTCAAAGAAAAAAAGCCGGTTCTTATTACTCTGTACTAATGTGGTCATCACAGCCCTCGCTACTCTCACTCTGAGTCAAATATCAAAATCTGGCCAGTGATTGGTGTTTACTCTTAATATTGAAAGGCGAGGCCAAAGTTTCTTTTTAAAACCCTTACATTTTGCGAAAGGGTTAGACCGCTTTTAGTAACTGAAACATACTCTTCTGGGGGCCTTTCCGTGGAAGTTGCAGCCATTCCATGGAGTCCAAAGCTTGTCATTTCCTGACCCCCAAATGTCTGCATGTAGGCATCTCACCAGTCAACCCGCGGCAGTGTACACTGGAATCTCATCCATTCCATTCACTTCAGGTAAGTGATTTTATTCGCTGAAGTCTTTTATCCCCAGTACTGGCACCTTGGATTACTTGCTGCTAGCTTTTGATACAGACCTATTTTGAGAACATTTCTACTTGGTGTATTTGGCAGTGTGTTGGATGCAGGCTTTTCTCTAGACTTGCTACTCTTACTACACAGGTACTTCAAAGGAAAAAAGTTTTTCCAGTTGGACATCCCAGCTGCTCTTGACTTCCCCCTAGAGCAGTCTTGGCTGTTTTCCCTTGAGGGCTCCTAGGTGGTAGTGAGGGACAAAACCCTTGAGCCAGAGGTCTCACTCACACTCGTTTCCACCCTCAGAAACCAGGGAAAAAGGGTGGGCAGCAAAACGTTCTTGCTGTTACACCAGCATCCCTCAAGCCTGCCGCGTTCTAATCTGACATTTGTTTCCAATCTGCAAGCTGACTGTTTGAAGGGTTAGATGTGGGCTACTGGATGGACTCAGACAGATTTCATCAATGTATTTAACCAGAAACAAGTTTATTCGAGAGAGAGATTCAGCACAGGCTCCTGGAGAATGTCTCACCCCCACCATATTGTAATAATTTGCACAAAAGGCCTAAAATCAGAGCTCTATATCTGAGAACGAGTCAGACAAGGCAGATGCTGTTGTACATGTGCAAACCTTATTTTAAAACTGAAGATAAACGATTCTAATGACCATAATTGCCTACCATAGACTCCAGGGAAGAGCAGCATTTTAGAATTGGAAACACATTTGAACAGATGAAAAGGAAACAAAATTTGTTCTACCTGTGACAAGAGCACCAGTATTCAGTGACAAGAACAAAAAGAGAAAGATGTATTCAAGGAAATGCCTTGCAGTTTTGTTTAAAACTAGAACCCACAGTTTGAGCAGCACTGTATGGGTTTCCATTTGTATTCGTGAAACACTTACTCTTACAACTGAGGACCTTAAATGTAATAACATCCCTTAAGGTCTCCTTTCTTTCACCTTTCACATGGTTTCCTCTTGTGCCTTCCACACCTCTCGATTCTGCTACCAGAAGGCAGTAACGTGGGGTTGCAGTGCCCCCAGGCTTGAGGCTGTCCACCAGCAGGAGGGCCAGAGCACGGCCAAGAGCACTCCCGCCAAGGCCACCCGAGCGGGCCATGTGTCAGTACAGCCGGAGAGGAGGGCAAGAAACTAGACTAAAAGACCTGAGTGTAGCAAAACATCAGATAACATTGCTTCAGCACGTGAAGATGTATAAGGATGGGTTAATAAATTAGGTCATGATAATGTGTTCCAGTAGCAGCTATATGAAGCATTAAGCAACACTCCTGTGTGACATTCTACGGTAGCCCATGGGCGAGTTAAAATAATTCAAATCCTGATAATAAATGTCAGCAGACTTAGACACGAACTTTTACAAATTTACTAATTTTTAATATTAACAGAAAGAAAATAGTGCTTCGTTTATACCTACTGAGTTCCTAAAATATGTCTGTAATCCCAGCACTTTGGGAGGCCAAGGTGGGAGGACTGCTTGAGCCCAGGAGTTCAAGACCAGCCTGGACAACATAGCAAAACCTTGTCTCTACAAAAAAAACAAAATATTAACGGGTGTGGTGCCTATAGTCTTAGCTACCCAAGATGCTGGAGGTGAAAAGACTGCCTGAGCCCAGAAGGTCAAGGCTGCTGTGAGCCGTGATCATCATGATCACGCCACTGCATTCCAGCCTGGGTGACAGAATGAGACACAGACTTAAAAAAAAAAAGTCTGAATATATAAGGCTTTTTCACTTAGCTATGAAGCATAATCAATGGTTCCAGAAAACATTAAGGTCAAGAACCAAAATTGCAGGCTTCATAAAGTATTTCTTCCCAGATGCTAAATAGTCCTCTACCTTTCAAAGTTAAGGCTTTTATCCTTCCTCTTAAAGTCCAGGGATTTATAGGGCCACAAAGTCGGTATATTTGTTCTAGTTCTTTCCTGTCACTATCTTTGGAAGTCATTTAAAATGTACATCGTTTTAGAGTCTCAATATAACATTTTTTAAAACACCCAGAAGCTGCTAATAAGGCAGACTGTTGAAGCAGCTACTTGAGGGGAAAGGCAAGAAACAAAAGGAGACAAACTACTGGTTTAGAACTATTAGTCTTCCGAAGAGATGAGACAGCTCTCAGTTGCGGCGGTGTGACTGGATTTAGAATCCCTGAAGGTAAGTCCACTTTCCAGGTGGCGCTGCCATCAGCACTGTCCTTTGGTTTTTTTAAAATAAGGCAGCTGGAGGGACCTCCAGAAAGATTTCTTTTGTGTTCCTCGTTCAGGTTTATAGGACCATGGCTTCCCACACTTGCGTCAACTTTTCTTTGCTGACGGTGTTGAGGATGATGTGATTTTGATCATATTGTGTCCCCCCTAGAGGAAAGGAAAAGAGGAAAAGAAATGGTGAAGGGGCTGCAGCAGACACGTTCCACCCCAACACAGGACAGCAAAAGCAAACAAGGTATAAAACTGCAGATTCAGGGGGAGTAGGCAAACCTGCCTTCCTTGGGCAGACCTGTCAAACTCCCACCATGGAGCAATGGCACACAGAACACCCGGCCTCACAGGGCTCCTTTTTCTCTCCAGTTCTTAAAAGCTAGCCCACATTCTTGCAATATCTGAAACGGGGGAAACGGGGAAAAATCTCAAGAGAAGGAGCAAAGAGATGATCTATGCAGCGGTGAGACGGTGGGTAAGAGACCCAGCGAGAACACAGGCAGGCCTGGCAGTAGCAGGTGTCGGAACAATGAAAGACAGTCGTATTCGGTCAAAGGGGAGGTTTAAATGACACCCAGAAGTATGCAGAGGGGCAGGGTGGTACTCCCACAACTGGGATTTCGGTTGGTAGATTAAAAACCCCTCATGGGTGTTTTTGTTGTTTTTGAATCGGAGTCTCACTCTTTTGCCCAGGCTGGAGTGCAGAACCACGCTCACAGCCACCACAGCGTCGACCTGCTGGGCTCCGGCGATCCTTCCACCTCGGCCTTCCGAGGAACCAGAACTATAGATAGGCGCATACTACCACACCTGGCTAATTTTTTTCCTTTCTTTCTTTCTTGTTTTTTTAAATTGTAGGTAAGCTCACCAAGTTGCTCGGGCTGGTCTTGAACCCCTGGGTTCAGGCAATCCTCTCGCCTCAGTCTCCCAAAGTGCTGGGATTATAGGCTTGAGCCACCGTACCTAGCTACCATCATGTTTAATATGCCACATGCTATTGTGTTATAAAGGTAGTATCATGATCTCCCTGGCTCTCTCTCACCATAATGTTTGCAAGATTTTCCAAAAGTGCTCATCCGTTAGCTCAGATACTTTAGTGTTAAAAACAGCCCCAGAGCGTCCTTCTATGGAGAAGTATCATTAACAAAAGAAAGGGCTATCTGCTTCTTTTCCTCCAGTGTGGAATAGACATCCTTTCGCATGACTCCCCCTTTTAGCATAAGCCTCTACACCAAGGTTGTATCACTAGACCCCATCAAAATAGAAATCTGTGTGTCTAGATGCAGAGTGTGACTGGTATTAAAATCATGCTTCATCCTCAGGCCAAGAAGAAATAACCAGGTTTTCCTTTGGAGCATTTACAAAAATATACCAAAAAGGTCTGAAGACATATACAGTTAGATGGAAGGAAATCTTTATCATCACTGATGATCTCCACCTCTACACGGTCAGGTGTTGTCTAGGATACAAGAGAAAAAGGCACCTTGCAGGGTTGTGGTGGGCTAGAGTTGCCACCACCAGCAGACCCTACACACTGCTGAGTGAGACGCTCCACTGAGAGTCCACTGTTATCTTAAGGTCACAACGTCTTTTTTGTTGTTGTTCTTCAACATTATAGTATCTTAACATACTTTCTTCAATTCTAATTAGAATCACGAAGACTAGAAAGTTCTTGAGAAATAACTTGATTCATTCTTTTGCCTTTGGAAAGAATTTAGATCATCCAGACTTAATAGTTTTTAAAGTGTGCATGAACCAGCTTCCATTCACAAGGTCTGTGATCTGGAATAATACGTGTCTACCAAAACAACTTCCTCCCCAAACATAGGGAGACGTGCTAGAAGACATGTGAGCTAATAACTCTCATGGCGGTTTTAATAGTTAGCAAACGATTCAGCAGTTAGAGCCAATGGAAATCGCAGTCTCCCACTAAGTGCACTAAAGAGAAGAGACCTGTTTATCTCTTTTGCCTAGAATGTGGGCTGTACCGCCCTGCGCTCTCATGTCCACAAGATGGCATCGTCCTCCCACATTCTGAGAAACTGAAATGCAGCTTAACAAGAAATTGAATAATGCAACTACCATACTAGATACCGAGAGCTCACAAATACACAGGACACTGTCCTTATGCAAGAGGCCCTTTAATAAGGGCCCTTCTTAGGAAGGGGCCTGGGAGCTTTAAGGTAAAATCCTAAGGAGAAACTTCTAGAGTTCCAGAATCACATCACAGCCAAGACTAGGAGCCTGGTGTCCTAATGGAGCACGTGGGGGAAATCCTGTGTGCTTGGAGCATCTAGAATGTAAGCTCTCTGAAGCTGAGGTAGGAGTCTCCCCCCGTCCCACTTTGGTGCCCCCAGTGTCTGGCACAGAGCCTGACATGTAGTGAGTACCCAGTAAACACAAGTAGAAGAGCAAAAGAACAAATGTGCTAGCTAAGGACTATAGTGACCTGATCAATCCCCAGCTTGAGAGGTTGATCATATTTGTGAGAAAAACATGCAGGTTTGCTCAGCCCACCTATGAAGACGAAATATCCTAATTTTTCTAACATTTCCTTAAAAACTCCATTTTTTCCCCCAATTTAGTCACATTTCTTTGATGTCTCTGGAGATTTTGAAACAGTCTTGTATAGACTTAAGTGCTGTACGCAACAAAGTTGATCAAAAGAAAAAGAGAGAGGCCGGAGTTGGTGATTCTCAGCCAGTGAAACTCAGGTTGATCATCTATAAAATGGACATTTTAACATGTGTCTACATGTTGATACATTTGGGGTATCAAATGCTCCTGTTCATTTTCTGAATGCTGACTTTATCTCCAAGGGTACTACTTGCATTTTTTTTTTTTTTGAGTTGGAGTCTCACTCTGTCGCCCAGACTGGAGTGCAGTGACCGCTCCCGGCCACCGCAGCCTCGACCTGCTGGGCTCCGGCGATCCTTCCACCTCAGCCTTCCTAGTAGCCGGAATTACAGGCAGGCGCTACCACGCCCGGCTGATTTTTTGATTTATTGTAGAGATGAGGTCTCGCTGCCCAGGCGGGTCTCGAACCCGCGGGCTCAGGCAATCCACTCACCTCAGCCTCCCAAAGGCGCGGGATTACAGGCTGAGCCACCGAGCCCGGCTCTACTTGCCTTTTAAATGATGCACTCTCTCCAAGCTTCACCCATCACTCTAGGCTTTGGTGTTTAATTCCTTTTAGACCTTAGCGCTTTTGTTTGTTTTTGAGTAGGAGTCTCACTCTGTTGCCCAGGCTGGAGTTCAGTGGCACCATCTTGGCCACTGCAGCCTCAACCTGCTAGGCTCAGGCAATCCTTCTGCCTCAGCCTTCCAAGTAGCTGGAACTACAGACATGCACTACCATGCCCTGCTAATTTTTTGATTTATTGTAGAGACAAGGTCTCGCCAAGCTGCCCAGGCTGGTCTCGAACCCCTGGGCTCGAGAAGTTCTCTCCTCCAACTCCCAAAGTGCTGGGATTACAGGCATGAGCCACCATACCCGGCCAGACCTTAGATATTTTCAGTGAAAGGCAACATATATATACATGAGAATCAGCAGCGATACTAAGTGAGATCACAGCCTTTTGGCTTGGGATTGTTCAGTCTTAACACTATTGTAATAAAACAAATGGTCTGAAGTCAGCTCGTGTCCAGATTCCAGTCCAACACTTACACAGGCGAGATCTTGGCCAAACTGAGTGACCTCTTTGAGCCTCAGTTTTTGGGTTTTTTTTTTTTTTTTACTGTAAAGTTAGGGGAAAGAGGACAGGGAGAAGGGAATGCTCATGAGCTGATGCACTTGGAGGTGAGCACAGTCGCCAGCACGTGGCAGGGCTCTCTTACTATAATTAATAACAGCACACTTATCGATTTCAAAAGTTAAGAATGGACTTGTCCTTAATGAAAGAAAGACACATAAAAAAAAGAGAAGAAAATGCTCTCTACCTTTGACGTCTAAGACTAGGTTGGGCTTGAGCTTGCTGTAGATCCTGCCGTCCGACTTCATGCTCCAGAACTGACTGTCCACGTTCTGGTCCAGGGCCAGGCCTAGTTTGGAGCCAGATGTGACCAGGCTGCCCACGATGGTCAGGCAGCAGTCCTCTGCTATCTGCTCAGTGGAAGAACAAGACCTCTGAGACATGAATACATATTTAAGTCTCACAGCAATGATTTCCCTGGTAAAACTGATTTTTTAAATTGTCTTAGTTCCTGACTTCACTGACCCGACGTGAGGCAGCTCAGCTTGTAGCCAAAGTAACTAGAATCAAATATTTATGCCCTTTATTTCAAATGACACAAGTGATGGAACATTCTTGATTCTTTTCCATCGCAAGAGACTTCTTCCCTTTGCAAGACTGCATCTTACTAGTAAGGAAAGACTCAGCAGGTTAAAACTGCCCATCCTGTTTTCCCTGTTGGAAGTGACCGTGACCTGAGGCTGGGTCTGTAGCGATAACCCCTGATATCCACCTCTGCGCGGTCTGGCCTTCCAGTGATGACTGTACCTCTCATCTGTAGCACTGGAGTGGTGAAAGGCATTTTACTATCTTAGAACTTGGAATTCTACATATTTGCTCCTCTTGTCTTTCCCTCAAGAAATGTCTGCAATTTTCTAAACAGGCATGCTATACAACTATAAAAAGAAACAGGGCTGGACACGGTGGCTCATGGCTGTAATCCTAGCACTTTGGGAGGCTAAGGTGAGGGGATTGCCTGAGCCCAGAAGTTCAAGACCAGTCTAGGCAACATGGCAAGACCTGGTCTCTATAATAAATAAAAAAATTTTTTAAATTAGCCAGGCATGCCTGCAGTTCCAGCTACTAGAAAGGCTGAAGTGGAAGGATCGTCTGAACCCAGCAGGTAGAGGCTGTGGTAGCTGTGATCATGCCACTGCGCTCCAGCCTGGGCAACAACAGTGAGACTCCGACTCAAAAAAAAAAAAAAAAAAAAATACTCACAGGCCATTACCAAATACTGTTATTCCAAGCATAATGCCTATATTGAGACAGAAGCATTGGGATCACCTAGGACACTTTACTTTTTCTCATTGACCTACTGAGTTCAAACTTGTTAAATCACATCACAGAAACGTCTGTTCAAAATAACTGCTGAAAGGTGCCATTTTTTTTTAAATTGTTCACGATAATTCAAAGGTAGAAGATGTCTTCTTTCCATGCTTCCACACTCCAGGCGATTCTGTTTCTCACTCTGGTTCTTCACTGCATGTTGAAACAGCACTTCTGTTTACTGAGAGGAGGATTCTCCCCCAAGCGCCACAGACCCAATTAACAAGCTGTGTTCCTCCTCACAAGGCCGTATGTGTCTTGCTGACTCATGGGGCACCAAGGTATTTTTTTTTAATTGGAGCAAACAGTCAAGCCCATAAAATCAAGGAGTCAAAAAGTTATCTCCCATAGAAGCATGAGCTTCTCTCATCAAATCTTACCACATTTGGCTTTTAATATCTGAGAAGCAGGAATAATGGGGACGGGCAGGGGCCATTTTCTACTTCACAACATGTGACAGTTAAGAAATGGACTGTGTTCTACACATGGGGGTTATCTCTTCACCCTCCATCCTAGTCTCTGGAGTTCCCCAAAGCAGAAACCAAGAGTGACTTTTGTTGACAGTGCTGGAGCTTCTTTTTCAGTTGGAGTCTCACTCTGTCACCCAGACTGGAGTGCAGTGGCCGCTCCCGGC
>NW_007253372.1:3272477-3273449 GCF_000164805.1 Carlito syrichta | reverse complement strand
TGTAGAGATGAAGTCTCGCTGCCCAGGCGGGTCTCGAACCCGCGGGCTCAGGCAATCCATGGAGCTTATTTCTATTATTTCTACACTGGATTTTTAGTAATAGAAAAGAAAGTGTCTATTATTATCCCCCTTTTCCTTAAGCTGGAGCTTATTTCTATAAGCGATAGCCTAAGGAAAAGGGGGATAATAATAGACACTTTCTTTTCTATTACTAAAAATCCAGTGTAGAAATAATTATCTCAATCAGTGCTAAATTAACCTTTCATCTTAAGTTCCTAGATTGGTTCTCTCAGAACTAGAAAATATTTTCATTAAAAAAAAAAAATCAAATTTCTGAAAGTGTGCCAGGAATTGTGAAACTGCATCTACCTGAAGCAAGATCAAAAGTATTTTAAAGGTTGAGCCGCCTCCAAGCAAAGGTATCACAGACCCCGCCTCCTCCAAAAGCTCACCCTGCACTTGATGCATCCTTCCTGATAAATCCAGATCTGGTCATCAGCATCAACATCCTCCATGACCTGGATTCTGAGAAGCTTCAAATCCTCTAAATTTCCATTGGTTGCCATGAATAACCCTGTTGCTTTGTTTCGAAGTCTGAAATAAATTCGTTTCTAGAAGACAAAAGCCCCAGCAAAAGTCACATGCAAGTTGTACTGTTGGAAGCACTGAACAAGCATTAATAATCAGGAAGAAGCCACAGTGAGGTGTGGATTGAGGGTACTTACTAAGCCCAAGGGTCTCAGAGGTTTTTAAGTTTTCTTGGTGATAAGAGTTTGACAAGCCGAGCTTGGTGGCTCAGCCTGTAATTCCACGCTTTGGGAGGCTGATGTGAGTGGATTGCCTGAGCCCGCAGGTTTGAGACCTGCCTGAGCAACTTGGCGAGACCTCATCTCTACAATAAATCAAAAACTAGCTGGGCGTGGTAGCACGCACCTGTAGTTCCGACTACTTGGAAGGCTGAGGCGGAAGGAT
>NW_007253372.1:3223966-3272457 GCF_000164805.1 Carlito syrichta | reverse complement strand
AAAAAAAAAAAAAAAAAGTTTGACAAAATGCCCAAGTGCCTGAGGCAGGGGCCTGAAGACAGCCACACTGGTGAGGGCTTGTCAGTATTTCAGAAACAGCCCCACTTCTTAGCACCAGAAACCAACCCCAAATTGTTGACAGGGGTGGGGGGTGGAGTAAGACTAATTTTCAACTTTAAGTTGAAACTAAAATGTTGGACTGCATTTACAAAAAAGATATAAATGTCAGAGAAGAGTCTATAAAAATACCTGAACAAAAGGCCGTAGAGAACCTATTTGGCGACAGCCACTGAACTCATACCAGTTGGGCACTTCTGCTGGTGACAGCAGGAACTGTCGCCCTCTGTAATTGCCATATTCATAGGTAACCCATCTGGAAAAAAAAGCAGATAGCCACAGTCAGTGGAAATTTCCATTTGGCAACAGACCTCAATTACATTATTTTTTAAACGCTTTCCATTTCTAGACTGAACTTTATACCTTAAATATCCACGGGGGGGAAAAAGAAACTATGTCATTTTCTAGAACACTTAAAGCAGCCATTTCTTGACAAATAGCAAACTTTTGGTACATGAGTATTTATGTCAGAAACAGCCATTCTGGATAAGAGATAGGTTTTTCTACCAATCCAAGTCTGTCCTGTGAACTACTCACAAGGCACCTTCAGTTGTGATCATTGCCCTTCAAGTTGCTTAAATAGCGATATTCGCAAAGCTTTTAATGTATGGCACTTAGTTAAGTGCTAAATAAAGGTTCATTAAGTAAAAAGATACATTTTGTTTAAAATGGGTGTAATCGCAGCCATAAAAAAGGACAAAATGGGCTGGGCTCAGTGGCTCAGCCTGTAATCCTGCGCCTTTGGGAGGCTGAGGTGAGTGGATTGCCTGAGCCCGCGGGTTCGAGACCCGCCTGGGCAGCGAGACCTCATCTCTACAATAAATCAAAAAATCAGCCGGGCATGGTAGCGCCTGCCTGTAATTCCGGCTACTAGGAAGGCTGAGGCGGAACGATCACCGGAGCCCAGCAGGTCGAGGCTGCGGTGGCCGGGAGCGGCCACTGCACTCCAGTTTGGGTGACAGAGTGAGACTCCAACTCAAAAAAAAAAAAAAAAAAGGACAAAATGATGGACTTCACAGCAACTTGCGTGGACTTAGAGTCTATCGTACTCTGTGATCTAGCACAGCAACAAAGAACTGAGTATCACATGTTTTCACCCGTAAGTGGGTCCTGAACATTTATCTCAATACTGTAAGAAAGGGATCAGCAGTAGCCGGACGCTGCCAGGGGAGGGAGGGGCACATAACATCACTAAGGATGTTAGTGCTGGGGAAGTAAGGACCAGTGGGAGGCCCAAACTTCGCTTGTATGGAGACTACTTAATGCAGCTAATCCTGACTTGTAGCCCACATCTTTAAAATAAAGAGAAAAAATAAAATATAATAAAATGAGTGTAAAATCCTGGTAGGGTCCCCTCCACACAGATGCAGGGGTTGCACACTGACATGGAAGCAACCCAGTACTCTCCCCTCTTGCTCAGGTACACATTGAGGAAGAATGTTTTCTATCCTGGTCCTCTAAAATGTTACCATTTTGGCTATAAAAACAAAATAGTCATTAAAACCTGATGAAAAAAAATCGCCCATAATTCTGCCACCCTAATATTCCAGAATTATTTTGTAAAGTTATAGTCCTTCTAGCATCTGATGCACACAGGTAGACCACACCTATTATTTATGTGAGTAAAAGAAAAATGCTTTCTTAAAAACATTTATTATATTGATGAGACTTACTCAGTTTTTATATCCTATTCAATTTCAAAATTATTCAAGGTTGAAGGGGAAAGAAATCTTGCCAAGGTGACCTTTAATCATTTACACAGCATCTGCCAGTCATTCCTTGTGAAAGGAAAATCTCAACCTTGCTCCAAAATCAAAGGACTTACTTGGTCTTTTTTAAAAAGGATAAGAAAAGTCAACTCGCACTTGCTGGCTAGAAGAGTGCTCAATAAATTTGCTGAGCACTTGTGTGCAAAGCATTCAGGACTTGGAGAGGTGTTAAAGACAAAGCCCTTACCTAAAATGAACTAAACATCTGGATAAGGTGATGAAAGATGCTGTAACGTGGCTTTTCCCAATGAAAAGTGTACTGCAAAGGTGCATAATTATTAGCCCTCACAGAATATAAGGATTTACAGGTCAATTAGCGATACAGGAGAGAGAAAGATCTGATCAAGCTTGATTTTTAAAAGGACCTATGTTAGTGAATCAATGAGGTAACTCACATGCCACCAATAACTTGGACAGAGCGGATCTGCGTGTTGAATCCCAGCGATCGGAGATTAACTATTTCTGCATTAAGCTCAATCTTTTTTCCTTTGAAGTCTTCTCTTTCAAAAAGAATAACTGCTGGTTCAGAAAATTCCTGTTTAGGAGCAAAAAAAAAAAAAAAGTTCTGTCACTCATCTTCGTTAATAATTTTAACTTATGTGAAAATCATCTTATTACAAAGACAAAGCACAAAACCGGCCGGATGTGGCCTGTTCATAAACTCCTTCCCAGGAAGCCTGGCTGTTTATGTAGTCCAAAGCTAAAGAGAAATCATGGGAGGAGGGGCTGGAAGTTTTTTCCCTGCATGGAAAGGCAAGTCAATGGAAATCATCTAAAACAGGAAAAGAAGAATTCTAGGCACAGAGCAGTGAGTATGTGCCTGGAATATCAGCACTTCTAGTGGAATGTGTTATCAACTCAACCATTTTCACTGGTACAAGGAGAGGACAGAAAGTCATAGAAAACAAATGTCAAGGGGTCAGAGGGCTGTGGCAGGCTGGTGTCCAGGGACCTAGGAAGGTGATTTTATCTATTTAAGGAACCATCTCTTGTAGGTATTTTCAAATGCCTTTAGTTGTTGTTGTTTTAATTGCCAATAAGACAGTGACTCTATGCGTTTCCGCTCCCAAACTTTCCTGTAGGAATAACAGGAGAAGAGAAAAAAAGGATGGGGGCCCTATTTCAAAGGTGTTTAATCATTTTAAGGAGGAAAATAGTACAAAGGTCCACTGATTTTCAGAAAAACAAAAACTTGGCAGCTTATGCTTGTTTTTTAAAGGTACAGATCTTATGGCCTAGACTAAGCTCTGATGATAATACTCCTAAGATCATAAATGACACATCAAAAAAGCACGTGGGGCTTACAGTTTCTTCCCTCCCTGCTTAAAGTTTTGTGGCAAGGGTGTGGCACCTTACTGCTTCGTTTATGTGGATGCGCCCCGACATGCAGGAAAGACTGTGTCCATCAGTAAACAGAGCAGATGAGTGTGTAGAGGTGGTTTGCATGGTCTAGGAATTTGGTTATATAAAACATATAAGAGGGAACAAAACACAAATTTTAGTCATATTACTACTTTGCACTTTTACTGCCCTTGGAAATGGCATACCAAAAATGTTCTTAAATATGTATGAAAAATCAAATAATTTTGAAGGACTAAGTCACAATTAAAGATGTATATAGTCTTACTGTGAGTAAAATATTCACTTCTTCATAACTAAAACTTAAAAGGTCATCATCTATAAGCATCAGAGTGAGGTGAGCTTATATGACAAGTTCTAGTTGAGAGAAAGCATTGAAAATGTTAAATAAACCAAAGGGAGACCCAAACTTTATCTGTACGATGACCACTTGTATACCTACTCCTGAATTGTACCCCACATCTTAAAAAAAATTTTTTTAAAGAAAATGTTAAATAAATACCTGTAGGAAGCTTTTGAAATTCACAAAGTCTTATTTCACCATAAACTAATGAATCCTACCACATAACTGCATGCTTTGCTGCCATGATTTTCACATCTGGTAGCATTTTTAGTTATTTAAACAGGCAGGCAGGGGTGAGATAAAGCCAGCTCACGTCCTTTAAAACTAAGATGACGAACTATACATGCTTAAAGCTCTTTTGAGAGATCAGCTACCAAAAACTAGTAACAATTGCAGAAACTACAGACACTTCCGGACTTTAATATCTGCACATCATCTTGCAGTTGTTTTCTGCAACTGAACACTGCTTTGGCCACATCACACTGAAAGATTTCCATCCACAAGGGGGCACTTTCATCTGGATCAGCACACAGTGATAACTGGAAGGGATCATTTAATCACAAATCCCTAAAATTTTTTTATTCAGAGTTGAGGAAAAAAATATTTCCAAGTGGACCGTCAATCATTTGCATGTTATTAACAGTAATAATAGGCTAAAGAACTATAAGGAATTTCTGTAAATCGGTAACAAAACACACAGGACCTGAATAAAGAGTTGAGCAAAGGATATGAACTGGCAATTCACAGAACAAAAAACCCAAGTGGTAAGAGACACCAACTTCACTCACAGTGAAACACAAACTAACCCAACAACGGCACAGTCTTCCTGCTCGTTCCCTCAAATTGACAAAAATTAGGAGTGAATACTCAGTTGTGGCAACAGTGTGGGAAGCAGGAACCCAGACTGCCAGTGAGTGACCCCAAGAGACTCCCACATGGGCCCGCAGGGCAGACATATGAGGACTATGTGAAACAAGATGGTGGAAGACGTGGAGCAGAGTCAATGCACAAGGTGTCCGTGCAGCCAAGGGGACAGCTCCACGTGTCAGCCTGAGTGAGTCCTACCTGCTGGTCACCTACGTGAAGTACACAAGGTCTGACAATTAGGTTCGTGCACTGTGCTAGAAAAAGTGCTCCATTCCTCATTGCTGAATATCACTACGGTCACTTCCGAAGAACTCCCCTTGAGAAGCTATGCACCGACGCTAGCGACTAGTCCACCTCTCAAAGCAATTTTGGAACTCTTTTTCTAGAATGGCCATTAGAGCCTACTCACCTGATCTGGCCCCCAGGGACTATTTTCTTTTCCCAAAGATAAAGAAAATATTGAAAGAAAGACATTTGATAACATTCAGGACATCAAGGGTAATATGGCAACGGTTCCGATGGCCATTCCAGAAGAAGAGTTCCAAAATTGCTCTGATGGGTGGACTAGGCACTGGTGTCAGTGCATAACTTCCCAAGGGAAGAGCTTCGAAGGTCACTGTAGTGATATTCAGCAATGAATATCACTGTGTGGCACTTTTTCTAGGATGAGTTACTTGCGAACCTAATTGTCAGACCTTGTACATTTCCATGACACTATTCACATGGACATACTTACAACATCTATGAAACGGAGAGACTTGAAGG
This sequence comes from Carlito syrichta, assembly GCF_000164805.1. Lineage (NCBI taxonomy): Eukaryota > Metazoa > Chordata > Mammalia > Primates > Tarsiidae > Carlito > Carlito syrichta. The sequence continues at coordinate 3,267,237 of NW_007253372.1, read as the reverse complement.
TTGCTCCAGGCAGGCATCCCATCGCAGAGAGAGAAGGATAATGGCCTTCCTCCAACACATACTGATTCCCAGAGAAATTTTCTCCATCATATGCAACCCAGCTACAGCAGGAAAAACCACACACACACACAACAAGCAATTTGAATACTGCTGTTCAAGAAGTATGACGTTTAGAAGTAGCCTGCCATAAAATAAACACAATGCTTGTGGCTGGCAGCATTCTTTCTTCAAAAATATTTGGATAGGCTGGGCGTGGTGGCTCAACCTGTAATCCCAGCATTTGCGGAGGCTGAGGCAAGAGGATTGCCAGAGCCTGGGGGTTCAAGACCAGCCTGGACAACTTGCTGAGATCTCATCTCTACAGTAAATCACACACACAAAAAACTAGCCAGGTGTGGTGGCGTGCATCTATAGTTCCAGCTACTTGGAAGGCTGAGGCAGAAGCCTGAGCCCAATAGGTCGAAGCTGCAGTGGCCTCGAGTTATACCACTGCACTCTAGCCTGGGCAACAGAGTGAGACTCAAAAAAAAAAAAAAAATTGGATACATTTATTGCATTTCATCTTGTGACGAATCAGTATTCATAAGTGGGTGAACTTTGCATTTGGGAAATAAAGCTGCTTTCTCCATGAAATCTCCCATGTTGTTTCTCACCTCCCCACCTTCCCACCTTTCAGAGCCCCTCATGGGTGCCACCATCACCCAGCCAATGGAGCTTAAGCCCTGAGTCCTCCTTGAAATCCTCCTTCAACCTTCACAGCTCATCAGTCACCAAGGCCTATTGACTTCCCTTACTTTTCTCTCACACTCGTCTCTCCTCATTTCTGATACCTCTGCACTGGGCCAGAACAGAACACCACAGAGATTTAGACAAGTCACTTAGCCTCTGTGGGCCTTGGCATTATTGATAAAACGGGGCTTTACCATGCTTCCTAGGAGGGGTGGAGGGGTGTGAGCGTGTGTGAGCGTGTGTGTGTGTTTTAACCCAACACACACACATGCTTTTCAAGGACTAATTGTGTGTCCAGTATTTTCCACTGCTGGGGATACAGCAGAGAACACCACCAAGGCCCTGCTCTCCTGAAGGGCTCTTGCCCCGTGCAGGGCGAATAATGATGGGACGGTGCTGTTTCAACCATAAAGAACGACACGATCAAAGGCACTATGACTATTATTATTATTACTAGACTTAATTCCTCAATGCCTCTTACACAGACTGTTCCAAAGGTTTCCTGACTCAGTTTCCCTGACCAGGAAAGCTGTGAAACTAGTTTTATCAGGCACTTGGAGCCCGTGGCCTTTGTCCTGCGTCTTGTATTTGCTATGGCATCTGCCTAAACTCATGTTCGGGGGAGCTCTTCACAGGTTGATCCTCCTGCCCAGTCCTAGCTGGCTTTCCTTTTCTGCCCAGTTCAAGGCTGTCCCAAGTAGAGAGGGCTGTACGCTTTTTGGTCAACATACTCACCAACTCCACTCCAGCATACGCTTTAAAAAAAAAATTTTTTTTTTGAGTTGAGGTCTCACTCTGTTGCCCAGGTTGGAGTGCAGGGGCATGATCACGGCTCACTCCAGCCTCACCTTCCTGAGCTCAAATGATCCTTCTGCCTCAGCCTACTGAGTAGCTGGGAATACAGGCACCACCATTCCTGGCTCATTTGTTTATTTTCTGTAGAGATGAGGTCTCGTCAAGTTGCCCAGGCTGGTCTTGGATTCCTGGGCTCAAGCGATCCTCTTGCCTTGGACTCCAAAGGGCTGGAAGTATAGGCATAAGCAGGCACTTTTCTTCACTTTCCTATTATGCAGAGTGCCTAGCTAACTCTTATCTACCTGTTAAAAAAAAAAAACTCTACCTTGGGGGGGTCCCTGAGAGGCTAAACAGAGGCGACAGAGCAGGCCCAGAGAGTGTGAAGCCTGGTCTGAACCCCATTAAAATAAGTGACCTTCACTTCTCTATCCTGCCCCAACGCCATGTCCTCCGGCATCTCGTACTCGGAGCTGCCGAATATACTCTCAGACCAAGGTAGTGGTTTCACATAGTGCCAAGCACCTAACAGGTGTCGCTAAATATTTGCTGATGTGTAAACTCTACTCTCCACCAGTGACTCAGCTCTACCAGGCCAGTGTCCTACTTACCTGCCTCCTGAAACCTTGCAAGACTTGGTAGAGAATGAATCATCAATTTGACTTGTTGTTTCTTCAAAACTTTGACTGTGACCTTGAAACTTTGGTTCTGAAAACAAGTGAATCTTTCAAAAGTAAACAGAAACACATAAAATTATTTTCCTAAACATGTTAACTCATTCAGTCCTTGAAATGACCCAAACATGACCTGTTCACTCTTGTAACAGTAAACTGGCTTCAATTTTATATATCTTTACTTCTATGTTAATGATCAGTTAGAAACACTAGCTACCCTGTTGTTAATAAGCTTTGAGGTATTTTAAAGTTTTACTGTAAAAAGCCAGCATGGTGGGTCATGTCTTTAATCCCAGCATTTTGGGAGGCCAAGGCAGAGGACTGCTTGAGCCCAGGAGTTTGAGACCAGCCTGAGCAACACAGTAAGATAAGAAATAAAAAAAATCAGCCCAGCGTGGTGGTATGCACCTATAGTCCCAGTTACTTGGGAGGCTGAAGCAGGAGGATCACCGGAGCCCAGGAAGTTGAGGGCAGAGTGAGCTGTGATTGTGCCACTGCACTCCAGCCTGGGCAACAGAGTGAGACCCCGCTTCAAAAACACATTAAAAAAAAAAAAGTTTTACTGTGACCAAAAGTCAGTGTTCACCAGTTATAACATTAATGATAAGAAAATATTTTGGAAATATGAATTCTGGTTTTCCTCCCTCCCAATGGAAGATACTTGCTGACTTATTAGAATCTTGTATATGCCCATAGAGGAGGCTGTAGCGGTATGTGTACCTTAATAATTATGGCTGTGTGAACGGTTTATTAAAAAGCCTAGGTAACAAATGTAGTCCTTCAGCTGATGTTAAGAGTCAGCACTCAAAACTGAGTGAGACCATATAAACTGTCTAATGCACACAAAGCAAATGTGAAAATTCATTTTACTACTTATCACAGTAACTAGATGCTACTGTTTGAAACACTAATCTTAGTGTACTGATGTAACCTAATTCAGTATAATAACATCAAATTCAGCTTTACACAATCAGAGCATTTAATAAGAAATATTTAGACATAGGCAGTGCTATCAAGCATTTAAGTAAACTTAAATCTTACTTTAAAAATATAATTTTGTTGGTCAGTGGCTCAAACCTGTAATCTCAGTCCTTTGAGAGGCTGAGGGAAGAGGATTACCTGAGCCCACGGGTTCAAGACCAGCCCGGGCAACATGGCGAGACCTCATCTCTACAATAAATCAAAAAATTAGCCAGGTATAGTAGTGTATACCTGTAGTTCCGGCTACTTGGAAGGCTAAGGCAGAAGGCTCGCCAGAGCCCAGCAAGTCGAGGCTGTGGTGGCCATGAGTGTGCCACTGTACTCCAGTCTGGGCGACAGTGAGACTCCAATTAAAAAAAAAAATATATATATATATATATATATATTTTTTTTTTTTTTTTTTTAAATATCTGACATTTTACACATCATTTCAACTTTCCAATAGAAGGTCCCTAATATGTACAGAACAGCATATTTTTTTAAATTACCTGATTTTGTCTTCTTGGGCCAGTGAAAGAATCCTAAAAAGGTTTAAGGGGAAGAAAGAAGAAAATGAATAGAGCTGACATGTTGAAAAAGTTTCTTTCTTACAAATTGCTAGGAATCACTGCTAAAAATAACCTCAGAATACTTTCTGAGCAACTAATATCACGTGAACCAGAAGCACACGTGAAGGAAACCCAGATTTCAGTTCAATATTGTCATACAAAAACTGAACTTCTTACCAAGCATATGGGTTGAACAGAAGAGATCTTACAATTTCTGCCTCCCCAGTCCTCAAAACTGGTGTAAATGCCTTTATCCAGGATATATTGTTCTCCTGTGAAGTCAGGGTTTTCGTAGGCCACCCATCTAAAGAAATAAAACCAATGACTTGTTCAAGTTCATATTTTACATACAAAACTAACACACACATTTGGGTAAATATGTTTCATGCCAGAACGTTCATTTATTTTAGGAATCAGTCATCTTAATTTTTTGTCTCTTCCACTAATCTTCGGGAGCAGATGGGTTTGTCTATACGGCAAACCAAGATGGTAAGCCAAAGAGTATCTTGACATGACCCTGGTGTTCTTGCATATTGAATCATGTTTTCTTGAGAAAGCTCCACCCAGGCACGGTGGCTCACGCCTTTCATCCCAGCACTTTGGGAGGTGAAGGCAAGAGGACTGCCTGAGCCCATGGTCTTGAGAACAGCCCGGGCAACTTGGTAAGACCTCGTGTCTACAATAAATCAAAAAATTAGCCGGGTGTGGAGGCTCCCGCCAATGGTTTCAGCTACTTGGAAGGCTGAGGCGGAAGGATCTCCTGAACCCAGCAGGTCGAGGCTGTGGCATCCTAGAGTGAGACTCCATCTCAAAAAGAGAGAGAGAGAAAGCTCCAGTGGACACAAGATACTTCTCTGTTTATTTCCCTAATTTGAGTCTAAGGAGACACATTGGACTTTAAAGAAGGACCTAGTTCTTTTAATAAGCAAGCAATGGTTTTTTTCATTGTCAACATTAAAATTTTTTTGCAGAAACATCTTAACAGGAAGCTATGTCTCTATTGTACAACAAACTACACTGAAAAGAAAGTTAACCAAAAAAAAGCTAAAATAAAACATAGCTAAATAAAATTTTGTTTCAAGTAGTATTTCCAGCATATCCGTGTAATAAGCAAAAGTGAACAGGCTCACAGAAATACGAACAACAAATCTCTTTTAGAAAGCTTTTCATTTGTTATCTTTTAAGTGAGCTACACTAAGGAAATGCAACAAAACCAACTTATTGATGCTATTTCCTACCCAAAGATAAAATCATTGAAGGGAAAAACATTTTCCAATTCTGTTATATCTAAGAGATTGTGTCTACTCCTCAGTTAATTCATTCCTATGATTCTCCCTCAGCTTGAAGAATAACATCTATGTATATAAAGTAATCAGAACTCTACATATATAGGGAGGTATTGGTGTTCCCATTTTACAAGTGGGAAAACCTGAAGACACAAGGAAGTGCATTCATTTATTCAGTCAATAAAAACTGACTGTCCGTTTGCCACATGCAAATGGGCCAATAGACTAGCACTAGAAATACAAAGATGGGCTGGGCTCGGTGGCTCAGCCTGTAATCCCAGCACTTTGGGAGGCTGAGGTGAGTGGATTGCCTGATCTCACAGGTTCGAGACCAGCCCAGGCAACTTGGGGAGACCTCATCTCTACAATAAATCAAAAAAATTAGCCAGGCATGGTAGTGCACACCTATAGTTCAAGCTACTTGGAAGGCTGAGGCGGAAGAATCGCTGGAGTCCAGCAGGTCAACGCTGGGGTGGCCGTGAGGGTGTGTGCCACTGTACTACAACCTGGGTGACGGAGTGAGACTCCAACTCAAAAAAAGAAAAGAAAAAAGAAATACAAAGATGAAAAAGACAAAATCCCTGCCTCAAAAGTTCACAGGTGGATAAGAAGCATCACCTGGGGTTTACTGGTTGGTGTTTGTTCTGAATGGAAAATCTCTTGTCCAGGGTAGCACAGTCAGTGACCAGAACACAATGACCCTGCAATCCCCAGGCTCTCCTCCGTCTGCGCCCTGTCAAGAAATTTCCTTTCATTTCCTGTTCTCCTAAGCCCCACTTAAAGCAGTCCACATGCTTCATGATTAGGACGGATGGTGATTTTGCTATCTAAAGAGCAGATTTAAACAGAAACTCAAGTACGCTCATTACTAGGATGTGAACAGCCATCAAGAGAAAAAGAACACTGCAACAATCTACAGGGATCAGCAGCTGTGACAGCCAGTGTCTGAGCACGCATCTTGGTCATCTGAATGCAGACACCGCTCTAAGCATTTCTCTAAACATTTCAGGAAATGCTGCCCCCCGCCATGGCCTTTAAGTACTATCAGCAATTTTTCAAATCTAGTCTTTAACATCGTGAGGTGAGGAGTCAGGAGCGCTGGTTCCTGCTCTGACAGCTCTGAAGAGGTCACTCAACAGCAAAGCAGGGCAGGGAGCACTGCTATGGGAGGACTACCTGCATGCCAAGAAAATCTACCTTACCAAGCCCAGGACTTCAAACCGTATCAAGCTATAGCACCAAAAAATGCTCCCAGCAGGGCCTCGGGTCTGTTACAGGCTAGAACTGAGGGCTCAAGGCCTTTCTGCTTAACTGAGGTTTGGAGGGAAAAGGCCGTGAGGAAGGAAAGATTGAAAACAAAAGGAGGGAAGGCAGGAGCTGGCAGGCCCTGGAAGAAGCTTCGGCAAAAAAAAAAAAAACATTTTCCTAAAACTAGCAAATACTAGTCTGTTTTTCCATAAAACTAGAATAAACTAATTGTAAGTAAATACCCAACACCCAGGCAGGCCCATCCAACCCACTGAAGCAGGAAAACAGCTCATTAAGATGGTACTTGGCCTGACCATAGTGCTGTATTCCTTCCAAAATGCCCAGATGAGTCACCTGTGAAGATGGCAGAGTTGCAGGAGCAAGGAAGAGACCCGACCCAGAGCTGAGCTTCTAGGCCGTGTCTGTATCCTGGTCTCCTTAGAACTCATACGTGGGACTCCTAAGAAGAGCCCGCACCAGCCCTGTTCATGTGTATGTTCATATACATTCATGTATTTTGGACACACGAATCAACAATTCTCTGGGGGTTTTGTTTTTTGTTTTTGTTTTGAGTTGGAGTGTCACCCCATCGCCCAGGCTGGAATGCAGTGGCACACTCATGGCCACCACAGCCTCGACCTCCTCAGCTCCAGCAATCCTTCCATCTCAGCCTTTCAAGTAGGTGGAACTCCAGGCACGCGCTACCACACCCGACTGATTTTTTATTTTTATTGTAGAGATGAGGTCTCGCCAAGTTGACTGGGCTGGTCTCGAACCCGCAGGTTCAGGCTATCCACTCGCCTCAGCCTCCCAAAGCCACCGAGTCTGGCCCGCTTCTCCACTTAAGGGTGGTGGGGGAGGGGAGAGAGGCAATGTAGGCTCCAGCAGGTCCCAGCCTGGTGGGACAATTGCTTAAAACGTAAAGGCAGCGAGGCAAACGTGTCCTTTTGTGGAGGCCAGAGGAAAAAGAACTGAAGACAGCAGTGCTCTTATTTTGTATCTGAACTCCAGAAATATTGTATTTTGCTCTTAGTTTTAAAAGATGAGCCGGTTTTTACTATTTGAGCAAGAACATAGCACAGGACTAGAAACCGATCAACAGGTTTATGCATGGGACTTCCTGTAGACATTCCAGTAAGACATCAAATGGTCAGATTCAATTGCTGGGCACACAACAATCTTTCTCAAGGCTGTTCTCTGCTTCAAAGCTCATCATCCATTTACTACCTAGGGGATGTATTACCCATGTGATAATGAGCCTCCTGGGAGACATTTTCACAGAAAAAGAATTTCAAAAACTTTTTCCCCCGACGTTGAGTTCTAAGAAGAAATAAAGAACCAAGCCGGGCTTGAGGACTCACTTTTATAATCCCAGCACTCTGGGAGGTGGAGGAGAGAAGATTGCCTGAGCCCAGGGGTTCGAGACCAGCCTGGGCAACTTGGCGAGATGCCGTCTCTACAATAAATCAAAAAATTAGCTGGGCATGGTGGCACACGCCTATGGTTCCAGCTACGTGGAAGGCTAAGATGAAAGGATTGCCTGAGCCCAGTAGGTCGAGGCTATGGTGGTCATGAGCATGCCACTGCACTCCAACCTGGGCAACAGAGGCAACTCAAAAAAAAGGAAAAAACCAAACTAAAACGTGAATTTAACACTGAGCACCATGGCTTGAGCCTGTATTCCCAACAATTTGGGAGGCTGAAGCAGGGAGATCACTTGAGGCCAGGAGGTTCAAGATCAGCCTGTGCAACGTAGCGAGACCTCATCTCTAAAAAGTAATTATTATTTTTAAAAATAAAATGCGCCCGGGCTCGGTGGCTCACCCTGTAATCCCACGCTTTGGGAGGCCGAGGTGAGTGAATTGCTTGAGCCCACGGGTTCGAGACCCGCCTCGGCAACTTGATGAGACCTCATTTCTACAATAAATCAAAAATTAGCTAGGTATGGTAGTGTGCGCCTGTAGTTCCAGCTACTTGAAAGGCTGAGGCGGAGGGACCGCCGGAGCCCAGCAGGTCGAGGCTGCTGTGGCCAGGAGCAGCCACTGCATTCCAGTCTGGGCGACTGAGTGAGATTCCAACTCAAAATAAATAAATAAATAAATAAAATAAAATGCTATTTACCAATAAAAATAAAATCATTAAAATACAGTAATTTTTCTTTGAAACAATTAGAAATGGAAAGTTCATCTTCTTCCCTCATCTCTGATTCCAGTGCTGCCTCCTCCAGGAAGTCTTCCCTGTGTCCAGACTGTAAATCCATCTTTCTCTGCTATGGATTCCCAAAGCATTAGATCTCCACACCTCTTTTGTAGCAACAGCTATGTTTTATATAAATACTGTAACTTCTTTGAGGACATAACACTTTGCACATAACAGACCTCAATCAATAGTTGCCAAATGACAAACGGAATGAAATATGAGGAAGCAGCTGGCCCTGGTAAATACAAAAGCCCTTCCACATCCAAAGAATTGAAAAGGAAGTGGGTATGTGTGTGTGAGTGAGTGTGTGTGTGTGTGTGTACCTTTCTTCAACTTCCGCATTAAACCAAAACTCAACTTCTACCACCAGAAAAATGCCTAAGCCAGGAAATGCAGCTAAAATGACTAAAAATAGAAATCTGTAAAAGCAACATCTTATAAAGGAAACTGATTTCAAGTAAGCAATGCTGGGCCAGAAGGAAAAGACACTGATGCAGGGACAATAATTCTACCAATGCTGACAGCGTCACCTACACCAGTGCCCCCAGGGGATTCTACCCAGCATCCTTTATGCTCCTTTGCCAGGTGGATGACTGAACTCTGACTAAGAGAACCAGCACACCTGGTGAGGATCAAAATGCACAACTGTTTTATCAGATGGAGTTGGTCACTGTATTTTCCTTCTAAATAATTCACTAAAATCCTGCAGAGTGACAGCAACAACCCTGATGACTTTTGGCATACATTTCATACATTTTGTAAACCACCAACTATGACTTTAAAGTGTGAGGGCTCCAGAAGAGAACTCAAGAGAAGACACTTTCTGCTAAGACCAGGAGACCCAGAAATCACTACCATCATGGCACCACGGGCAGCAGCCTACATGAGCATCTGGTGAACATGACAGACAGGAAAAGCAGATGACCGTGTAGACATTTCAAATATTTAGGGCCACTGGGGAAGGCGCCAAGAGAGACAGCAGGGGCTAGATACAATTAAGGACTGATTCAGATGGCCTATGTCACTATGACATCAAAAACCTAACATCAAGCACTGTCAACAGAACCCATGTCAAATTATTTCATAGAACTACTTAAGAATACTCACTTATAACAAATCTAAGTAGACATCGGCTTGGATTATAAGACTAATCCTGTAACTCCCTGTTTTTTCCTGTTTTTGCCCATCCGGTATCTATCTCCTCCACTCTTTCTGATGTTTTGGGGGAACCATCAACCTCAATGATATCTAAGCGGTTTCTATGGGATGGACGCTGAATCTCAGCTCGAAGGATGGGCATATAACTCAGACATGTCTATCTTCCTGGGTACCGTGATTAATTCAGGCATGTACACATGACCCAGGCCTAGGGAATCAAAGTCATACCTGAAGCACAGAGGGAAAGAAAAGCTCTTTCCATGGTAAGCAGTGAGTTGGGAGAACAAAAGTCGGATGCGACCACAGGCCACCAGATGCGACCACAGGCCACCAGATGCAAAGGGTCTGCCTAAAGCAAAGCCAACACAGAAAAAAGCCCAGTCAAGAGACAGCAACCAGGTTCTGACGACAGCATTTGATGCCCTGCGTCCTGCCAAATCTTCTCCAGGATGTTTTGGTTACTTAGGCCAATACGTTCCATTTTTATCACCTGAGCCAATGTAGCTTGGCCTGCATCACTTCCCAGAGAATCTTGACTACATATCTTTCAATAAAAACTTACTTGACCTCTAATGAAACATCCTATTGCTAACTCCAGGTACACCAAAACAACTATCTTAGGTCAAAATAATAGTGAAGAAATAGAATGAGAGCAGGGTGTGGGACCACAGGAATATCTGATGGGACTCGGCCCCAGCCTTAAGCTTCTGATGTGAGATGAATATTATTTGATTCCCATTGTAAGAAATTCATGATCTGTCCATGCAAAGTGACAAGAGACACAGATCTGCAGATTTCTATCATGTCTCCCACAAGCCTACTCCAACATCATATTACACGAAAAGAAAGACTGTATGAGAAAGACTTTTTAAAGCAGTGATGAAAATATCACGGCAGTAACCACTAAATGACCAATCTAATGTTTAGCTGTTGAGATATTCACGTACTGAGTGCCTTCTCTGTGTCACAGACTCTATCAGTTTCACACAAATCAAGGCACACCCACGCTTAAATTCCCAATCGGATTATTTCACTTACACTCCGCTCAGCACATTAATAGACTGGGTCTTCTGGCCATATCCGGTCTCCTTTAAATTAGCAATAATTCCCAGGACATCGATACTGGAACCTTTGGATCCAAAGTTCTTTTCACTGTACATGATCATGTGAGCATTTGAAAAATCCTATTGAGAAAAAGAAGATTCAAAATTCAAAGGCTAGCCATTATCCAAAAAAGACCCAGTATCAGCTGTTGGCTTTTAACTTACACCTAAGACAGGTCGCAACGACTGCACATCTCCACTGTAACCTCCCCAGTCCTTCCAGTCTGAGTATTCTCCTTCTTCAAGCAAATACTGATGACCTGTAAAGCCAGGCTTCTCATATGCCACCCAGCTGCAACAGAAAGAACACAAGGATTGGTCATTTTCAGACACCTTAAAATGTTCACAATGTTCATATCAATTTCATTGACACACATGAGTAGTTATAAAATTAGCCTGAACTTGTGCATTATCATTGGAATTCTCTGAAATTTAAAAGAATAACAGAAGGGCCCTAAGAAAACCACCTAAGAAACTTATACAGTATCAGAGTTCTATAAAGGAGGACAGGGGAGTGAGTGTGTGTGTGTGTGTGTGTGTGTGTGTGTGTGTGTGTGTGTGTGTGTGTGTGTGTGTTTAACAAAAGCTGACTCAAAAGAACCTTGGCAAGTAAAACTGGATAAACTTTCTTTAAATAGTAATCAAAATATTATGAATGTCTGGCTATTTGCAAGACTAATTTCAGTGAATAGTTCTATGGGAAATGTGTAAGATCTATAAAATGCAAAAAATAAAGATTAGAAAGCAAGTGATCTAATTGCTCGACAGTTTGGAACATCATCCTGATAAACAAGATTGTAGATTTGGCCAATGTGGACAGGCCAACAGATCATCCTTGCTTGGTGGACCAACCCCACACCAGTCCCTCCAACAGCTTCCTCAAATCCAGTCACAATAGGCTGAGGAGAATATAGATAACTGTCAAAATTCACCAAACTATAGAATCATAAATGTTGCCTTGGAGGGGTTGGGAAGGGTACATTTATTACTTTATTAAGGGAAAAAAAGAGAACCGCTTACAGGTTCCCACTGTCTACTTACACGCCTCTCAGAACCTTCATGGACCCCACAGATGTGAATGGCAAACAATCGTCTGTGGCTGCTTCTTCCTTTTCACCTTCTTCCATGATAACACTACACATTTCTGTTTCTAATTCCATACATTTCCCCTCAAAGAAGGGCTTTTCATAAATAACTACCTACATCAGAAATGAGGTGCACCAGTCATTTGTAAGAAGTTAAATATCTGAATAGCTAAACATTTAATATTAGTCATTTAATATCACTAAGCTCTGAAACACAAATTAAAATTTTCTAATCATATTTTTAAGAATTAGCTAAATAACATCTGATAATGCATCATAGTTAAAAATAATAATCAGGCTTTTTTTCCTGATGTGAAATAGCCTAAAATCAAGGTCCAAAACAGTTTTTAAACCATTAGTTTCTGTTCAATGTCTAAAGTTGATATTTAGAATGTTGCTTAGGTCAAACTAAAAAATCAGAGGATTCTAAAGTTGCCTCAGGTCGGGTGCAGTAGCTCACATCTATAATCTCCGCACTTTTGGAGGCCAAGATGGGAGGACTGAATAAGGCTTGGAATTCAGGACCAGCCTAAGCAACAGAGCAAGACTCCATGTCTTCAAAAAAATTTCTTTTTAATTAGCTGGGTATAAAGGCTCACACCTGTAGTCCCAGCTATTCGGGCGCTGAGGCAGGAAGACCACTTGAGCCCAGGAATTCAAGGCTGCAGTGAGCTATGATTGCATCACTGCACTCCAACCTGGGCAACAGAGCAAGACACTATCTAAAAAAAATTAAAATAAAATAAAAAGTTGTGTGATCCCAGCACTTTGGGAGCCCACGGGTTCGTGACCTACCCAAGCAACTTGGCGAGAGCTCATCTCTACAATAAATGAAAAATTAGCCAGGTGTGGTAGCACATGCCTATAGTTCCAGCTACTTGGAAGACTGAGGCGGAAGGAATGCTGGAGTCCAGCAGGTTGAGGCTGCGGTGGCTGGGAATGAGCCACTGCACTCCAGTCAGGGTGACAGAGTAAGACTCATAATCAAAAAAAAAAAAAAAGTTGAATCTGTGAAAGGTGAACAATAAACTTCCTACGGTAAAAAAAAAGTTGCTTTAAAAAAAAAAGCCAGGCACAGTAGCTCATGCCTGTAATCCTAGCACTTTGGGAGGCTGAGGCAGGAAGATCACTTAAGCCCAGGAGTTTCCTGGGCAACACAGCAAGACCTGGTCCCTAAAAAAAAAAACAAAAAAAACCCGGAAGTTAGCTGAGGTAGTGGCATGTGCCTATAGCCCCAGCTACTCGAGAGGCTGAGGTGAAAGGATCACCTGTGCCCAGAAGGGTGAGGCTGCTGTGAGTCACGATTGTGCCACTATACTCCAGTCTGGGTGACAGGATGAGAACTCATCAGCTAACAAAAAAAAGTTATATAATATGAGACATGAGACATGAGATCAGAATAAAGAGTGTTTTGGTGTAGGGACAGCTTGTCTTGAAAAAGTTTTCCCTGCTAACTGGCAAAAGGCTCTGTAATCATAAATACAATCACAAATTATTAACTCAATACAACAGTGAGCCTTTTGAGACATGGCTAAACACACTGCCAGCGATAACCAGAACTGTTACCATCCTCTTTCAGCACAAGGACAGCAGACAGAAGTGAGGCTTTGGTTGCGTTTATGTCTGATGGACGTTGAAATGTGAAATCACACCCAAGCATTGTCTTCATAGAGATGAACTGAGAATTACATTGTAAATATATGTATATGTGTGTGCATTGTGTGTATGGGTGGTGTGTGTATTGTTTACCTTTGGATCTGTAGGAAATTCAACTTTACGGCCACCCTGAAAAGAACAGTAAGAAAAAGTTTTTGTATCGATGCATTATTCATTTTATATTAGCCACTGCAGTTTATAGTAAGCCATTGGCCCTCAGCAGGTGATTACACTTGGTGGGTTTTATTTGCCAACAGTGCAGATGAAGACAGACCACAGCACGGCTTCCCCCAGGCAGTCTGTGAACTGAATCTGTGTGGTAGGTATGCTTCTCCACCTAGGAAGTTTTTTTTTTAACAAACTAATTTTAAATTAGATTAGATTTCTCATAAAAAGCTGTGCTTCTAGCCGGACGTGATGGCCCATGCCTGTAATCCCAGCACATTGGAGAGGCCAAGGCGGGAGGATTGCTTGAGTCCAGTTTGATATCAGCTTGGAAAACATAGCGAGATCTTGTCTCTACTAAAAGTAAAAAAAAAAAAAAAAAAATTAGCCAGGCATGGTGGCACATGTCTGTAGTCCCAGCTACTTGGGAGGTGAAGGCAGAAGGATCACCTGAATCCAGAAGTTCAAGGCTGTGGTGAGCCATGATTGCGCCACTGCACTCCATCCTGCGCCACATAGTGAGACTCTGACTCAAAAAAAAAAACAAAAAAAAAACTGCACTTTTCACTTCTGAACAGCAATCCTAAAATCTGACATCTCTGGGCCCAGATTCCCACAGGCAGTAAGCTTCTCCTTCTGCCCCGTGACTCCCACGTGGGTTCTTCCGGCGGCTGGGATGCAGCCTGTGGTATGTGTGCCCAAGTCCACTGCTCCCTTGGGTTCAACTTCCAGCCATTTGTATTTGTGCCTGGCCCCTGGAGGCTTTTGATTTTGCAACCATGGCCTACAAGGTCATGCTGAAGGTCAAAATACAACCTGAAAGACTCATGGGATCATTAGACATACTATTAAGTAAAATTAAAACATCTCAAAGGATGAGTGTACAGGGGTTGTTGCACTTTTAAAATAAAAAGCTCTTAGGGCATACCTCATCAACAAGGGTAACTGCATAATCAACGTTTGTATACCTAACCCTGAATTATACCCCACATCTTTATAATAGAAAAAAGACAAAAAATAAAACTAAAAAGCTCTTTACAAATCCCCCAAAACTCACTAAAATCAAAGAAAAGGTTGTACATATAAAAGATATTACATAAAAAATATTAAATAGGTTGAGTTCAAATCAGCAATGAGAAAGTCCAAGAGATATTTTTAAACCAGTATATCTTTAGTAGCTTTTTAGAAGTGCCGCTAAAGATGCTCAAATGCACCAAATGAACTATAATCATAAAGAAATGTGGTTGATATTATGAGCAAACCAGAGATTATACAACCAAGCATGTTCTTTTTCAAAAGTAATTCTTGTCATTTTTTAATTTAATTTGTTCTTTGACAGTGAATTTTAGAAAAAAGTCCAAATCATTTGCATTAACACAAGCAGGGGCCAGGTGCAGTGGCTCATGCCTATAAACCCAGCACTTTGGGAGGCCGAGACAAGAGGATTACTTGAGCCCAGGAGTTCAAGACCAGCCTAGACAACATAATGAGACCTCATCTCTTACAAAAGAAAAATTATCCAGGCATGGTGGTGCGAGCCTGTAGTCCCAGGTAATTGGGAGGCTGAGGTGGAAGGATGACCTGAGACCAGCAAGTCAAGGTTGTGGCGAGCTATGAGCATGCTGCTACACTGCACTCCAGCCTGGGTGACAAAATGAGACCCCAACTCAATTTTTTTAAAACAAGGAAAGACAGACAGACCAGTAGACATGCAAATAGTTAAACCAAATGTTTTGGCAGGAGAGGTCAAATTAAGATCAATAATTGTCTTCCTAACTTTTTAATTTGTCTCAAGCTGGCTCTGAAGAAAAACGCAAAGTGGAGTTTCAAAAACATGTTTGTAACTCAAGGAGGGAAGACCAAATACCACCCGTTCCACTTTCTTTTTATTTGAAAGATGTGGGGTACGATTGAGGATTAGGTATATAAGTGGTCATCATATGGGTAAAATTTGGGCCTCCCCTTTGGTCCCCACTTCTCCCGGTTTGAGATCAGGTACCCTTATTGATGTTGTGTCTCCCTGCTACCTTCCCTGGCAGTATCCTGCTACTGCCAATCCCTTTCTTATAGTATTGTGGTAAATATTCCGGGTCCGCTTATGAGTGAGAACATGTGGTACTCAGTTCTTTGTTTCTGTGATAGATCACTGAGTACGATAGACTCTAAATCCATCCAAGTTGCTGTGAAGTCCATATGTTTGTCCTTTATGGCTGCGTAATATTCCATCGTATATATATATATGTACCACATTTTTTTAATCCAGTCTAGTTTCAATGGGCAGCACAGATGGTTCCATGTTTTCTGTTCCCACTTCTAAGCGGAGCTGAGTGACAGCTACAGATGGGAACAGCGGACACTGGAGACTCAGAGGGAGGCGGGAAGGAAGAGAGGGATGAAAGTGACCTATCGGGCGCAGTGGCACTACTCGGGCGACTGGAACACTCAAAGCCACACCTCACCACTTCACAGCTCACCTGCATACCCAAAAAACACCTGTACCTCTAAATCGACTGAAATGTAAATACATAGACTTAAGAATAAAAAAACAAGTTTGCCGCGGGAGCCTCACTCTCACCACAGGCATTTAGGGAGCAGCTACTACGACGCAGCGCATGCTGTGCTCAAGGCTGCAGGACAGGAGATACAGCCTGGGTCTTCCCAAAGCCGGTGATCCAGCAAGAGAGAGAAAGGACAGGGAACATGACGCCCCTTCTGAGGCGAACACTTGGGAGGACAACTCTCATCTGGCCACTCAGACGGCCAAGCACATCCTGGCGCCCTGCCCTCTCTCTGCTCTGCATATGGGCTCGCACCTGTACGCTCTAACACTCCGCCTGGAATGATCCAGCTCACTTTTTAAGACTAGTCTCATCGTGAAGCTTTCCCGATGATCCTCCTCCCTGTTATATCACCCATGGGTTGAGATTTTCTTTATCCTTCCTCCTGTTTTCCCACCAATGTTTAATTCTTTACTTGTTAAACCTGTACTGTGCACACACCTGTGCTCTGCAGGGCTGAGAATACCTTAAAGGTGAAGGACACAGCCTCAGCCACTTTTTAAAAAAAATCTGTAGAATCAGCCGGGCTCGGTGGCTCAGCCTGTAATCCCGCGCCTTTGGGAGGCTGAGGTGAGTGGATTGCATGAGTCCGCGGGTTCAAGACCCGCCTGGGCAGCGAGACCTCATCTCTACAATAAATCAAAAAAAAAAATCAGCCGGGCGTGGTAGCGCATGCCTGTAATTCCGGCTACTCGGGAGGCTGAGGCGGAAGGATCACCGGAGCCCAGCAGGTCGAGGCTGCGGTGGCCGGGAGCGGCCACTGCACTCCAGTCTGGGTGACAGAGTGAGACTCCAACTCAAAAAAAAAAAAAATCTGTAGAATCTAACAAGTTATCGTTTCTATTATTTCTATTAAGCAATCGATCTTATCTACTTACATATTTATTTTTTAAAAGTCAGCTTGCCCAGGGCTGGGGGACCTCATGCCTCTCATCCCAGCACTTTGGGAGGCTGAAGCAGGAGGACTGCTTGAGCTCAGGGGTTCAAGACCAGCCTGGGCCACATAGTGAGACGTCATCTCTACAAAAAAATTTTAAAAATTAGCAAGGCGTGGTGACGCCCACTTGTAGTCCCAGCTACTCAGAGGCTGAGGCAGAAGGATCACCTGATCCCAGGACGTTGATGCTACGGTGAGTTGTGGTGGTGCCACTGCACTCCAGCCTGGCCTGGATGACAGATCCCAACTCAAAAATAAAAAATAAATAAAATAAAAGCTTTATTGCTTCAAAGTCACACCCTGTGAGTCATCAACATCAAGCTGAGAATCACTGATTTCAAGAACCCTTGGAAGTCATTCTTACCATTTTCAGAGGCCGCATGGATCCAATGTAGGCTGCTTCCATATCCCAGAAGGACAAGTCAGGGTATTCACCAGGTTCCAGGACAAAAGGGACACCCTGGAAGCCAGGTTCTTCGTAAATCAGCCATCTGAATAGCCACCATGGAAGGAAAGAAATGGAAGCAACTCGTCATTTGTGGTTTTTCCTGCTGCCTAGACACAGGACAAGCGGAAAAGACAGAACGGGAGAGGACGTGGACCCACACGATGGTGATTACCCTGGGGCTCGCCGGCCACATTCAGCTCAGGACAGCTTGTAATGCAGTCTCACAAAATCTCTTAACATCATGTGTTTTTTAGCATTTATTGTTTTTGTGACCCCATGCGTAGTTCCATTTTTAAAGTTTACAATCATGCCTTACTCACGACATCACTTTTTGGCAGCATGCGTACTTGTGAGCAGCTGTTTTCAATGATAAAGCACACAGAGAGCAAGATTCGAACAAACATTTCGACAAGCACCTTGAGAACTCACTCAGAATTGCGACCCCTTCCATCAAACCAGAGACTGATAGATTAGTTTTACACACACAAGGTCAAATTTCCCACTAGTTTTATATTGTTCTCATTTTTAAACTTTATAATAAAAATATTTTAAAAAAGAAGTCTTATGATGTATATACACTAACCATATTATATAATTCATGTGTGGAACGAGACAATTCCTTAGACATTAGAAGGTTAGTCATTCCATGTTCCTCTTCTTGATCTTGTGCTTTTCTTCCTGCCTGACTTTTTAAGACTAGTCTCATCGTGAAGCTTTCCCGATGATCCTCCTCCCTGTTATATCACCCATGGGTTGAGATTTTCTTTATCCTTCCTCCTGTTTTCCCACCAATGTTTAATTCTTTACTTGTTAAACCTGTACTGACTTTATATCTTAATTTAAATTACTAATTGCTTCTAAGTTCTGCCTAAGTGTCAAAAATTACTAACAGCTGACATCTCCCTAACCCCAGATTCTATCTGATTTGCATCTAATGCTCTGAGGAAGAAATACTGTCCCCACACTACAGAGAAGGATAAGGAAATTGCCCAAGGCCACCAGACCTAAGTACCAAGGCAGGGCTGATCCCAGGGGACTCTACATGCAGGTTCCTCTTCGGATTTGGGATGGCAGTCTTTCTCATGACAGGGAAGATACCCAACACAGTTCACCCCTTTCACAATTACTCAGGATCATCTCTGTTAGCATTCCTAAATACACAGTGGCATCCTGGGGGCTCGAGAGGTCACGGGACTGTTCCGTTTCCAGGTCGCAAAGCTTTTTGAGTCCTTGCTTCTAATTTTTATGGCTTTTCAAAACCGCACCCCTCTATCAGGCTTGTCAGCTGTCACTTCTGCTTGGGTCAGGGAACCAGCAGCCCCACCCTCTTCTAATGTGTTGGAAACCAGAACATTGCGCCTGCTAGAACTAGCCTGGCACGGTGGCTCACACCTGTAATCCAAGCATTTTGGGAAGCTGGGGCAAGAGGATTGCTTGAGGCCAGGAGTTCGAGACCAGTCTGGGCAACACAGCATGACCTCGTCTCTAATCACAAAATTAGTCAGGTATGTGGCAAGCACCTGCAGTCCTAGCTACTCAGGAGGGAGGCAGGAGGATCACCTGAGCTCAGGAGGTCAAGGCTGTGGTGATCTTGCCACTGCATTCCAGCCTGGGTGACAAAGTAAGACTCTGACTCAAAAAAAACACAAAACTGTCTCTAAAGACTACAAAGTCTTCTTGTAGCCATCTTGGTTCTAGAAGGGCTCAGGGAAGGTGAGAATGCTGGAGAAATGATTTATATAAGAAAGGTGTTACTGTACTCCCTTCATAAACAAGCAAGAACCTGGGTGATCACTTACACTCTCTAGGTCTCTGTGTCAAAATAGCCTCACAGTGATCCTCCCCCAGGTGATGTACCCCAGAACACTGTGCCAACCAGGAAGAGGGCGGCTGGATGGGGAATCTTTTACCAGCAAAATGGGTCTGATGCTTTCTTCTTTGCTTCTCCCTTGTCCCCAGTTTTGGCCCAAGGCACATTTTGGATGGCAGATTTGTTATTAAAAAAAAAAAAAACCTTTCCTGGATAAATCAGTAACTTCTTCACACCCACTAATTATCCACGGATTTACAACCATACTCCTGCAGGATTTGCCAATACACACATAAAAGGCCGTTGGGAGGTGGGATGTGGCATGCGGGTGAGGGATCAAATTAATCCACAATGTTAGAAGTCAAGAGGATAGTTGGGGGACAGTGAGGAAAATTAGGAGGAGCATAAAGGAGGGGTGCCTAGGTGCCGGGAAGGCTCTGTTGCTTGATCTGGGTGTTGGTGAAAATTCACTTCACTTGCACACTTAGAATTTATGAACCTCTATGTAAGTGCTATGCTTCAAAAAAAAAAAAAAAAAAACTTCCGGAAAAAGGAGGCTTACTTTTAAATGCCACTGTAATGCCTCTAAACCATAAGAATACAGAGTCTGAGAATGGAGGACTTGAGCGTCCTAATGTTTACAGCATGACAGTGGGGGATGCCTTCCATCTGTTTGGGGGCTCAAGCCCATTCACAGATAAGCTCTGCATGGATTCTGTGCCCTAACTAAATTATGGCAGTTCTGTCATGCTCTGTGTCATTAGGTTAACAAGCCAAGGAAGTGAACGGGCTTAATTTTCACAAACAGAATGTGTGGCTCAGGAACACACGATGCTGAGATTCTGAAATGACACCCACCCAAGTCCCCTTTTCATTAAGTCTTGCCTTCTGTAGTTTGAGTTCTGAAGGGATTCATTCATCTGATACTAAAAACTCCACCTTTGTTGAAGCACGTGGACACATAACATTTACAGAAGGAAAATCATTTGGTGGTAATGGAGAATTTGTTAAAAAACTGAACCCCTGTGCTGATGCTTCTGAAAAGATGGCTGTTGTGAACGTGCTTCCTCCGTGAGCGCCAAGGGCCTGGGGGAACAGACGTTGGTGAAAATTGGGTGGACTTTGGAATTTGAAAACACATATCCAACATGTGATTCATTTTTCCCAGATTCTGTTCCAACAAGATACATTATTCAAGAGGCCATCAAGAGAGGGCAAAACTATCTTCAGGCAGTGTTATTTCAGTTTCTAAAGGTACTGTTTCTCATGTACTTAGGTAAAGCACTTTCACCGATATAGATGAAAAAGTACGATGGTATGTATAGTCATACTTCACAAGCAGAACTATAAAGTATGAGCTTTTTTAACAAGCACAACAAATGTACACATACAAACGAATACTACTGAGCTAACAATGGCTATTCATATGTTTATTAAAAATATTTGTGTAATTACTCTTTTAGAAATGCCCTTTGAATCACACAAGAAAAATAGGTCTTATCTTGTTCACTTGTTCTTAAACCACAAACGGCATTTCTAGCTGGATCCCAAGTTTTATTTCCTAGACATGGCTGTACACGAAGGTTGGCCATTTACAGAAACCAACTGGATGCTCGAAAGATTAAAGATGAATGTGCCGACTTTGAGGTTACTCAAGAGAGTGGGCTGTAAATCTCAAAGGGGAAAACTAATTCTCAAGGAAATATGTGGGAGGCACCACGTGAACCAAGCAGTCAAACCTGGTATCCCTCACGGGTAAGCTAGTTAGCAAATGCTGCCTGGCGTGAGGCCACACCAATGTACAGCACTACCTATACAAGACATCCTCACCAAAACTGTCCTGCTGGAATCGAATCATACCTTTCCACCTAACCCCTGGCCGACAGAAAATTCAGGCGACAGAAGAACAAGTGAAACGACAGCACGAGGCAACACTGAGAACAATCCAGAATGTGGCACGTTTTGTAAGACAGCTGCCCTAAGTTCTTTAAGAAGTCAATGGCGTGAGAAACAAAGATAAGGGTATCTTGGAGATATTTTACAAAGAGACTTAAAGAGCCAGAACCACCAAATGCATCTATATGAACCTTGATTGGATCCCGGTTAGAAAAAACAAGTCTATGCAAGACATCCCTAAGACACCTGGGAAAACTTGGTTACAGGCTATAGAATAGATCTCATCACAGGCATTCAGTTCATCTGTGATGGTGTAATAATGATAGTTATGTAGGAGAATGTCATTATAAAAACATGCAGGCTAAAGTAAATAGGAATGAAAGGTCATGCCACCTCCAACTTACATTAAAGTGCTCAGAATCAAGATAACATAAACATGGCAAAATGTTAACAAGGACTGATTCTAAGTGGATGGTACATGGGTATTCGCTTAACGTTTTTTCTACTTTTGTGCGTGTTTGAAAACCTCCCTAATAAAAATATGGGCTCTGATATGGTATACTCCCCCAAATGAGATATAAGCAGTGAGTGCTACAGAACAATGAAAAAAAGAAATGCAGATATTCTCATCGATATGAGGAATCTTAGGGGAGTGGCTACATGTGTGGAAAAGTTGGAGGTTGGGACCTGGATGGGCTACTCCAGGTTCTACAGCAGGGCTGGTCACAGTCAAGGTTCTCAGTAGAGCGAGGGCACATGGGGGGCTGATTTATTATTAGGCGCCATCACTGACACACACATATATATTCTTCTGTATATATCAAATATTTCATAGTAAAAATGATTAAAATACATACATTCTGACTTCAGAACACCTGCAATTCCAGTACATGTTTTGCAGATGACCAGCCCCATTCTGGAAGAAGTAAACAAAGCCTGTCTTCCTTGATTAAATGATGCAAATCGGGCCAGTTCATCTTTATGCTCCCTTTGAACTTCTAAAATTATTCACTTTCATTTATTATAAATATACCCCCAAAACCCCCAAACACCCATATGCCTTTACCTCTGGGAGGATGGGTGCTGGCATTACCTGGCTGCTTAAACAAAGGTTTAAAAACATTCTGTCAACAGAATCTGAATTACTCATTTCCTCAAATAAGAATTTGACAAGACAAGCAACACCCTTCCTTTAGTGTCTGTGTAGAAGAGCCTAATGGGCCCTGAAATAAATCTCCTAATGGAATCTAAAAAAGCTCCCCCACAGCAATGACTTCTCTTACCCCAGCTCAGGGAACTGGTGCACCAGCAGAAGCAAAATGCATACTTATTACTAGTTAATCCTTCCCAACCCATCAAGACTGGCTTTGGAGATCTGTAAAAGCACTAATGACCTGTCCCTGAGCTCATCAACAAGTCTGCTGAGCCCAAACTTTGAACTGTTATCCAAGACAGCTTTCCATTTCTCTCACAAAAACACAAATGAAGATCCAGAAAAAAGATGCCCATCACCATGCCCATCTTAAGGCTTCAACACAGCCCAAGCCTGAGTCATGGAACCTTCCAAACACTGAGATTAAAATGTTATGGCAGATGCCCTTTTCATTCTTTTCTAAGGAAAGCGATTTTTCTCAAGTTGAAACCAATACTTTAAAAGAAAAAAAAAAGTGTACAGATTCCTCTGATGTGAAAAAACTAAAAGCAGCAAGAGTCAGTCAAACCTGTAATCCCAGCACTTTAGGAGGCTGAGGTGGTAGGATTCCTTGAGGCCAGGAATTCAAGACCAGCCCAGGCAACACAGCAAGGCCTCAAATCTACAAAAAATTTTAAAATAAAAAAAACAGACTTGGTGGTGAGCACCTGTAGTCCCAGCTATTCAGGAGGCTGGTATACCCTGAGTTCTGGAGGTCAAGGCTGTGGTAAGCCATGATCATGCCACTCCAGCTTGGGTGACAGAGTAAGGCTCTGACTCAAAGAAAATTAAGAAAATTAAAGGCAGCAAGTGATGATGGCATTTTATTTTGCTTCGATCCCTTTTCCTCCCAATTTCTAAATATAAAGGTGCCCAAGGCTCACACGGCTTCTCTTCCCTAACTATATTCACCCCCTTTTGGGACCTCATCCCATGACTAGATTAAATACCTCCGGGATGCCGATGACACCTACGTTCATGCCTCAGCCTCTCCCCTGAGCTCCAGCAGTACACATCCAACACCTTCCTGCCTGCTTACCTGCATGTGCGGTTGGCATCTCAGACTTCCCCTGTCCAGAACCACCCCTGGACTTCACTGTCCCTCCCCAACTGTTCCTCCAAGTCTTCGCCATCTCAGGAAATGTTGGGGTCCCAGATCTTGGATGTTTCTCAGCCCTTCCCCCGTCATGCAAGCTGTCAGCAAATGCTCTCAGCTGCACCTTCAAATGCATCTGTTCTGCCACCACTATCACGCTGGGTAAGCCACTGTCACCTCCCGCCTGTATGCCCGTGACTGTCTCCCAGCTAGTTTCTTTGCTTCTACCCTGCTTCTTGATCTTATATTTTCTGCACAACGGGAAGAGTGATTTTTCTTAAATACAAGTTAGATTAAAATTCTCTAATGATTTCCCACGCCACTTCTATTTCACTCTACCTGCTCTTCCCAAGGCCTAAGGGGCCGGATGGGACAAGAGGTCTCTCCCCTATCACCCTCCTCCTGGCTCACTCTGGGCCAGCCAAGGCCTTTGCCCAAGCACGCCCAGCGGGGCTTTTGCAGACGTTATACTTCCTTCCTGGGATATCCCCCTGCTGCCCCTCCTCTCTTACTAGCTCCAGGGCAGACTTTCTCACTTCCTTCAAGTCCCAGCTTCAATGTCACTAGAGAATGTTACTTACCACCCTACCTAAAATGGTCCTGCCTTGTCTCTTTCTGTCATTTATGTTACTTGGAGCTTTTTCCACCTGACATGTTACATATGCACGAGAAGCGTTCCCCCCCCACAAAAAATTATCTTTTTGGAGGGCAGGCCCCACGTAATACAATCGGAATTTGTTTCTCCAGCCAAACTTTTTATCTGGCAGTTTTGAGAAGGTTGCGTCACAATTTGCGCAAGCAATGTCTTGCGTTGTGACAAACAGGTGTCTGGTTCTTCCACCGTGACAACATACCTGCCCACATAGCACTAAGTGTTCAGCAGTTTTTGACCAAAAAACAGCATGATCCCCGTGTCCTGCCCCCTCTATTTACCCAACCTTGTCCCAAGCAACTTTTGTTTGTTTCCCCAATAAAAAAGGAAAACGTTTTGCCGATGTGAAAGAGGTGGAACAAAAAACAACAGAAGCACTAAAAGGCATCAGCATGTACTAGTTCAAAAACTGTCTTGAGCATTGAAAAAAGCACCTTGATAGGTGTATTGCATCAAATGGAGAGTATTTTGAAGGTGACTGAAGTTTAAATATGTAAGAATAAACACACAACTTTTTATAAATACATTTCAGGTTTTGGGGGGTCTTCTTCATACTTATGTGGCCTATTCCTACTATACTGGGGGCTCCAGGAAAGCAGGGACATCATTTTATGTCCTTACTGCTGGATTCTCAGTCCTAGAATTGATGCCGAGTTAATTAACAGATTTACTGAAATATAAACATCTCATAGACATTCTGGGGGTTTAATACAGAAGGTGCCAAAAAAATGTATACACAGTTTAAGAAAGGAAAAAATACATTAAAACTGTAATTCTCAATATATATTGATAACAAAAGGTGAATACAAGTCACGTTTGACTTCTGCAATTACAAGAGGTTACCAAAACGGTTATCATCAGTATCCAGATACTTCTGATTACGGTGAACTAAAAGTAATGCATACATAACATCGCTTAAAATGTGTATACTTTTTTTTTTTTGGCATCCCTGCTATTTGTTAAAATCCCAATTCCTCGCCATATTTAGAGAAGGTATGCAGGGGGCATAAAAAAGCTTTTCCTAATTTCTACTTCTAAATCAATCACCTTTAGAAACTTAATAGCCTTTCAAGGTCTACAACAGGGTACCAGTAGATACAACTCAAAATGTACTCATTTAAGTAGCAGTTCCATTTCTCAGAAGACGACACACAAATGGCCAACAGCCTGTGAAAAGATGCCAGCATCACTAATCATAAGGGAAAGGCAAATCAAAACCACAATGGATAGCACCTCATACCCATTAGGACTGGGATTATCAAAAAGGGAAAAGAGAAGTAACTGGTGAGGATGTAGAGAAAAGGGGACACTTACACACTGCTGGTGGGAAGGTCAACCAGTACAGCTATCATGGAAAGCAGTACAGAGGCACCTAAGAATTTACAAGTAGATCTACCGTACAATCCCCAAATCTTACTTCCATGTATATATTCAAAGGAAAGGAAATCAGTGTGTTGAAAAGCTGTCTGCACTCCCATGTTGACTATAGCACTATCCATAACAGACAAGAGAAGGAATCAACCGAATCCATCAATGGATGGATGAAGAAAATGGAATGCATACACCTAATGGAATACTATTCAGCCCTCCAAACGAATGAAAGTCTGTCATTTGCAACAGCATGATTGAACCCGGAGGACACTGTGCTAAGTGAAACAAGCCAGACTCAGAAAGATAAATGCTGCGTGATCTCATCTGTGGGAGCTTAAAAAGGTTGACCTCATAGAAGAAGGGAGTAGAGTGACCAGAGGCTGGGGAGGGCAGTGGGAAAGTGGGGGACAGAAGGAAGTCTGTCAGCAGGTACAACAAGGTGACATATGGGAGGAATGAATCCTGGTGTTCTACTGCACAGAAGGGTAACTATGGTTAGCACACTGTATATTTCACAATAGCTAGAAGACAGGATTCTGAATATTCTCACCACAAAGAAATGATAAATGCTTGAGGTGATGAATGTGCTAATTACCCTGATTTGATCATTATACAGTGCATCCACATATCAAAATATCACACTGCCCCCCATAGATATGTACAATTATTATATGCTAATAAAAAAATATGTTGGCCAGGCGCAGTGGCTCACACCTGTAATCCCACTACTTTAGGAGGCAGAAGCAAGAGCTTGCCTGAGCTCAGGGGTTCAAGACCAGACTGCAGAACTTGACGAGACCAAGTTTTCACAATAAATCAAAAAAATTAGCTGGGTATGGGGGCATATGCCTTTAGTTCCAGCTACTTGGAAGACTGAGGCAGAAAGATCACCTGAGTCTAGCAGGTCGAGGCTGCAGTGGCCGTGAGCACGCCACTGCACACCAGTCTGGGTGACAGACTCCAACTCAATAAATAAATGAATAAATAAGAAATAAAATAAAATAGCATGTTTTGAAGAAGAAGAATGTGCACTGTCCTTGGAAAATAATGCATCAAAAGGAGATATTTAAATTGGCATTGTTCTTTCACCATAAATTCTGCCCTAATAAATACACCTTTAAAAAAAAAATAGAGAAAAAGGGTCTCGCTATGTTGCCTAGACTGGTCTTGAACCCCTGGTCTTCCCACATCAGCCTCCCAAAATGCTAGGATTACAGGTGTGAGCCACCATGCCCGACCCAATATACCTTTTATATTGACGTACCATCACTACAGTCTTTCCTTGCTATCACCTCACTTGTCTGGGGAGAGGAGGGTTGTTTTCTAAGGGAGAGAGTTGGCACAGGGAAGAGCCCACTGGGGCTTCTAGGGGGCCAGTAATATTCCAGTTCTTGGCTTGAGCAGTGCCTACTTGTATGCTCACTTTATTATTTGTTTAACTGTATGTTTACCTTCTGCAAGCTTCTTTCTAGTATGTTATATTTCAAAGAGTTAAAGGTAAATAAACAGTCAATGGGAGGTATCTAACTCACACTTTACTTCCCTTACCCAAAATCCTAGATAAATTGTTGTCCATTCTCTACTCAAATACTCTCCGTGATGGGAAACTCTCCACATGACAAGACAGCCCACTTCCATTCAAACTGCTCTAACCATGAGAAAGTTCCTCCCTTGGCCCGTCAAAATCAACCTCTCTAATTTCTACTGTCTGTTTTTTCTGGGACATCCAATGAAATAACAGTGCGCAAGTCTAATTTATCTTTTATATGACTGCCTTCCAACTTTTTCAAGGACGGTTGCTACCCTAAGCCCAAGTTTCAATAGACACACTTCCCGTTAAGTTGCCTAAAAGTTTTTAGTTGATTTCCAAGGAATAAAAATCAGACGCCATGATCTCTAATTTACCTAATTCCTACATTCCGCACAACCAAATCATTTTTCTAAGATAAGAACAGCAGCAAACCAAGACTTTTAGTAATCAAAAGAATGCAAAAAACATGATTAAGGAGTACCTTATCATTCACTGCAGGGACATTCCATGTCACTTTACAGTGATATAGACCCAAAAATGGCATTACCCCCATACCCCACCCATTTACCCAACACTTTTGGCTGTGTAGATCGTGGGTAACAACATGTGAGCATTTTCTGAATATATGAATGTTTATAAATTATATGCATTACCACTGAACTAATATATTATGTATGTTAGAAAACACATACAAAAATTCAATCTTAAGTGGTTGAGATTTTAAATATAAACATGCCTTAGTGTTTTTCCCGCATCTCAGCAGACATCTTTCAGTGGGATTGTGCACACCACCATAGTGAGCACAACTTTTAGTACTGCAGTCTGCATTTCCTAACTCAATTTCTCCTCTGAGACATTTCCACTTCCTTCAAAATATTCTTGCTGTTTCCTATGATTTGTGAAACCAATATGCTAGGAGCTTTGAACAACACTGTGGGAAAATATTGAAGGAAGTAGTACCATGTGAGTTGGCTTCCATCCCACCAGAAATATCAGGGCATATGCTTGGAATTACCTCCTTTGAATTACTATGAGAGTATAATCTGTGACTCCGTTTTAAATGAATCCAGTTCCTCTGTGACAAGGAAAGCCAAACATTAAAAATGCAATTTAAGGTCAGGCATGGTGGCTCACATCTGTCATCCCAGCACTTTGGGAAGCTGAGGCAGGAGGATTGCCTGAGTCCAGGAATTCCAGACCAACCTAGACAACAAAGGGAGACCTCATCTCTACAAAAATAAATAAATAAATAGCAGAGCATGGTGGCATATGCCTTTAGTCCCAGTTACTCAGAGGCTGACGCAGAAGGATCACTTCAGCCTGAAAGTTTGAGGCTATGGTGAGCCATGATTATGTCATTGCACTCCAGCCTGGGTGACAGAACAAGACCCTGACTCAAAAAAAAAAAAATGCAATTTCCCCCCATACTTCCTCTAATAAATCATTATTGTTTTGAAGAGCAGTGAGTGGGTGAGTCATAGTAACATAGGTGCAAAAACCCCAGAATTTTAGGTGCTTTGTAAAAATATACTTTATAGGCAATAATGACTCAGCAGGACAACCAATCAGAGGCAGAATATTCTCTCTTCAGTACCACCCTCACCAAGAAAAAGCTTCATTAAAAATGTATTAGAAATAAAATACTTACGTGCCCCAATGTACTTTAATAGAAGATGTCTTGTGCATCACCCCAAATCCCTGCATTTCTTCAGTATCATCAAAGTAGGAACTCAGGAGTCCCAACCCTTCTGGTTCAGTAAATAGGTCAATTTGACTTATCCTGTAATCCTGAAAAAACATTCATATACATATATAATCAGAATTACACCGTGTACTGTAAGTTCATTGTTTCTTTTCTTGTAGCTAAGTAAAATAAGCTTTAAATAATCAAATACACGTGGTGGTGCAACCTGCCTGAGCCCAGCAGATTGAGGCTGCAGTGGCTATGATCGTGCCACTGCACTCCATCCCAGGCAACAAAGTGAGACTCTGACTCAAATAATTAAATAAAAATCAAATACATTTCCCAGAGCACCTGCCATTTTATCCCTTTTCCTGTCTTATCCATGGATTAATAATATGCCCCCCTCAGGGCAGACACTGCTTTAGTTGTGTATTTCAGTGTGACAGTCTAGCAAAGATCATCAGATATGTATCTTAGTAGCATTCTGGAGCATATTTCTTTTTCTCATCCCCACTTGGCCCTCCTTGCTCACAGGAGTTTTGGTTCCTTTGCTCTGAGATAATTATCCCCATTCAGAGATGCTTGTCTGTAGAATGGCTGCATGTGGAGTCTCCCTCAACTACTATCTGTGCCCACAAGCCCTCTGTGGTGACTCTCCTTGACCATGAGTAAGCCACCATGATGGTGGTTTAGTCTAAGTTGTGAAGGCAAAAGCACACATCCATGGTGTTACAGGTCGCTGCACTCTACTCTCTGTTCCATGTCCTGTGTGTCCATGGCCCATCAAACACTCTTCAAAAGGCCTCTCTTGGCTGATCGTCCAAGTGTTCACCAAATATATATCGCACCTGTTCAATGTGGCCGAGCTAGGTGAAATGAGGTACAGAAGAAATATGAACACTTGGGTTCATTCACAGGAGGTTCTTTCAAACATTACCAAAGGAGCAACTCCAGTGAACTAAAAAGGTGACTCTCTTAAATATATGCTATAACTTACATTTCATTTTTCAAGAAACCATGCATGCAGTCTGCAAAGAAAATCTAATTCATGACATACCAGGAGCCATAAACCATACCCTTTTACATGACACCATTCAGAAAAACTCAACCCAAGATCACAAATCTAAAAATTACAAACTATTACATGCACAAAAATGTTTATGCAGCATTATTTAAAATAGAAAAAAAAAGAAGTGACCTTAAGATCCACTGAAAGAATAAATAATAAATAAGTGATGGTACCTCATTTATGTACTAAGTGATAAATAACACAGCATTTCAGTGGGCTATGGTGCTCAGCCAAACCCCATAGTAACATGCAAAGTATTTGCTATGCTCCATCTGCTATTATCCGGAGAAACAGATCTCAACGCCCTTACCCCACCTTCCCACAGGCACCCAAGTCCTCACCCCACCAGATGCTGATACCTTCCCCAGTTGTAAATCCTGGAGCGATGTTACCAATGGGAGTGTAAACTTCAGGAAAAAGATAGAGAAAAGAAGGACTGAGAACCAGTGTTGAGTGAACAAAGTAGAATAACATTGTACCTGTATTATGATTACAACTACAAAAAAAGCAGATTAGAATATGGCCAACACAGTTGTGGGAATCTGCCGGGGAGGGGCACACCTCATCAACAAGAGTACCTGCATAATGAACATTTGTATATCTAACCCTGAATTGTACCCTACATCTTTAAAATTAAAAAAAAAAATTTTTTAAGAATATGATCAACAAAGGGTAGGAAATTCAAAAACCAAGAGGAGAAGATGCTTCATGATGGTGGCATGCAGATGACATGCTTAAACACTGCTTTGATATTATTTGAGTAACAAATAAAAACTATAGGCAAAATATTCCACCAACAAGATCATTTTGAAATAGGGCTCCTCATGTCCTAGGCTTATCATATTATGTTCTTAAAATGATTAAAAGATAAATCATTTAGAATACCAATTATCACATAAGTCACTCAGAAACGTTGACCCAGGAAATAGGTGACACTTTCCTCTGCCAAAAGCTGTGACTCACTGTTACTCATTCTCATTTTAGAAACTCCCTTTTCTCTCTATTGCCCTTGACATTCATCTTTGTTAAAACTTGGGATTCTAATTTTCTACTTGAAAGACCTTTTTAAAAGGTAAAGAATCATCAAATATGAAGAGCCACAAAGAAAGACTCTGATAACACCTTCCTCATCAACAAACAAGAAGCAAAGAAATTTTACACCCAACCCATAAAGTAGCCTCAGTGGCCCGGCTCGGTGGCTCAGCCTGTAATCCCAGCACTTTGGGAGGCCGAGGCGACTGGATTGCCTGAGCCCGCGGGTTCGAGACCCGCCCAGGCAACTTGGTGAGACCTGTCTCTACAATAAATCAAAACCTAGCCAGGCGTGGTAGTGAGTGCCTGTAGTTCCGGCTCCTTGGAAGGCTGATGCGGAAGGATTGCCGGAGCCCAGCAGGTTGAGGCTGAGGTGGCCGGGAGCATGCCACTGCACTCCAGGCTGGGTGACAGAGTGAGACTCCAACTCAAAAAAAAAAAAAAGGTAGCCTCAGATACATTAAGTAATATTTTTTTACACCCACATGAAACCCCAGAGTTGAATTAACTTATTTTTGGATTCTCTATTTTTTAAAAATAGAATGCCCACAAACCACTCAAGGTAATCAGAACTCATGCAGCAACCCAAAAAACTAAATAAAAGAAAAATCTGTTCATACAGAACTCATCAAAGCAAGGTTCTAAACCCCAAGATTTATTATACTAATAAATCTTGAAAGATGGGAACAAAAGGCCAAGGGTGAATGATTTACCTAAAAGATTTACTGTGAAAAAGTATCTAACCAATTGCAGTATTGCTTTTCTATTTAAAGTGTACAAATAGTGGTGGCGCATGCCTGTAATTCCGGCTACTCGGAAGGCTGAGGCGGAAGGATCGCTGGAGCCCAGCAGGCCGAGGCTGCGGTGGCCGGGAGCGGCCACTGCACTCCAGTCTGGACGACAGAGTGAGACTCCAACTCAAAAAAAAATAAATAAATAAAGTGTACAAATACTTAAGTTATAGAAAATATATCCATGAAGCACCAATAGTTTTCCCAACCATTTATTTCATAAGATGAACATTTCCCTTAAAATAAGGATAATATTTGCTGAATGAATAAATGAAATCCAGATTTACTATAACTTACCTGGACCACGTTTCTGATTGAACCAATCACCACAGGCTTTTCAGGCTCTGCTTCCTCCTGTCTTTCTAAGCCGTCTTCTATACCCCAGAGTCCAGAAACTTCCAATTCTCCTTCTTCTAAGGGGATGGAGTGCCCTTCAAAATTAGGTTTTTCATACAAAATCCAACTAAGAATAAAACACAGCAAAACCATTAGCCAGTCTTGGTGACAGAGGTTTTGATTACTCAAATATTCTGGCAAATTGTCATTATATATAAATTAGTGACCAATTCTTTAATGATGAAAATAGCATAAACTCTCCCTAAACACTAAAATGTTACAAGGTATAATTAAGCCTCTGACAATTCATGAACTGTAAATCAGGATCTTAGAGGACTTTAGGGTTAGCAATATGAAAGTTAGAGCTACTAATGTTCTAAGGAATTGCCAGTTAGTGGAGACTTATAAATAAATGAACATGTGTCAAATGAAGCCATATTTACTGTCTTGTTTTTTTTCTCCTTCTAAGTACAGAGAACGTTTCTCGTGGATTTTAACAAATTATAGTCATATCAATGGATATGTCGATACAAAGGACTACAGGCATGTTAATGGAAAACATTTTAAAAACATTCTTCCCTAAAGCAACCAACACTAAAAAAAACCATCTCATGTCAATACATGATAGCGGCCAGGCTTAGTGGCTCATGCCTGTCATCCCAGCACTTTGGGAGGTGGAGGTAAGAAGATTGCCTGAGCCCAGGGATTTGAGACTACCCTGGGCAACTTGGTGAGACCTCATCTCTACCATAAATTTTTTAAAAAAAATTAGTCAAGCGTCGTGGCTTACACCTGTGGTTCCAGTTACTCGGAGAGTAGAGGCAGAAGGATCACCTAAGCCAGCAGATTGAGGCTGTGTTGGACATGAATGTGCCATTGCACTCCAGCCTGGGCGACAGAGTGAGACTTCAACTCAAAAAATATTAAACACACACACACACACACACACACACGACAGTGTAAGTGCTTACGCTTTTAAGAAAAACCAGCCTACAAAAGTTGCAAAAGGGAAAAGCATGGTTCTATTAAAAACAAAATTGCTAAATAAAATTTGTTTCTAGTACAATTTTCAGTCTTAAAAGCAAATCCTGTTTTTCTAATGAAAATATACAAAAATATCTAAAAATTTAACAGGAAAAATGCTGCATATTTAATCAAATGAAGACTAAAAGGAAAGGTTCCGAATTTTTGAATTAATGTCTAAAGCTCTGCCCTCTTTATTTCACACAAGTTTATAAATAGGAACCAAAAGGTAAGTATTGTGCCAGTTCAGTTACTGTTTTTTCCTCTTAAGTTGCTTTTTTTTTTTTTTTTTTTGAGTCAGGGTCTCACTCTGTCGCCCAGGCTGGAATGCAGTGGCACTCTCATGTTTCAAACTCCTGGGCTCAGGTGATCCTCCTGCCTCAGCCTCCTGAGTAGCTGGGACTACAGGTGTGCTCATTAAGTTGCCTTTCTTTATTCAACTTCCTGTGTATTTCCAAGAGGCAATTAAGCTGGTAAAACAATTTTAGAAACTTAAAATATTTATATTTTCACCAGATTTACTTAATCAAAACTATCTTTTGTGGAAAAATTGGAAAGTAAATTAAATATTAGGTTAGTCCTTCATTGAACCATCCTTAAAAAGTTAGCAAAAATGTCTTTCATTAGAGATTCTTTACAAGTGACATCTGGCCTATGAACGTGACTAGTGCCAACTCTTATCAACCTCATTTAAAACTTATCAACCAAAAGTATATGATGGACCCTGATGTGTGATTAGGCCAAAGCAAGGTTCTATGGGGAGATATGGAAAAAAAGCTTGTTCTACTGCACTTTTCTGATTTTTCTCCCATAAACACACAATGCATCACTCCTATCATTAGAAACATTGATTAAAAACCACATTTTTTAGATATGAATTCCTTATCTTACTATGTAGTGTTTTCTGTGCCTTACATTGTTAAAGGCATAATTTTAAATAAGTAGTGAGGACTCAAAAGGTAATTAAGTATGTGAAACACAAACACTCTAAGTCAGGAACTGGAAGTGCCATCTTACCAGCCCCTGACAACCTTTATGAGGATCACCGGAGAGAGGCTCCAAGAACTGCAATCCTGAATGTCTCTGAAAACTTCAATGCACTTCTCGGAAGCATTGGGTTCACTGTATATCACCACCTACAAGAAGATCACAGGAGTAGCATGCTTTGCTATGTTCTATCAGACTACAATAAAATCCAGACTAGAAAAAGAGTGCTCTTACCTTTCCGGGTCGGGGGTTGAGTTTATTCTGGACACTTCCTCTAAATATCTATAATCAGACGAATAAAACACAATCAATAATAACAATTTTACATAACAGTCCTCTTTTCTCCACCCATGACCCTTTAAGTAAATCATACTTGCCTCACAATTTTTCAATTTTGAAACATGTTCACCCTAATCTATGCTAAAGTTGTATTAAAACTCTCTTTGAGTTTCTGCTTCTGAATTAAGAGATGTTTTTCCCTCTAACAGAATTTGTCATTTCAATTTTTCCTCATTTAAATGTCTAGGAAACTTCCATTGATGCTAGAAAATTTAAGGACCACAAGTCAGCCTGTGATCTATGTCAGCTCACAGAATAAGAACTCAGCTAAGAGATTATCACTCAAATAATGTCAGGATAATCTTAAGTAAATAAAGAGAAATCAGGATGTATTAATCACTTTCCTAGAAAGAGCTAAATCAATTTTGTGTTCCTACCTACATCCTATCTGAATCTATAAATACTGTTTCTTTCATAGGAACATCTACTGTCATATAACAACTATTTGTCTAAATAAAAGTGTTTATGATATATTTCACAATGTACATTGCAAAAGGTGTATGTAATCCCCCTTTTTTGATGGACAAAACACATTTTTATATGGCTCCAAAACTAATCATTTTCAAGACCAGCTGACTAGACCAGTAAAACCAGAAATGCGTGCAATAAAAATTGTAATTACACATGTAAAAATATTACAAAACATGAACTACTTTCAATGCTGCCCAGAATGCCTATTTTAAGAACTGCCTTTGATCTGACCACTCTTGCATCATAACAGAATGTAATAACCTCAAAAGACCATCAGCCTCCCCCCAAGCATTATTAGAAACCAAGAGGGCATATACCTATTTATTTATATATACCCACTAGAAGCAGGTAAACTGAAGAAAAAACCTAAAATTTAGAACAAAATTCAGGTAAAACATTAAAGACAGGATAGTTACACAGTAAACAAACCCCAGGACCTAAAGAAAGACAAAAATTGGTTTTTTAAAATCATTAAAAAGGTCTTAAAAAGTATACAGCATTTTGTTTCTCATTTTCTCTCCATTTGATTTGCTTTTCACAGGGAAATGCTGTATATTCTGTTATCAGACCCGTCAGACTGTAGTCAAATAAAGGTGGTGATCTAAGGATAACTAAAAAGGGCAAAGCCATCATGAATGGGAAGTGGACAAGTGGAAATTTTGTGCTTGAAAGAAATAGTTAAGAATCTTATGATTTCTGAATACTGTAGGCTGATTCAAAGTTGTTTACAGCAGTGGTTCTCAAAGTGTGGTCAGGGCTCAAAAAAAAAGAGTCAACCAGCTCAAAACCATCTCCATAATAAGAACAGGTTATCTGCCTTTTCCATCTCTTTCTCTCACAAGTGACTAGGGGAATACAAGGCTCCTTGACACGTGATGACATCATTGTGATGACATCGATGCTCTCACAGCTGATGCAAGGTGCACTTGGATGTTCTGAAGTTTTACAATTTTCTCAGTATTCATTTCCAACATAATGAATTCTGATAACAAATTCCGTATAACAAAAGTTCTTGGTTCTCAATAATGTTGAAACGTGAAAGGGCCCTAAGACCAATACGTCTGAAACCCACTGCTTATGAAATCACATGAAAAAGGGGATCTGGTCTGTGCTGGAAACACATTTTGAAAGAACTTCCAACATCACAGTCTATGTTAGGACAGAATGTTACAATACACTGAAACAGGCTGCAGCGCTTTGCACAGATGAGGAAGGGTGCAAGGTATTTTCTGCCTGGATAAATTGTGTTGGACCATGGTCTGCACTATCAGATGGCCTGGTTCATAAGGTGAACCCCTGGAAACTCAGGCTCCTGGGCTGGTAGAGCTGAGTGCAACCCTTATACTCTACCTCCCTCTCTCATTGTCCTTCCTTACTCCGAGTCACAAGCTTGGTACCAAAAATGCATAAACTCACATTAAAATACTGAGTAACAAAAACAACTTCTGGCAGTCACATAAAAGATGCAGAAATCAAAACTGTTCCTCAAAATCGTATGATGCTGTCCTTTCTAGAATAGCAAAGGAAAGATCCAAAGTAAACCAAAATTATTTATTCTCCACAACTTTGTAGAAAAAAAACTATGCTACCTGACAAAAGCTAATTCCCAACAAAGAGAAAATACTTTCTCAATTGCATAGCATGAACACATATTGCTACTTATGGAAAGAAATGAATCTCCTATTATGAGACAAGGAAAAGGGAAAGTCTCCTTGGCTGGGGCCTTCCCCAACAAAGGAAGCTGCTTCATAAATCTCCAAAATTCTAAGTATAGTAGTGAGCATCTTACATGGAATAGGAAGGAAAAAGCATCTTGTCTGTCTCCAAACTCTCAAAGTTTATCCATACCTGTCCCTGCTAGACAACAAAAATGCCTTGCGAGAAGAATCTTAGTACCTTTTTCCTTGGGCCCTAACATTCCTTTGAACATAGCAGATCTTTCCACAGGAGATGGATGCGTAGAAAACGATCATACATAAGCACAGCCGTTTCTAAAATAATGTGAACTGCTCATCCTTTCTCTCCCCCCTCCCTTTACAAATACCCCAAATAATAACAGATCGCTACTTACCGTTGTGTCTGACAATGACATTCCAGAAAAAGCAATGCTGGGGTCATACAGGCTTGATTTGAAAAGACCCACAAAGTCGGTATCACTGTTTCCAGAGTTTGGCAAGTGTGATTTAAGGACACTTTCAATGTGATTAGCCCTCTCCATATCATCACTGCTCTTCAGTTTTGCAAGGTCAGAAAATTTAGCTTCTGGCAAGTGTAAGCTGCTTCGTGAATTCAGATCTTCTTTGGTTTTCTCTCTTTGCAGGTGTTTTTCCATGTGGCTTGGACTTTTCAGACCCGAATGAGTTGTACTTGATGAGTCGAAATTGAAGACCTTTAAGGAGCCGCTGGGTGGAAGATTTGGCTGTTCTTTGTTCAAACCACAGGGCGGGGCACCCTCAGTCATGGGCTGCGACTCCGCAGACCGAGAGAGGGAACTGTTCTGAGAAGTGCTGAAAGCCGTAGTCATGGTGTTGACTGATGTCACAGAGGGTGAGAAGATTTTGTCTTGTGGTAAAGAAGATAACAAGCTCGAGAAAAGCGCGCTTTTTTCTAACCTGGATCTCTTAACGCCTCCATTTGCGACATCCTTGTTCTCTTTGTCACTTATGTCTGGAGTCGCTGCAGGTTCATTTGTCCCATTAGTGTTGGTGTGCAGGGACTTGAAGAGCACGCTCTGCTCTGTGGACGCACGCTTGGGCCTCAGCCTGGATTTTGTGTCAAGGTTCTGCATCAGATGTAAAGCTGGTGACATCTCCGGCTGGCTTTCCCTCTTCTTCCCCAAACCAAAGGTAAATACGTTGGGATCAAATACCTTTTCCAAATTGTCCTCGTGGATAGGAGGCATGGCGAAGTGAGGGGCAGGGGAGTTGGGCATCCTGGCCTTCTTTTTCTTCTGGGGCACACACACGGCGCTATCCATCTTTTTAATAATTTCTGTGAATTTTTCCATATCAGAAGAAGAATCAAATGCACTATCATCACTACCGGCAGAAATGTTCAGAAGACTGGGAGGGGTAGCCTGGCCACGTGCTCCATTCTGATCTGGCCTTCGAGGAGTTTCTAAATGATTTCTGCTGCTGGGAGAGTTGGGGGGACGGGATTCAGCTGTCGGGGGTGTTCTGCTGTCCTGACCTCGAGGCAGAGTTTCCTCGGATTCTGGCAGCACAACTTGTGGGCCAGATTTTGCCACGTGTTCCTCTGAACAATGGGCGTGTTTGGGCAATGTGCCCTTACTGCTTAGTACGTCCTCTTGCAGGGAAGCACAACTTGCAACGGAAACCACTTCAAGTTCATTATTGTGACAACTTGGCAACTGTCCTTCTCTAACCTCAGAGCTATCTGAGATGATCTGGGAGCTGACATCCTGGGTGCTGTCCACAGGGAGCACGAAGGACCTGACCTGGACAAGGACTTTGGAGGGACACTCACCTCCCACAGCTTCTGGGGACACAGGAGGGTCTGTTTCTCCTCTTCCTTCAAGCTTGGAGGGTAGTGCTTTCTCATTAACCTGATGAGACACAGGCAATGTACAACCTTTATGGTTTTCTGACACTTTCAGACCAGTGCATGGAAGATTGCTTGCGGGAGACTGAATGCATGAATCTTTGAGAATATCCACAGGAACAGGTGCACACAGTGAAAGAGAAGGCCCACGAGGTGGCCCAGCATGAGGTGGTGAGTCAGAACGTTCATCCTGTGGCTTGGGGATGGCTGGCAGAGATAAATCTTTGGCATCAGCAATGGCGGGCATATCTTCTGCTCCATCAGTCATATTTTCAAGTATGAGTCTGTTGCTGTCAACAGCCTTTGAGTCGTTCTCTCCTAAGGGCTTACGGTCTGTGACAGGAACCAGAGCAGTGGCCACCGGCTCTGCAGGGCAGCCAGCATCTGTCTGCACATCTGCCTCATCACCTTGGCTGGGCTGAGAACCCAGAGCCTGGTTCTCATTAGCTTCTCCCTTCACTCCTCTGGTCGCTGGCAGGATCTCTTCTTCAAGGACTTTAGTTTCTGCAGAGGTTTCCCTCACCAACACACCATTCTGGGGACTACTTGGCATACCTTTCTTTTCAGGCTGCTCCATTTCCTTGGCTTTTTTGGCCAAATTCAGCTTCGCCCTCCCGACAAATGTTTTACCAGAGGCGGGAGTGTTCCTCGTGCCTCGAACGTCAGTGTGTCTCGGGCTACTGTTTGCCCGCTTGTTTTCAAATAAGGAGATTTTGGTGGCAGTGTTTCCTTTATGAACTGGCTGGCTAAAGGGATTATGCTCATTCCCCAAACTGTCAAGATTCTTAGGGGTTTTAAGATTTAGTTCCACATGTTTGGGCTTGGCAGGGCTGTGAGAAAAAAGCAGCAAGATGAAGTTATTGACCTAGTTTTGAAAAATGAACACACAAACCAATTGATTACAAGCTGTGAAAAGTCAACATCTTCCTGGTCCATAGCAGAAGCTTTCAACAGCCCTAAGTCCACTATCGACTATTTTCAATGGGTGTTTTGCTTGCATATGATTATATAGCTAAGAAACTCCAGCAATGAGGGGTTAGCAAATTTACTGAGCACTTAATATGCATGCCTAGGACCTGGGCCTGGAATCAGAAGAGACCTGAGGGCCTGAAGAACCTTAGAACAAATTTAAATAGTGAATGCATCCCCACACTTTAAATATGTAATTTATTTCCCCCACATCAATTACATCTTTTTATTATAACTTTTTTTTTTACATTATCTCAAAAGGCTAGATTCTTTTCAAAACTCATCTATTATTGACCTCTTTGGGTGTTAGAACTTGCCTCTCACTATTCCCTTATAACATTTTTCTCTGCTTATATAAGTATGTTCACTGTAGAAAATTTGGAATATATATATTTTTTAGCTGTTTTTTTTTTCTTTTTTTTCTTTTTGAGTTGGAGTTTCACTCTGTCACCCAGGCTGGAGTGCAGTGACATGCTCTCAGCCACCGCAGCCTCGACCTGCTGATCACTGATTCTTCAGCCTCAGCCTTCCAAGTAGCCAGAACTACAGGCACGTACAACCATGCCCAGCTAATTTTTTTGACTTATTGTAGAGACAAGTTCTCACCATGTTGCCCAGGTTGGTACTGAATCCGTGGGCTCAGGCAACCCTTTCGCCTCGGCCTCCCAAAGTGCTGGGATTGCAGACTTGAGCCACTGCGTCCAGCCGGAAAATAATTAAAAATCTCTCCTAACTCCTCCACTCAGAATAACCCGTTAATATTTTAGTAAATTTGCTTCTTATATGCATAATTAAATATTGTCAATACAATTGAAATTATTCTGTTCTTACAGTTTGTATCTTGAGTTTTTTTAAGAACTAAGATGGCTTAGTCTTATAGTTAACATCTTTCAGATTCCTAAAAAAATTGTTTGAAAAGTTTTCTTAATGCTGCATAAAAGCCCACCATATGAATGTACCATAATTGTTTTATCAATTATTTAATTGTTGGTTCTGTTATCACTTCTTGGGAAGCGTCTCCCTGCTCTCTGTCATATTTCTTAGGCATAACTACTCCCTAATAGAAAAAATGTCTTGGAATGTACACAGTGCTTGCTTTCAGAGAAACAAAATGTGCTCTGTTTGGCATTCTCTGGCTCTTGTCCTGGCTTTCATGCTAATTGTCTGTATGAACTTGGTCAAGTTACTTTACCTCTCTGGACTCTACCTTCTCTGTTTAAGGAAAAAAAAACTTCATTGGGGTTGGTTGGGGACAGTAGGGACTGAGGAATGGGCTGTCCACCCTCCTTTCAACCAGAATCACACCCACTTAACCATTGTGATATTGTTCTACACAAGCTTTCGTAGAAGAAATGGTTCCAAAGCAATAAAAAAAAAAAAAGTCTAAGTCATTGGTGTAGTGGTTTCTAGAATGAGGGAGATAAATAAGCCATAACAGTCACTACCTGCCAAGCACTTGGGAAATGGTTCGCCTAACGTACAACTTGCCACATTATATTTTAAGCTGAGGAAGTTGAGGCTTCGAAAAGGCGCCTGCCTGAGGTCACACAGCCCATAAGTGACAGGGCCATGATTTAAAGCCAGGTGCTCTGGTTTCTAATGCTTTGCTCCAGACCACTACACTCTTCTACTTCCCCAGATGGGGCCACTAGACTCGCCTGAAAGAGATCCTCCAGTTCTTTCCATCTTTATATCATTCAAGGAGGCAAAGAATTATCATAAGATCTAAAAGTAAAGTAACCAGACTGTAGAGACCACCACTGATCATGAGAACATGACAGTGGAGAAGCACTGAAGTCCTGTACTGTCTCCTGCATGGCCTGGGACTTTAAGAGGCTAGGACGAAAGAGCTTCTAGAAGGGACAGATATGATGACTCTGAATAAGACACCTTATCCTTCTTGATAAAAAGAGAAGACTGGATGAGATACCATCAAGTCCTCTCCAATAGCAGCACTGAGAATTTAGATTTTCATTTCTATAAATTGTATTTGAATACTAAATCTGGCTAGGTGCCAAGGCTCACACCTGTTAACTCTACACTTTAGGAGTCTGAGGTAGGAGGACTGCTTGAGCCCAGGAGTTCAAGACCAGCCTGGGCAACATAGTGAGATGCCCGCCTCTACAAAAAAAATCAAAGATTAGCTAGGAATGGTGGTATGCACCTATAGTCCCAGCTACTCCAGGCTGAGGAGAGAGGATCACCTGAGCCCAGAAGGTTGAGGCTGCAGTGATCACACCACTGCACTCCAGCCTGGGTGACAGAGTGAGACCCTATCTCAAAAGAAAAATACAACTGTACGTAAGCCTGGGCAACAGAGTGAGACTCCAATTCAAAAAATAAAATAAAATAAAAACTAAATTTGTAAATGTTCATCCACTTCTCTCAGGTATTGCCTTCCCCAGTAATTCCATAAGATATCTAAGCTCCCTTATTCCAGACCCATATCTTACATTTAAAAGTAAAATTACCAGCCGGGCTCGGTGGCTCAGCCTGGAATCCCGCGCCTTGGGAGGCTGAGGTGAGTGGATTGCCTGAGCCCACGGGTTCGAGACCCACCTGGGCAACTTGGTGAGACCTCATATCTAGAATAAATCAAAAAATTAGCCGGGTGTAGTAGCGTGCGCCTGTAGTTCCAGCTACTTGGAAGGCTGAGGCGGAAGGATCACCAGAGCCCAGGAGGTCGAGGCTGCGGTGGCCAGGAGCGGCCACT
The DNA here is from genome assembly GCF_000164805.1 of Carlito syrichta. NCBI lineage: Eukaryota > Metazoa > Chordata > Mammalia > Primates > Tarsiidae > Carlito > Carlito syrichta. Next base: position 3,225,147 of record NW_007253372.1, on the reverse strand, counting down.
GCACTCCAGTCTGGGCGACAGAGGGAGACTCCGACTCAAAAAAAAAAAAGTAAAATTACCTGAAGAACATTTCCTTAAAGATTAAATTCTAAAACCAGGGAGATGGTTAGAAATAGCTTACACATGTTATTCCTTAATGAGGGATGGTCACATACCAGAGAAAATACTTTGTAGGAATTTCTCACTCATCAGCTAAAGGAACAAAACTCAATTCAGATATCAAAGCATATCTTATGATGTAAGCAGGAAAACGCTACAGGTTAGCCAGCAAGCCACCTTAAGGGCAGGAAGCACCTATCTGCACATTAAAGATTTACAACAAGATCAAAACACATTTTACAACCAAACTTTCTGTGCTATTAAGGCCTGCTACCAAGAGTCACTACAATTAACCTAGTTCGAACTGATTAAAAGGAAGGCTCCTATAATTCAGGTTGTAATGCCTTCATTATGAGAGACAAAAATCATCTGGAATCTAAAAAACCATATTATAAGAGGAAAACTTTCCATATTCTAAACACACCATTTTAAGAATTCCATCATTCAGCATTTGGCAGAGAACTCTTTTTTTTTTTTTTTTTGAGTCAGGGTCTCACTCTGTCACCCAGGCTGGAGCATGGTAGCAGGATCACGGCTCACCGCAGCCTCAGTCTCCTCGTTCAGGTGATCCTTCCACCTCAGCCTCCCAAGCAGCTGCACTACAGGTGCATGCCAGCACACCTGGCTGTTTTTGGTTTTCTGTAGACAAGGTCTCGCTATGTTGCCTAGCTGGTCTCGAACTCCTAGACTGAAGCGATCCTCCCAGTTTGGCCTCTCAAAGTACTGAGATTACAGGCATGAGCTACTGCACCCAGTCTGGTAGAGAACTTGAAGAAATAATTTTTCTAGCAGCATAAAGAAACATGTTGCAGCCGGGCTCGGTGGCTCAGCCTGTAATCCTGCGCCTTTGGGAGACTGAGGTGAGTGGATTGCCTAAGCCCGCGGGTTGGAAACCCGCCTGGGCAGTGAGACCTCATCTCTACAATAAATAAAAAATTCAGCCAGGCATGGTAACACATGTCTGTAATTCCAGCTACTTGGAAGGCTGAGGCGGAAGGATTGCTGGAGCTCAGCAGGTTGAGGCTGCGGTGGCGGGGAGTGGCCACTGCACTCCCATCTGGGCAACAGAGTGAGACTCCCTG
>NW_007253372.1:3221352-3223946 GCF_000164805.1 Carlito syrichta | reverse complement strand
AAAAAAAAAAAAAAAAAAAAAAAGAAACATTTTGCTTCATGGTCATTATTTTTCAGGCAATATGAAGTTGTTTTACTAACTCTTCAGTCTTAAATTGTTTAAAAAATAATCTGATTAACATCTCATAATAGTGAAAAAACCCACCAAACAGAAATGGGGTCACAGGACTAAAAGAATTATTAATTTTTCTTTTCAATAATTTGCCAATTCATCACGTGCAAGGCACTGAGCAAAATGAAATTAAATAAACTGTGAGTCTGGTCAAGAAGAATTCGAGGTAGAAAATAGCTAGAACCAGCCAGATGCAGTGGCTCAGCCTATAATCCCAGCACTTTGGGAGGCCGAGGTGAGAGGCTTGCCTGAGTCCAGGGGTTCAAGACCAGCCCGGGCAACTTGGTGAGACCTTGTCTCTACAATAAATCAAAATTAGCACACGCCTGTAGTTCCAGCTACTTGGAAGGCTGAGGCAGGAGGGTCACTGAAGCCCAGCAAGTTGACACTGGAGTGGCTATGAGTGTGCCACTGCTCTCCTGTAGAGACCCTCGTCTCTACACTGAATCAAAAAATAAGCTGGGCGTGGTAGCACGTGCCTATAGGTCCAGCTACTTGGAAAAAGCTGAGGCAGAAGACTTGCCTAAGCCCAGCAGGTCGAGGCTGCAGTGGCCGTGAGCATGCCACTGAATTCCAGCCTGGGCGACGGGGTGAGACTCCAACTCAAAAAAAAAAAAAAAAGAAAGAAAAGAAAATAGCCAGAACTGAGAAAGAGACAAATGGTTTAGTTCTACTATAGGAAACAGCACAGGAAGAGTGTTTACGGTATGCTCCTCCTCCATTTAGGTCCCTCCTTAGCAGTGTAACATTTCTGGTTTTTCTGCTAGTGTCTTCTGATTGGAAGACAGGTGAGGTGTCCTCAATCAGCAACGTTGCTCTAAGGCTTCCGTGCTCAGTCACCTTGGTCTTCTACAAATAATGGGCATCACTCACTCGGATTAGCTCTGACTCTACCGTTACAGAATAAACAGCTGACTATATCAAAGGTCTCCATGCTGGCAGCTGGTGAGAAAGCTCGAGTTATTCATTAAGCACTTTCTTCTCAAGTGTTTACTGATCAGAACTCCAACTCCAAAGCTTACTTATCCAAGAAATCAAATGAAATAAAACCACTCAGTTCAAGAACGGTCATGTTGGAGAAATACCAGGTCTTTTAACCAATGAGTAAATGTTGGAAAAACTTAAGTACCTCATCATCTTCCACCTGTGCTCACTGGGGCATGGGGATACAGGAGGCTGGGAAGGGAGGATCTTTACAGATTTATATCCTGTCCACCTATACAAATCGCACTTCTCAGCAAGGCAGAGTCCTGGCTGCTCCAAAGCGCTGACAGTGATTCCTTCCTCTTCTGCCATTCCCCAGCCTTCACAGATGGTAACACCCATCTGGCAGTCTAATCAGATAGTACGTCACTTAATGTGTGTGTTTCCTGTGTGCCAGAAGGGGCTATAACAGTTTCAAGAGCAATATTGTGAATCATAGTTGTAGGGTTTTTCCGCCCAAGAGTACCTAGCACAGTACCATGCACAGGAGATACCCAGTAAATATTTCTGAAATCAAACTTAGCCACATGTAGTCACAGTCTGTTTTTTTAGGTGTGTGTGTCCTTTGTGTAACTAACAGTCTCCCAGTAAGAACATAGATCCTTCATTTCTAGTACTGAAAACGACTTTTCAACCTAGGGGCAAAAATACCACCAGACTCCCTAACATTATAAAGGGGAAGAAGCAACCGAGATGCTACATTTGGGACTTTTTTAAGCTTTAGGCTTAAAATAAGAGGCTCTTTGAATTCTCTTAAACTCACACATGCCAAATCACCCAGGTCATACTGAACACACTAATGTTTGCTCCATGTTTTGAAATTCACTGCACATATGTTTTAAGACACATGTTTAAGACAAATGCCTTATACATTTTCTCTTAGTTTAGTTTAATTTTTATTATTTTTTGTAGAGACAAGGTCTCCCTCTGTTGCCCGGGCTGGTCTCGAACTCCTGGGTTCAAGCAATCCTCCAGCCTCGACCTTCCAAAGTGCTGGGATTACAAGCACGAGCCTGGCCTATTATTTAGGTAAATACTAATCCTCAAGGGATATCCTATTTTTACATTCACTCAACTTAAAACTCACTTAAAATGGAAATAAACCGAGGAGGCCACCGCACGTGTCACCTCCTGAAACCTCAGCATCTCGGTGTGAACCGGCCCTTCACGATCTTAGTTCAGGGGAAAACTCAGTGCCGGGACGTCTCGTCCACAGACGCAAACCCCCGCACCTCTCGAGAGGCCCAGCCACGCGGCCCGGCCCCACGCCCCAGCTACTTACAGGGTCACTTTGGTGGTCACCGTCGACCTGCCGGCTCCGAGGTGGTTCCTGGGCTTCAGGCCGTCGGCGTCCGCGGCTCCGGCCCCTCTGCCCAGCTCTCGGTTTCGCCCCCCTCCCTCGGGCCGGCCGTCGAGGTGGCCGGGGAGCGGGCCCTTCTTGTGCTCGGGCTTGATCTCCGGCAGCAGCGAGCTGCTCTTGACCGTGAGCTCGCGGGGGG
>NW_007253372.1:3220762-3221212 GCF_000164805.1 Carlito syrichta | reverse complement strand
GGCCGGGGCCGGCAGCCGGCTGCGCTCCGACTCCCCGCGGGGCTGCCCTTTGGGGCCGGGGCCGGGGCCGGGCTTGGACTCCGGGCTTGCCGCGGAGGCAACGCCCCCGTCGGGGGCCGCCCGCGGAGATTTCACTTTCCTTTCCGCCGAGGCGCTCCCGGCGGCCGCGCTGGGCGCCACCTCGTCGTCGAACCCCGCGTCGTCCCTGGCCGCGCTGTCGGGCAGCTCGGCGTCCGCCCCCGGCGAGTCGGCGGATCTCTGCGACCGCCTCCTCCTCCCGGACCTGCGGCCGCCCGACCTCCTCTCCATGTCGTCCGAGTCGCCGCCGTCGTCCGCCCCGGCAGTAACCACGACCGGCTGGTCCCCCTGCGCCACCTCAGTCTTACTCAGGTAGATGTCCAACGCGAGCACCTGGGCAGGGCGGGCGCGCTCGCCGGGCCGGGCCCCGCG
>NW_007253372.1:3215350-3220694 GCF_000164805.1 Carlito syrichta | reverse complement strand
TCCGGGCGACGCGTCCTCCCCCGGACGGCGGGCGGGCGTCTCTGCGTCCTCTCGCCTGAAGGAATTCCCTGGTGAGGAATGCAGCTGCCTCGCAGCGGCGGTGGCCTCTGGGAAAGTCTCTCCCCCTGCCTCCCGAGCCTCTAATTGGAGTGAATCACTGTCCGGGCCCTGCTGCCCGGCCGCCGCGCTGCCGCGCGAGCAGCCCGGCGTCAAGGGGGCCGCGTGGACGCCGCTCTCGGAGCGCTCGCCCTCCGGCCCCCGGGGCTGCTCGTGCGGGGGGCGCTCCTGGCTCGCGTCCGGCTGCTCCGGCTGGCTGCCCTGACGCTGACTCTTCGCACTCTCAGGGAGCTTAGAGGGGCTCACATCTCTGGGAGACGCCGATGTGGCGCTCGAGCGGGTGGGACTCCCTGGCCCGTTTCTGCTGCTCCTTCTCCTTCCTGCCGTGAACAGCGTGCCAAGTTTCCCCAAAACTGGCTTCCTTCTGCTCTCTTCTGGTGGTTGTGCTCGGGACTGAAAAATAAAGGGACGGGGAGGGAAAGGATGAGAATCAGGTGTTTTCCCCCTAACAAGCGCATCACAGAACCACGAGCCAAAACGGTAGCACGCCGTTCTCAACTGAAAACAAGAAAGGGGTGTCTTTGTCACGTTCATTCCAACAAAACAAACTCTGGTTTTACTTTTTGAATCTTTCTTAAACACTGTTTTTGGCACTACTTGGAAAAGCATTTTCTTTCACTATCATTCTAGTTTTTTTTTTTTTTAAAGGAAAATCAGAAAGGTCCAGATAATCATATCTAGAAAACAAACGGTTCCCAGTTCTCTAGCTTTTGCCTTTTACCTCCTTCCTCAATAAAGATGCGATTTCCCAACAGCCCTGCGTGACCACGAGGCAGCAGTAAACACACTCATGGATGCTAAGGCGGATTGTTTTTTTCTTTCTGAAACGTCGCCCTCTTTGTGGGAAGGAAGGAGAACGAGGAAAACAAGCAGGCTTCTCCACGGGGACGTGAAGAAGCCACCTGCGCTCAACCCTCCGTCCTTGCAAAGGGAAACGCTAACAAAGCCGGAGGAATGCGGCACCTGGGCCGCCCCGAGCGCGCCGTCCAATGGGAGCCGCGCGCGCGCATTCAAATCCGGCTCCCCCCCCCCCCCCGATCCCGCTCTCCGTCTTCCCCAAGGGTCTCCCCCTTCCCCCCTCTGGAGGTCCTAGAGTGTAAACTCAGGGGTAGGTGGGAGTAGGGAGCGAGGGGGGGTCACCTTGGCACACCCTCCCCGAGTGGAAGAAAGACCGCGGGGTTTTATCCACGCGGCCCTGGCCCGCCCGCGCCACCCCAAGGCGCTCAGGGGCGCTGGGGCGGGGAGGAGGACCCAGGCCGCCTGCGAGCGATCCGCCCCGGTCCCAGGAAGGGGAACCACGTGTGCCTCTCACAGCGCCTGGAGCAAAACGGCTGCACCAGGTGCCGGAGCCGGAAGCCGAGAGAGCGCGCAGAGCTGATCCACAAAATAAACCCGCCCTGGGGTGCGGCAGCTCGCCGGGGTTTGCCGGCGCCGGGACCGGGTAGGTAGGGGTCGGGGGAGGAGGAGTTGGCAGGGAGAGGGCGAGACGGACCTGGGAAAGGGAGGGAGCAGGGGCTCCTGGCGGGGGAAGCGCACTCCAAGCAAAGCACTCCACTGGAACCGGGCCCACGCGCGCGGCCACTGTGGCTTAAGAATTAACCACCACTCACCACCCAGTCCTGGCGAGGCAGAAAAGAGCCCCACCTTTCTTGGAAGGAGACCGTTCGGGACAATATTGACTCCCAGAAGACTCCTGAGTCACGCTTTAAAGTAGCTCTATTTTTAGTAGAAAGGGCCAATTCTAAGGGGGAGGCGAATCTGAAAAGTACCCACTGGGTACTGCGTCCACCACCTGGGTGATAGGCTCAATAGAAGCCCAACTGTACCACTAGGCAATATTTCTGTGTGATAAACCTAAATACGGAACCTCCTGAATCAAAGTAGAAAATAAAGAAACAAACAAACAAAATAGATAGCTCTATTTCTTTTGAGTTAATGCAGCCAGTGGACTTTGGGGATGGGAATAGGAAAGACTAAGGTAAAGCATGGAATTAACATGGTCAACAAGCATGTGTTGTCACAGTCCTGGCACTTACAGTCCTGTCACCTTGCTGCAGCCTAATGAGATGGCGCTGTTACCCCACAGAGAGGAGGAAAGGACCTCGGACCATGAAGAAACAAAATAGTATGTCTGGGGTTGGGGAGATAAAGACAATTCAAACCTAAGTCCTCCTCCCAGGCTCCTTCCACTGCCCCTCCCCCTTTTTTTAGAGGACGTGGAGGTTCTGTGGACACCTGAGAACCAGAGTCGACAGAGGAATATATTCCAAGTCACACACCCAGAGTCAGGGCTCCCAGGGAAGTGCTCAAGAATCAGCTTTGTTCACAAACCCCTAAGGCGTTTCTTCTGGTCTGAGATGCACCTGGTGGGAGTTTTGGGACTGGACTGAAGCCACCACGAATGGTGCAGCCCATACCTAAGGTGACCGGCTTCTAAAATCTAACCAGATTTTGATGAGTCTAATTCTTCAATGGTTATATAAATAATAGAGGAAGAACTCGCAATGTGTGTATTAAGAAAAAATGCATTAAAATATTGTGACTGTGGAAGCATCTGGATTCTTTTACTACAAGTCAAAGGTAATACATGATTTTTTAATCACAATACATGTGTACTGAGTCACTCTCATGTGCCAGACCCTTGCTAGGTATCATACAGGTTCTCATGCTGCCCATAGCCCTTGAGGTAGGCAGGTAGTATTTGTATGCCCATTTGGCCAAGGTTATGTTTCCCTGTCCCAGGCCCCACCTCCGATCAAGTCTGTGACTCTGATATAGAACTCTTTGTCTCTACTGCCTGGACAGGCCTTCAAGTGTATCCTCAAGACATAGTCAGGGAAGACGGGTTTGAGTCTTTGGCTCAATTCCATCCAGTTCCTGTCAAAAGAAAACAACTAAGTGTGTGTATTATTCGGTCCTGCCAGTGATGTTGCAATCCATTTTTCCCATGCTGATCAGCAGTCCTCTCTAGGCTCAGCACAGATTTTTTTTTCCCCTGCTTTTGGCTGTTAGTTGCTTTTCACACAACTGGTTACTTGCTCTTCCACTTGGCTCAACTACTTGACTTCACCTCCCCCCAGAGGGCCAGGCAGTTTATCACCAGTCAGACAGTTCTGGTGAATTTCCTAAAATCCCAGTGTTTTATTTGTTAGTACACGAATGTTCATAGTAGCTTCATTCACGATAGTCAAAAACTGGAGATAACTCAAACATCCATCAACTGGTAAAGTAGATAAATTGTGGCACAGCCATACAACAGCCTACTACTCAGCAGTAAAAAAGAACAGATTTCTGAAACGTGTAACGGCATGAATGAATCTCAAAGCATTGTGCTCAATGGAAGAAGCCAGACTCCAAAGTTTACATACTGTATTGTTACATGTATATGACATTCTACACCATGCAAATCTAATCTATAATGATAGAACATAGATCAGTGGTTGCCTGTGGGCGGGGGAGGGAGGGGTGTGGGAAGAGGCACAAAGAAACTGTTGGGTAAAGGGGATGTTCTATATTTTGATTAGGGTGATGATTACACACATAAGAGTTATATCTTTCAAAACTCATCAAACTGTATACTCAAATGGGTGCATGTAAATTATAGCTTGATAAAATTGCTTTAAAAATAGAGATTTTTGGCCAGGCTCGGTGGCTCAGCCTGTAATCCCAGCACTTCGGGAGACCAAGGCAAGTAGACTGTCTGAGCCTGCAAGTTTGAGACCAGCCTGGGCAACTTGGTGAGACCTCGTCTCTACAATAAATAAAAAATTAGCCGGGTGTGGAGGCTCACGCCTGTAGTTTCAGCTGAGGTGGAAGAATCACTGGAGCCCAGCAGGTCAACCCTGGAGTGGTCGTGAGTGTGCCACTGCATTCTAGCCTGGGTGACAGAGTGAGACTCCAACTCAAAAAAATTTTTTTGAGATTTTTCCCTGGGAAATAAGGGACAGAAATACAGTGTGTGGCCCAACTATCTGGTTTGGGTACCTTTCTCACAGTTCTTAATGGGGTCCCTCCTGTCATTTCAAAGCATTGACTCATTTGCAGGGAAATGCCGACTCCCCCAAGGGGCCAGGTCCCAGAAAATGTCCAGGACTGAATTTCCAAACAGGATCACGTGAGCAGGGCCCCACGCCTCCTAGGTCAGGTCCTCGATCACATCTTTGAACCCTCATCCCCACCTCACTTCCTAAACATGCTACACATTTCTTTTCACCAGGGGATTGTATTTTTCCGGTGTTCATGGAGGAAGTATGGCAGATAGAGGAAAAAGCCTAGGTGGCCTAGGAGTTGTCAGAGAGGGTTCCTAGCACCTTCCTAGGTTGGAGCTTTGGATGTGGAGTCTTCAACCTGGGATGGCAGACCACAGACCCAGGACTTTCTCCCTCAACCTTGACAATCTGTGAGGAAGAAGAGTGTTTTGCAAAGAGATCCCCAGAGCCCATCAGGCTTCAAGTTCCCCCAGACAAGTTCCCCTATCCCTGACTCTCCTCCGGGCCTGGGCAGGGGCCTGAGGGTTCTCAGGCCGAGTGTTCTCAGAGCACCATGCAATACCAGGAACTCTTTCGTATTTACCTTTTTACCACGCATTTTCTGCCCACCTTTCTTAAGGCAGCCTGCACACCTCACTGTGAACCTGCACTTGGCACCCTTCTTCACCCATTCCCAGCTGGGATGGAGCAATCCACAAATTTTGTGCTAGGATCTGTTTTAGAGTGTTCTTATTGGCTAATATTAAATGTGGTTTGACTGGACACGGTGGCTTACATCTGCAATCCAAGCACTTCGGGAGGCCAAGGCGAGAGTATTGCTTGACCCTAGTAGTTCATCTCACCAAAAATTAGCCAGGCTTAGGGTGCTTGCCTGTAGTCCTAGCCACTTGGAAGGTTGAGATGGGAGGATCACCTGAGCGCAAAAGGTCGAATTTATGGTGAGCTGTGTGAGCATGCCATTGCATTCCAGCCTGGGTAACAGAGTGAGACCTCAACTCAAAAAGAATTTGCAGCTTTCTGCTCGGTGTGGTGGTTTACACCTGTAATTCCAGCACTCTGGGAGGCCGAGACAAGAGGCTTGCTTGAGCCCAGGAGTTGGGCATGGTGGAGCGTGCCTGTACTCCCAGCTACTCCAGAGGCTGACACAGAAGAATCACCTGAGCCCAGGAGGTTGAGGTGAGCCATGATTGTGACACTGCACTTTTACCTGGGCAATAGAGTAAGACTCTGACTCAAAA
>NW_007253372.1:3210683-3215330 GCF_000164805.1 Carlito syrichta | reverse complement strand
AAAAAAAAAAAAAAAAAAAAAAAAGAATGTGCAGCTCTCTTCTGCCCATGCAAGGATTCTGCATGTTAATGGAGCCCCTGGCACAGAGATCTTGATTTCTTCAGATTTGCTGCTGGCTCCTAGCCCAAATCTGACTTGGGAAAGCTGACCAAGATCTTTTCACATGTACTCACCTATGCATCCTTCTAAACTGTGGTCAACAATGTACAAAAGTAACTCAAGAAAAAGATGCTTGTGATTCCCTAAGAGCTCACTTTGTTGACTTCTGAAAAAAACCTTAGCCTTCAATTCAGCCATAATGAGAAATGTGTCAACTGGACATTATGGTCAACGATATGGCTAGCCATGCTCCTTTGTCATGACATATGTACATGTGTGTTTGTGCTGGCAAGAAACTTTTTTTCCTGAACAGATTTTTTTTTTAATAGCTTTAGTTATGTGGCTTAAAAAGTACAGGAATTTGAGCTACTTCGCCCTTCAACTTTTTTTTGAGTAGGAGTCTTACTCTGTCACCCAGGCTGGAGTGCAGTGGTGCGCTCACAGCCACCACAGTCTCGACCTGCTGGGCTCAGGTGATCCTTCCACATCAGCCTCCCCAGTAGCTGGCATTTCAGGTGCCAGCCTGAGCCCAAGAGGTCAAGGCTGCCGTGACCTGTGATCGTCATTATCATACCACCTGTACTCCAGCCTGGGCAACAGAGTGAGACCCCTGACTCATTCATTCATTCATTCATACATACATACAGTTAAAATAGCATTTTCCCATGATAGGTATTCGGCAGAATATCATCTCGTTATCAGAAGCACCAGACAGATGAAGTAAAATTTAAGGGAAGATCCAGATATGATCCCTGAGCCCACAGACCTAGACTTGGAACAGGCATTTGAAATAAATTAACCATCCTCCTTACCTCCTCATGTTGTGTTTTCCTTTTTGGTATTGGTTGTGCTCATGTATACGGCCCATTCTCAATACACATACACACAAAATGCAAAAGAAGAAATGAAATATTCATATAAACGCTGATCTGTTTAGCACTGAAACTTTTCATTTCAACTTTTAAAGTAAATATTCTTCTGTTCTGTGTTATATAGTTTACCCTCTCAATATATGAGACATAATGTAACGTCTTAATGATCCTGGAGACTGAACTATGACCCTCTTTATTATGTCTGTGCTGTAATAGTGATTTCTTGACCGGGGCTGTTTCAATGAGAGAAGACTAACCCTTGCACTAAATGCCGCACAGGCTATAACACTGTTCAGTAGTAAGCTGGCCCCTTATGCTATGGAGTTGCTACCTTTTGAGTTTTTTGTTTGTTTGTTTGTTTGTTTGTTTGTTTGAGTCAGGGTATCACTCTGACACCCAGAGTGAAGTGCAGTGGCACGATCACAGCTCACCACAGCCTCGACCTCCTGGGCTCAGGCGATCCTTCCACCTTATTCTCCAGGGTAGCTGGTACTACTCAGCTACCATGCCATCACACCGGGCCAATTTTGGGGAGTTTTTTTTTTTGTAGAGATGAGGTCTAACTATATTGCCCAGGCTGGTCTCCAACTTCTGGGTTCAAGCAATCCTCCCCCCTCAGTCTCCCAAAGTGCTGGAACTATAGGCTTGAGCCACAATGCCTAGCTAAAATAAATATTTTTCTATCTTATGTTATATAGTTTACTCTCTCAGAGGATACTAGATATAAAGTAGCTATTTCTTAATGATTCTGGATACTGAACTATGAACCTCTGTTATTACATTTGTACTATGACAGTGATTTCTCCCACGGCTATTTCAATCACTAGATGACCCATAGACTATAACACTCAGTAGGAAGCAGGTCTCTTATAAAAAAGCATATAAAATTGCTACATTTGGTCATTTTGATTGATTAATTGATTGATTTATAGAGACAAGTTCTCACTATTTTACCCAGGCTGGTCAACATAGCAAGACCTCATCCCTATAAGCTACATTTTGGGCATCTTGATTGATTGATTAACTGATTGAAACAAGGTCTCGCTATGTTGCCCAGGCTGGTATCAAACTCCTGGGCTCAAGCAATCCTCCCACCTCAGTCTCCCACAGTTGCTGGGATTACAGGCATGAGCCACTGTACCTAGCCTTGACCATTTTTGATCTGTCCAGTTTCATGTGGTGCAATTCATAATCCTTGACACTAGCGCTTCAGAGCCTTCCTCTCCAGTGTCACTCCTCCTCAGTCTCCCAGGGGGGAATGTTTGCTTGACCCTGTGCTGTTTCCAATATTCATCACCACTTCCAGTTCCCACCCCTTCTCTATTTTTCCTTGTTATTTTCAATCTCTCCTCTGCCCTTTCCACATCATGTGACACATCTCTCTCTCCTGACACCTCAATGTTTGTTTGCTTTTCTAATGCTGCCACTTGGAGCCAAACAGCTGCATCTTGGTGTGTAAAATCAAATGTACACCACTGGGTAAAAGGACAGTGACAAACTTTTTTTTAGCCTCCAGCTTAAATAGTGTCCCAAAGAAGAGGTATTATTGAATATGAAAGCCATCATTTATGAAAGAGTTCATTTTTCATTCTCCCAAAGTTTCTTTTAAAAAGCCTACTCCCTAGCTGGGCGTGGTAGTGCGTGCCCGTAGTTCCAGCTACTTGGAAGGATGAGGCGGAAGGATCGCCGGAGTCCAGCAGGTCGAGGCTACAGTGGCCAGGAGTGGCCACTGCACTCCAGTCTGGGTAACAGAGTGAGACTCCAACTCAAAAAATAAATAAATAAATAATAAAAAGCAAACTCCCTGTTTCAGGTAAGTATTGTCTTTAGGTCATTTATATTTTGGAGACACAGCGAAACCTCATTGCTGAAAGCCACTGACACTTGATCAGTCATAAAGGAAGAGAAAAGATCATGGAATGTTTGAATTGGGGGATCACTTACTAATTCATTTCACTAATAATAATAATTATTATTTACGTTAGAGTTGTGGGGTACAAGCAAGGATTTACTGCATAAATAGGATGCATGCAGGTGAAGTTTGGGCTTCTCTGGCTGGCTCTCTCTTCGCCTGATGGTAGACTAGGTACCACTGTGTTGCCACGTGTCTCACACCTTCCTTCCCCCCGCCCAGCATTGTCCAGTGTCCTCCCCTCCCCCCCAGCAGTGTTCAGCCCATCCCACTCTTGTGCTAGTGTGACCAGTGATCAGGGCCTGCTTATGAGTGAGAATACGCAGTATTCACTCACTTTGTTTTCTACATTTCATTAACAGTTATTTTTTTAAAGATTTATTAAGAAGACAGAAAAGTTCCCACAGAGGGAAGAGACCCTAAAGAAGGTTGCCCCACTAACCGTTATTAAACATCTACTTTGTGCCTTACCTTAAAGAGGCAAACCGTGGCCCAAACAATCTAAATTGTTTTCCTGGGACACAAATCACACTCTCCAAAAATTAGCTCAGTAACACTTTCCACTTGAAATTATATCATTAGAAAAATAAGATCTTGACCAAGTGCAGTGGCTCATGCCTATAATCCCAGCACTTTGGAAGGCCAAGGTGGGAGACCCAGGAATTTGAGACATGCCTGGGCAATCTGGTGAGACCTCATCTCTACAATATATCAACAAATTAGCCAGGTGTGGTGGCATGTGTCTGCAGCCTCAGCTACTCGAGAGGCTGGGGTGGGAGAATCACCTAAGCCCAGAGGTTGAAGTTGCAGTGAACCGTGATCATGCCACTGCACTGCAGCCTGGGAAACAGAGTGAGACCCTGACTCAAAAAAAGAAAATAGGATGCTATTTACTAGACTATCATGTCTGTACCACTTTTATGAATGTGCTGGCTGCGTCAAGGACATCACACCTGTGTGGCACGCTTATTCTTAAGCCATCCTCTCTCAGGATGGAACTCTGTTCTCAGGGTTCAGGAAACTGTATGCAGTGCGTGCTGGATATTTCTGCCTGCTAACCCCTCCTCACCCTTGTTTTTGCCCCAAGCCCCAGTCATGACAGAAGGTAGAAACAGACTCTCCTGCCCTTTGGCTTTGGTTAGGTTCAGTCGGTGGGAGGTGCTGATTTCCCCCCATCTCTCTGTCTCCTGGTTAGGCTCGGGGTAGATGTGGCTGGGTTTGACCAGGGCTTCCACAGGCAGCCCACCCCACCTGTGCTTTCTCCCCAGCTTCCTAGCGGCCTCTTTCTCCCACTCTTTCAGGCCTAAGTTGGGAAAACATCTCAGCAGTGACCACCGGGAAATGCTTCACTAGCCTTTGCTTGGGGCAGAACAAAGTTGTGTGGGACACACATACTTTTTTTTCCTCTAACAGAAACTGCAGAGGCAAGGCATGTGTAATTTTGAGTGCTTTCTTTAAGAAAAAGAACACACCAGGCATGGTGGCTCATGTCTGTAATCCCAGCACTTTGGGAGAACTAGGCAGGAGGATTGCTTGAGCCCAGGAATTTGAGACCAGCCTGAGCAACATAGCAAAGCCTCATCTCTACAAAAAATTAAAAAATTAGCCAGACGTAGTGGCATGCACCTGTAGTCCCAGCTACTTGGGAGGCTGAGGCAGAAGGATTGCCCGAGTCCGGGAGGTTGAGGTTGCAGTGAGCCGTGATGGGACTACTGCACTCCAGCCTGGGCCACAGAGTGAGACACCCAGAAAGGAAGGAAGGGA
>NW_007253372.1:3205522-3210663 GCF_000164805.1 Carlito syrichta | reverse complement strand
CTATGTAGATCTTCACCAAAGCGCAGAGGAACGCAGTGTCATTTGATGGGTCTGTATGACATGTTCCCCAGTCACTTTTCAAGTAGTAGGTCTCTTCGAGAATCAGCTCACGTCAATAGAAAAAGCCATCGTTAAACATCATTAGATCAAGCCCTTGATGAGTTACCCCAAATGATATACTGAAAAAAGGAGGGAGGGAGGGAGGGAGAGAGGGAGGGAGGGATGAAAAGAAATAAATAAAGAGCAGGAAGGAAGGAAGGCAGAAAGAAAAGGAAAGTAAGAAAGATGGATTACAGATTTAGGGGCAGGGCCTTGAAAGAGGCCACGAAACCTCTTTAGCCCTTCCGTTTTCTTCCAACCTTGCCCACACTTTGTAAATAGCCCTTCGTTACTTTCTTCAGCTACCCAAGCTGAGCATGCTGTGTGTTTCCTGTGCCGGTTCCTGACTAACAATGTGTGTGGAGTTATGAGTCACAATCCAGAACATCTCTCTACATGTCCACCAAATAGTTTCCCTAACATTTTCTTTTTCTCACAAAGCTATCAAGCTGAATTAATCTGCTTTACAGCTAAGATCCTAATTTGGTGAGGTGTTTTTTTTCTTATGCACAGTGTGTAACTAAAAGGAGTTTCAAATTTATGGCAGAAGTATTTCTTCTTCTACCTCCTGGATTGTATGGACATAGTCAAATTGCTGAGTAGTTAGTTCTTAATTAAAATTTAGCCAGACTAGAAAGTGGAAATATGTTCATTGTGAAGGAGTCAAATCCGAACCTTTTTTATTAACCCAGAACCTCAAAAGCACATCCTTTATGCAATTTAAAAAGAATGAAGCTGAGCACAGTGGCTCATGCCTATAATCCCAGCACTCTGGAAGCCCAGGCATTTGAAACCAGCCTGGGAACATAGTGAGACCTCGTCTCTACAAAAAAAAAATTTAAAAATTCGTCAGGTGTGGTGGGATGCGCTGGTAGTCCCAGCTACTTGAGAGGCTGAGGCGGAAGGATTGCCTGAGCCCGAGGTTGAGGCTGCAGTGAGCTAAAACAGAGTGAGACCCTGACTGTAAATGAATGAACTACACAATAAGGCATGTCAAAGATCAAGAATGATTACTTTGAAACACTAAAAAACCATCAATGAGACTCCAGATCAAAGGATAAAGAACAAAGACAGGCCGGGCGCAGGGGTTCATGCCTGTAATCCCAGCACTTTGGAAGGCCAAGGCAAGAGGATTGCCTGAGTCCAGGGGTTCAAGACCAGCCCGGGCAATTTGGTGAGACCTCATCTCTACAATAAATCAAGAAAAATTCATCAGGCGTGGTGACATATGCCTGTAGTTCCAGCGACTTGAAAGGCTAAGGCAGAAGCATTGCTGAGCCCACCAGGTTGAGGCTGCAGTGGCCTCAGGCGCCACTGCACTCCAGCCTGGGCGACAGAGTGAGACTCTAACTCAAAAAAAAAGAAAGAATGCACCAGGGACTAAACTTCAGCAAGGTCATTCATGTACAAACAATATGACGAGGGAACAGGGGACACACTGGGGAGAAGAGGGCACAGCGGCTCTTGGTACCACCCAGCATGGACTGCCCACCCTCCTCCAGGCTGGAGTGGTCAGGACAGCGATCCTGGGAGAGAGTTGAGATAAGGAAGAAAGAAGGCCCGTGGAAAAGAATGGACAAGCCTCCCCAACACATCACTGCTGACGCTAGGTGGCCCCGAGACCTCTAGTGACCATGAGACCTCATCACTCAAGGTCAGGTGAGCCACCTTAAAAGTGTGGGAGTAAGAGTGAATTCATTTCTAGAAAATGGAAAATATTTATCTTTCCAATTAATATACACTGCTCAGACATTTTTCAGTTTCCTGCAGTTTCTAGTAAGAATTGTTAACTTTCTAGCAAATATTTTTCAAATTGAGGAGTTTGCATGCTTGGCGCGGTGCCTCATGACTATAATCCCAGCACGTTGGGAGGCCGAGGTAGGAGGTTGCATAAGGCCAGGAGTTCAAGACCAGCCTGAGCAACATAGTAAGACCTCATCTCTACACCCCAAAATTAATTAATAAATAATAATAATAATAAGCAGGTTGCATGCTTTTATGAGGAGAACTCAGGAATACTACTAACTAAAGATCAAATCACGAGTCCTCTTAAAAAGCACACATCTTTCATATAGGGTATTGGTAAAACCATGTGAAATGATGCATGTGAACATGCTTTGAAAGATACCAAGTGGCCTGTGACAGTGATGGCTGGCATTAGTAACAGTCTGATATTTTGCGATGTTCTCACAGCCCAAGTTCCATTATGGAAGTTGAGTAAATAATATGAATGAATGGCCCTCAGTTTATGAGGTGAAGATGAAAATAGCAGTTGTGTCAGATGCAGTTTGTAAATGAGTGCACGTGTCTGCAGAACTTGGCATGGCTTTGCTTATGAGCACTTATCTTTATGTGTCATGACTGGAATAAAGGAAACAAATAGAAGTCTACTCTAAAAAAAATTTTTCAGATCGTAATGCACAGAAGATACGCACCAAGGTAGACTGAACACTTTGGGGTCACCCTATGTAAAACAGCACTCTCACTTTCTAGAAGCTCATCCTCTTTATCTTCATAGCAATTATCTTTACCTGAACTGTACAATAAGTCCCCTACATATGAACTAGTTCTGTTCCGAGAGTGTATTCGTAAGTCCAATTTGTTCATAAGTCGGACAAGGTATGTCTAACTAACAAAATCGGCTATTTGCTACCAGCTGTATTACCACTGCTTTCATGCTTGCTTCTGGACATCCTCAGTTTGAAATAAAGATACTATCAACTGAACTCTATATAATACTGACCAGTAAAGTACACAAAAGCATAACCACTTGTGGAGGATGCATGCACGTGACAATGTACACCAGACACGTGAACTAACTTACATAATTGAACATGCAAACACACAGTCAGGTCTTTGAAAGTTTGCAACTTGAAGGTTTATATTTAGGGGATTTAGTGTATTGCATATTTATTTGCATACATCTTTATTGTCTGTCTTTCCTTACAGAATGTAAGCCTCACAAGGACAAGAATGTTGTTTTGCTTACCTCTGTGTCCCTAATCCTTCATCAACGCTTGGTACCAACGGGCACTCAAATATTTATGAAATGAGCATGTCAACCATATTTTCTAGAAATTCTTTTTTTTTTAAAGCAGGATTTGTTGAGAGGACAGAAAAACTCCCAGAGTGGGAGGGGACCTGAAGGGGTTGCCCCAGAAATTCTTTACTCTCCAACCTACCAATAATCAAGAACCAGACAATAGTGTCAATAGAACAGCCAATGATTTGGGAATAATCATTTATCACAGATCCTGTGTGAGCAGTCTTCAGATAGAAACAAAGTCCTGGCTCTAGCCTAGTTTCTTTCTTAAATGATTCCCCCAAAATTCTGTTTCTGAAATACTCCTCCTCTGGAATACCCTAAGGATAAAATGAGATGTTTGTCACACACCTAATACAGTCTCAGTGAAGAGACAGGAAATGGAAAAGTAAGCCATGAAAGAAATACATATTTGACCCCCAAAGCACAGACAATAAAATGAAAAGCAGACCAATGGAATTGCATCAAACTAAAAAGCTTATGCCTAGCAAAGGAAGCAACAGAATGCAGAGACAACAACAGGTTAGAAGGAAATATCTGAAAATCACGCAATGGATAAGGGGTTAATATACATAATATTCCAGAAACTCAAATATCTCAATAGCAAAAAAGCAAAAGCCAATTTTCAAAATGGGGGAAGGACTTGAAAATACATTTTTCAAAAGAAGACATACAAATGGCCAACAGGCTTATGAAAAAATGCTTAGCGTCATGCATCATCAGGGAACTGAAACTGAAATCACGATGAGCTATGACCTCACACCTGTTAGAATGGCTGTTATCGGGCCAGGTGGCTCAAGCCTGTAATCCCAGCACTTTGGGAGGCTGAGGTAAGAGGATTGCCTGAGCTCAGGGGTTTGAGACCAGCCTGCGCAACTTGGTGAGACTTCGTCTCTACAATAAATCAAAAAATAAGCCGGGTGTGGTAGCGCGTGCCTATAGTTCCAACTACCTGGAAGACTGAGGCGGGTCAAGACTGCAGTGACCGTGAGCGTGCCACTGCACTCTAGCCTGGGCAACAGAGTGAGAACCCAACTCAAAAAATTCAAATGGCTGTTATCAAAAAGATGAAAGATACATGTTTGTGAAGATGTGTAGAGAAGGAAACTCATACACTGTTGGTGGGAATACAAACAAGTACAGCCATCATGGAGAACAATATGGAGGTTCTTTAAAAAACTAAAAATAGAACTTCCATATGCTCCAGCAATCCCACTTCTGGATATATATCCAAAGGAAATGAAATCGGTAAGTTGAAGAGATATCTACACTCCCATGTTCACTGCGGCACTATTCACAATCGCCAAGGCATGCAGTCAACCTGAGTCTGTCAAAAGATGAACGGAAGCCAGGCTTGGTGGCTCAGCCTGTCATCCCACGCCTTTGGGAGGCTGAGATGAGTGGACTGCCTGAGCCCGCGGGTTCGAGACACACCTGGGCAGCGAGACCTCATCTCTACAATAAATCAAAAAATCAGCCGGGCGTGGTAGCGCGTGCCTGTAATCCGGCTACTCGGAAGGCTGAGGCAGAAGGATCGCCGGAGCCCAGCAGGTCGAGGCTGCAGTGGCCGGGAGCGGCCACTGCACTCCAGTCTGGGTGACAGAGTGAGACTCCAACTCAAAAAGAAAAATCCATAGAGGTCACTTTTGGGTTAGTCAGAGCACAAAGGAAAATTTAGTTGAATGTAATAGATTAAAAACATAAATAGCCAGACATGGTGGCTCAAGCTTGTAATCCCAGCACTTTGGGAGGCCAAAGTGAGAAGATTGCCTGAGCTCAGGGGTTTGAGACCAGCCTGAACAACTTGGTGAGACCTCGTCTAAATAAATAAATAAATAAATAAATAAATAAATAAAATAACCCAGGCATGGTAGCGTGCACCTGCGGTTCCACCTACTTGGAAGGCTGAGGCAGAAGGATTGATGAAACCAGCAGATCGAGGCTGTGGTGATCATGACCATGCCTCTGCACTCCAGTCTGGGTAACAGAAAGACTCTGA
>NW_007253372.1:3201989-3205502 GCF_000164805.1 Carlito syrichta | reverse complement strand
AGGCCGGAGCCCGGCAGGTCGAGGCTGCGGTGGCCGGAAGCGGCCACTGCACTCCAGTCCGGGCGACAGAGTGAGACTCCAACTCAAAAAAAAAAAGATGAATGGATAAAGAAAATGTGGTATATATATATATCCAATTAAATATTATTCTGCCTTTAAAAAGAAGGAAATTCTGTTGTTTGCAGCAACCTGGATGAAGCTGGAGGACATTGTGCTAAGTGAAATAAGCCAGGCACAGAAGGATCATTACTGCATGATCTGACATATCTGGAAACTTAAAAAGTCAAACTTCTGACCAGCTTGGTGGCTCAGCCTGTAACCTGAGCACTTTGGGAGGCCAAGGTGAGTGGATTGCCTGAGCCTATGGGTTCGAGACCAGCCTGGACAACTTGGTGAACCCTCATTTCTACAATAAATAAAAAACTAGTTAGGCATGGTAGTGTGCACCTGTAATTCTGGCTACTTGGAAAGGCTGAGGGGGAAGGATCATCAGAGCCCAGCAGGTAGACGCTGGGGTGGACTCTGGGATGGCTGTGAGCATGCCACTGCACTCTAACCTGGGGGACAGAGTAAGACTCCAACTTTAAAAAGTCAAACTTCTAAAAGTAGAGAGTAAAATGGTGGTTAACAGAAGCTGGGGGGTGGAGAGAGTTGGGGGTATATCGACCCAAGGGTACAAAGTTCCAGTTAGAAAGGAGGAATATGTTTTTGAAATCTATAGCACGGCTGGGTTCAGTGGCTCAGCCTGTAATCCCAGTACTTTGGGAGGCCGAGGTGAATGGATTGCCTGAGTTCGTGGGTTCGAGACCCTTTTGGACAACTTGGCAAGACCTCGTCTCTACAATAAATCAAAAATTAACCGGGCGTGGTAGCGTGCGACTGTAGTTCTGGCTACTTGGAAGGCTGAGGTGGAAGGATTGCCGGAGTCCAGCAGGTTGAGGCTGCAGTTGCCGGGAGTGTGCCACTGCACTCCAGTCTGGGCGACAGAGTGAGGCTCCAACTCAAAAAAAAAAAAAAAAAAAAAAAAAAAAATCTATAGCACAATGGCAACCATAACTAATAATAATGCATTGTATATTTCAGAATTACTAAAAGAATAGATTATAGCTGGGCTCGGTGGCTCAGCCTGTAATCCCGCGCCTTTGAGAGGCTGAGGTGAGTGGATTACCTGAGCCCACGGGTTCGAGACCCGCCTGGGCAGCGAGACCTCATCTCTACAATAAATCAAAATGAGTCGGACGTGGTAGCGCGCGCCTGTAATTCCGGCTACTCGGAAGGCTGAGGTGGAAGGATCACCGGAGCCCAGCAGGCGAGGCTGCGGTGGCCAGGAGCGGCCACTGCACCCCAGTCTGGGCGACGGAGTGAGACTCCAACTCAAAAAAACACCAACAAACAAAGAATAGATTATAAATGTTCCCACTAACAAATATCTGAGGTGATGGATATGTTAATTAGTTGTATATAATCATTCCACTCTATATATATATCAAAACATCACATTATATCCCATAAATACATGCAGCTATTTGTCAGTTAAAAATTAAAATTAAATAAATGAACCAAAAACCCACAAGATACACGCACAAAGAAATATATGCTCATATTTGAAAGTCAGAATATATAAATAATGAAAGAAATAAATATCCTTAATTTTTCCATCCCAAAACACCACTGTGACTATTCTCTTTCTGGCTTTTTTTTTTTCAGGGCATTATACACTATCATTTTGCATATGCCAATTGGTATATTGTTCTTTCACTAAATCCATGCCAATAAATATAGTTCTATATTAATATTTTTAATGGTTACCTTGTATTCCATCATGCCACAATTGCCACAGTTGTTCATTTATATTATTTTCAACATATCACAGGCTGCAGAAAATGTATTTGTAGCTTATCTCTACACATATTCTTCATTATATCCACAGGATACATTCCTAATGGGTCTGGATCATAGTCCTGAATGTTAAAATCCCAAAAGATCAAAATCACCATTCAACATGTGGGATTCTGGTGTTCGGGATTGTGTTTTTCAGAATTATGATCCAAACCCGATTAGAGAGACCAAGAGACTTAAAAGGTGGCAGCAATATTCTATTTTTTGACCTGTGTCTTGTTATACAGGTGCTGGTCTTATAATTATCCTCATATTGTACATTTATATTGTATACACTTTTCTGATACAAGCTATGTTTCACAATAACCAAGTAACACATTTTTTTGGCTTCCAATTGCATTGAACATGCTTTATAAACTTCTTGGCCCTTCATGTTTCCTCTTTTGTGATTGGCTTCAGCTAACTTTTCTTAAGAACCTGCTTGTGCCAAGTATCTCGTCACAGTCCTGTGGGGTGATCATTGTCATCCTTATTTCACATTTGACACAACTGCTGTGTGAAACATGGTTGGCCCAAGGTGACGCTAGCTTGGTGGAACTAGAAGACACATAGTCAAGCTTGTGCCATTTCTCTCCTTTCATTTCCTGTTCTGTTTCTTTTGACTGCATCTGACTGTCATACACACATACACACACAGACATGCATGGACAGGGAAGACGGAGGTAGGTCCCCTAAGATATAGACAGAGCTGAGAAGCAGAGTCTGCTGCTAAGGAGGTGGGGGGAGGGGAAAAAATAGGGAGACCAAAGAGTGGGGGTCACTGAGGGGCAGCCCCTGGAGGACCCAGAGAGCCTCATCAGAACTGAACTGGGGAGCAATTCACACTTTCACCGGTTGGGGACGATGCAGTTAGCCTTGGAAGGGTTTTCATGGAGTGTCTTTTCCCACCCACTGCCTTCCTACCCCCAAGGAAGATCAGCTTGATCTCCTCTCCTATGGTGTCTGATCTTATTCTCCACCTGTCCATGAGACTCTGTCTTTGGGCTAATGGGCAGGAAGATGGCAGGGGCTGGGATTGTGTGTGTGTTGGGAGTGGACAGCCTGTGAGACATGTGCGGCTCCTTCCATCTTGAAAAGAAAAATATTTCATCACCTCTTACCACCTTCCTGGCAGGCGCACGAGCCTCGGATGCTTTTCCTCTGCCCTGGCTTGTGTGTTTGGATTGCGTTTTGCAAACCCCACTCCTGTTCGGGCTTGAGATGGACAAGCCTGTGCACCCAGGCTATCCTGCGCTGCCCTGGTGCTGATCACGCCTGGAGACACAGGCAGCAGGTTCCTGCCCATGTCAACACAATGAATTAAAATGTCGTCTCACCAGCCGCTGCGCTCTGAGTCCCTGCAGCGTTTTACCTTGATCTCACATCGCAGAGAAACTTGAGGGACAGACGACCTTCTGCTTGATCAGCACGGCCAATATACCTCCTCCCAGGGTCCTCCCACCCCAACTTCACCTACTCACGTACATAGGCTATGGTTAAATTAATCTGCTTAGTATTTTTTAAAAAAGATATTCACAGTTAAAATGGTTGACCAAAATATCAGAAATTTCACTTATTTTTTTTTTTTTGAGTCGGAGTCTCACTCTGTCGCCCAGACTGGAGTGCAGTGGCCGC
>NW_007253372.1:3201176-3201903 GCF_000164805.1 Carlito syrichta | reverse complement strand
TCCACTCACCT
Source organism: Carlito syrichta (assembly GCF_000164805.1). Classification (NCBI taxonomy): domain Eukaryota; kingdom Metazoa; phylum Chordata; class Mammalia; order Primates; family Tarsiidae; genus Carlito; species Carlito syrichta. Next base: position 3,201,892 of record NW_007253372.1, on the reverse strand, counting down.
CAGCCTCCCAAAGGTGCGGAATTACAGGCTGAGCCACCAAGCCCGGCTAGAAATTTCACTTATTAAACTCAACATTTTTTGGAAGGTTCATACCATGATGCTCTTAAATCTAGGTGTTTCATTGTTTGTTTGTTTGTTTATTAATTTGGCAAATCATTTACAAAAGCCTTTTTTCTTTTTGGTAAAACACAAGATATTATGCCGGGCGCGGTGACTCATGCCTGTAAGTCGAGCACTTTGGAAAGTGGAAACAAGAGGAATGACTGAGCAAGCTCAGGGGTTCGAGATCAGCCTGGGCAACTTGGCGAGACCTCATCTCTACAATAAGTAAATTTTTAAAAAATCAGCCGGGTGCAGTGGTGCCCACCTGTAGTTCCAGCTACTTGGAAGGCTGAGGCGGAAGGATCGTCAAGCGTAGCAGCTGGAAGCTGTGGTGGCCGTGAGTGTGCCACTGCACTCCAGCCTGGGCAACAGAGTGACTCCAACTCAAAAAAAAAAAAAAGAGAAAAACACACAAGGTATTAATTCTGTCAAGATTTCTAGGGAAAGATTAAGAGTTCGTATCTGAGTGTAAAGGCTGTTTGTCAATGTGATTATTAAGCCATTGTGTCTAAAATATCAAATGTTGAGGAAAGTGTTAAGTATTAAACTATTAAGAAAGAAATGAATATAATAATGCCTGATGCTTACTAGGGGCCTTTTTTTTTTTTTTTTTT
>NW_007253372.1:3198538-3200732 GCF_000164805.1 Carlito syrichta | reverse complement strand
CTCAGGCAATCCACTCACCTCAGCCTCCCAAAGGTGCAGAATTACAGGCTGAGCCACTGATCCCGGCTTTATATTTATGCCTCTGTGATCGAAATAGTGAAGCAAACTTTAACAGGTCTTATATAAACATCTTTTTCTTAAACGTTTACAAGATGACTTTTTTCTTATAGCTTATTTTAACCCCTACCACTTCTTGAATGACAGGGTTGTAAGAAGCCGAGTCTCTCCCATAAATGTCTGTGTTCTAATAAAATCTCATTTGGGGAAAGTATGTGCAATACATAATAACTTGTTATGGGGGCCGGCCTGTGAGGCCAGAGGCAGGCAACGCCCACTGGGGAATGCATTTGCAAGATAACCTACATTTCAATAGAATGTGTAAGAGTTCTAACTTCACCTACCATGAAGAAACCCGAAAATCAATTCCTATTCTCAAAACAATATTTTCCCACTAGTTCCCCACTGCCCAATGGGCTGAACATGTAGTTTGTCTTCAAAATTTGAAAAAGGGGCATGGAGAAAAAATATTTTTAAACCTCAAGGAAAAAAAGGATTAACTAAGTTCTTTATAACACACTCAACCACAGATCTGTAAAATAGACATTGTTAGAATGGCTGATAGAACAGACTCAAATCTTTTGAACAAGAGTAGCTTGTTAATGATTACCTGCAGAATTTTAAAGAAATCTGTACAAGTTCAGACGACAGGAGGTCACACCCTAGACACTTCTAACTCCACTTCATGCCAAAGTCCCCAAGGGGACTCACCTGTTCCTTCCACTCACAATTACTTAAGATTTTTGAAGCCCAGATAACTGACCAGATCTAGACAATACATACACTGTGAAGTTAATTGACATTAATAATAATAATAATAATGCTCTATAAGTTCAAAACAATGTCTTAGACAACAGAGATGACACAGTTTGAGTGAGTTTCTTACCATGATGCTGCTTCTGCTTTTGCTTTCTATAGACACACCGAGAGACTATGGAAAGTGATACGTAGCTGTGCGGGCATTACCACGTCAGTCTTCTCTCTCCTCCAGATAGCCTTGTCCCGTCCTCCTTCTAGCATGCCCTAACTCTCACTAGCTCACTTCCGCGGTAGTGTCTCCCAGAGCCAGAGCTGAATGACAGACACTGTCGATGTGAAAAGCACATTTAATAAGGGTGTGTTTCATTCAAGAGTTGAAAGGGTTAAAGAGGTGCGCCCTTTGTGGGGTGTGTCACTAAACCAAAATTGCTGAAAAGACAACAGGGGAAGTCATAGGTTGTTTGGAGAAAGTTGCCCTGCATACATTAAACTGTATGAAAAACCTGATTGCAGGCAGATAGGAAGGAGGTAGAGAAAGGGTAATTTAGTTTTGATTTTCCTTCTCCAGTGAACAAAGTAAATTTTCTTTTTTTGGGGGGGGGTTGAAGTCTCACTCTGTCACCCAGATTGGAGTGGCCGCTCCCAGTCATTGCAGCCTCGACCTGCTGGGCTCTGGCGATCCTTCCGCCTCAGCCTTCCAAGTAGCTGGAATTACAGGCGTGCGCTACCACGCCCGGCTCATTTTTTTATTTTATTGTAGAGATGAGGTCTCGCCAAGTTGCCCAGGCAGGTCTCGAACCCACGGGCTCAGGCAATCCACTCACCTCAGCCTCACCAAAGCGCAGGATTACAGGCTGAGCCACCAAGCCCAGCCTAGTCAATTTTCTTTAATGCTGAGTTGTTGTTTTGTTTTGTTTGAATTCCAGCTTTTATTTACTTACACTTTTTTTTTTAAAAGGCGTAAATTACAAACTATAATCACATCACATGTACCATTACAAAAGATGTGTGAAAGCGTGCAACATACTAATGGAAAAGGCAAAGACTGCGTCCACCTCATTAATACTTAAATAACTGACACCTATATCCATCAACAAATATCATTCAAGAATTATAAATTACTGGCTGGGCTCGGTGGCTCAGCCTGTAATCCCGCGCCTTTGGGAGGCTGAGGTGAGTGAATTGCCTGAGCCCGCAGGTTCGAGACCTGCCTGGGCAGCAAGACCTCATCTGTACAATAAACCAAAAAATCTGCCGGGCGTGGTAGCGCGCACCTGTAATTCCGGCTACTCAGAAGGCTGAGGGGAAGGATCGCCGGAGCCCAGCAGGTCGAGGCTGCGGTGGCCGGAAGCGGCCACTGCTCTCCAGTCTGGGCCAC
>NW_007253372.1:3170765-3198518 GCF_000164805.1 Carlito syrichta | reverse complement strand
AAAAAAAAAAAAAAAAAAAAAGAATTATAAATTACGCTAACATTTACTCCATAGCCTCCAGTTTGTATACATTTTATTAGAAATTTTCAGTACTTGGTAACAAGTTCCATTCTTCAACAAAATAGTCACACTATTGTTAGACCACTTAATTACTTACATCTTTATCATTATTATTATTATTTTTTGAGTTGGAGTCTCACTCTGTTGCCCAGGCTGGAAGGTAGTGGCACGCTCCCGGCTACCGCAGCCTCAACCTGCTGGGCTCCGGCAATCCTTCCACTTCAGCCTTCCGAGTGGCTGGAACTACAGGCGCGCGCTACCATGCCTGGCTAACTTTTTTTTTGGATTTATTGTAGAGATGAGGTCTCGCCAAGTTGCCCAGGCTGGTCTTGAACCCGCAGGCTCAGGCAATCCACTCACCTTGGCCTCCCAAAGCGCTGGATTACCGGCTGAGCCACCGAGCCCGGCTCAATCTTTATTTTTAAGTTGTATAAATCAGGAAAAAATGCTGTCATATTTCTTTCATGACAACCACCAGTATTAGAAACATGTATTAAGCACTTACTGGCTCATGTCAATGTATTGATGACTATAAGTGTTTGGGACACTATTCTTTAAAAAAAAATTAATTGTGGTAGAAAACATACGACAAAGTTGACCATCTTAACCATGTTTAAGTGTACAGTTCTACAGTGTTACTCATATCACATTGGTGTGCAACAAGCCTCCAGAACTTTTTTTTTTTAAAGTCAGAGTCTCACTGTCACCCAGGCTGGGATTAGGTGACCCTTCTGTCTCAGCCTTCCAAGTAGCTGGAAACACAGGCATGTGCCACCACGCCCAGCTGATTTTTTGATTTATTGTAGAGACAAGTTCTCACCATTTTACTCAAGCTGATCTCAAACCTCTGAGCTCAGGCAATCCTCTCGCCTCCGCCTCCCAAAGTGCTGAGATTACAGATGTGCACCCCACACCCAGCTCTCCAGAACTTTTTTTTTTTCAGTTGGAGTCTCACTCTGTCACCCAGGCTGGAGTGCAGTGGGACGCTCACGGCCACCCCAGCATTGACCTACTGAGCTCCGGCGATCCTTTCACCTCAGCCTTTCAAGTAGCCAGAACTATAGGCATGCACTACTATGCCCGGCTAATTTTTTGATTTATTGTAGAGATGAGGTCTCGCCAAGTTGCCCAGGGCTGGTCTCGAACCCGCGGGCTCAGGCAATCCACTTGCCTCAGCCTCCCAAAGTACTAGGTTTACAAGCTGAGCCACCAAGCCCGGCCCAGAACTTTTTACTCTTGCAAAACTCTATACCCATGGAGCAACTGCCCATTCCCCTCCACTCCCAGCCCCTGGCAATGACAATTCTACTTCCTGTCTCTATGAGTTTGATTACTTTAGTTTTCTCATATAAGTAGAATCATACAATATTTGTTTCTGGTGACTGGCTTATTTTACTTAGCACAGTATCCTTAAGATCCATCCATGTTGTAGCATGTAACAGGATTCTCTTATTTTTCAAGGTTGAATAATATTCCACTGTAGGTATATACCACATTTTCTTTATCCAGGCATCTGTTGAGGGTCATTTGGGTTGCTTCCACCTCTTGACTATCATAAATAATCCTTCAAGGAACATGGATGTGTAAATATCTCTTTGAGATTCTGCTCTCAATGCTTTTAGATATATGGCCAGAAGTAGGATTGCTGGATTATACGGTAACTCTATTTTCATTTTTTGAATAATTGTCATACTGTTTTCTGTAGCAGCTGTACCATTTTACGGTTCCATCAACAGGGCACAAGGGTTCTAATTTCTCAACATCTTTACCAACACTTGATGTTACATATTTTTTTGATAGTGACTATCCTCATGGATGTGAGATGGTATCTCACTGTGGTCTTTTTTTTTTTTTTTGGAATTGGAGTCTTACTCTGTCGCCCAGACTGGAGTGCAGTGGCCGCTCCTGGCCACCGCAGCCTCAACCTGCTGAGTTCCGGCGATCCTTCCACCTCAGCCTTCCGAGTAGCTGGAATTACAGGCATGCGCTACCACGCCCGGCTGATTTTTTGATTTATTGTAGAGATGAGGCCTCGCTGCCCAGGTAGGTCTCGAACCCACGGGCTCAGGCAATCCACTCACCTCAGCCTCCCAAAGGCGCGGGATTACAGGCTGAGCCACCGAACCTGGCTTCACTGTGGTTTTCATTTGCATTCTCTAATGATTGGTGTGTGGGATATGTCTTGAGATATGTCTATTCAAGTCTTCTGTCCATTTTTTATAGGGTTATTTGTGGTTTTTTGTTTCTGAGAAGAAAGCTAGTCCTTTTTGGGGGGTTGGAGTCTCACTCTGTCGCCTAGGCTGGAGTGCAGTGGCATGCTCATGGCTATTCCAGCATTGACCTTCTGGGCTCCAGTTATCCATCCGCCTCAGCCTTCCAAGTAGCCAAAACTACAGGTGCCTGCTGCCCCGTCTGGCTAATTTTTTTATTGATTTTAGAGATGAGGTCTCACCAAGTTGCCCAGGTTGTTCTTGAACCCATGGGCTCAGGTAATCCCCTCACCTCGGCTTCCCAAAGTGCTGGGATCATAGGCCTGAGCCACTGCACCCAGCCAGGAAGCTAGTCTCATGAAAAGTTGTAAGAAGTAGACAGCTACACCTAATTTTGAAAATATGTTGCTGGGTGCAATGGCTCACATCTGAAATCCCAGCACTTTGGGAGGCCAAGGCGAGAGGATTGCCTGAGCCCACAGGTTTGAGACCAGCCTCAGCAACATGGCAAAACCTCATCTCCACAACAAATAAAAAAATTAGCTGGGCGTGGTGGCACACACCTGCAGTTCCAGCTACTTGGAAGACTGAGATGGAAGGATCTCCTGAACCCAGCAAGTCAAAGCTACAGTTGCCATAAGCATGCCACTGCTTTCCAGCCTGAGCAACAGAGTGAGACACCAACTCAAAAAGAAAAAAACTGTTGCTAAATTCTCTAGGCTTGGCAAGAAACCATTCACTTTATCCTGGTCTAAACTCAGCTATATTTTCTTCTGTAATAGACTATGTAAAAAAAAAAATTTTGTTTTGAAACAAATAAGTTAAAACTTACTAAAGTAAAAAAAAAATCTTAACTAAAATGGAAAAAGTTTGGATTATAAAAAGACCCGGTGGGCATTTGCCAAGCATAATTGTATTTACAGAATGACACACTCATGTTTACATGAGGGCTCTCATGTTTCATTTATTCATTCAACAAGTATTTATTGGTTTCCAGCTATGTGTCAGTCTCTGTAGATTCAGGGATTAAAAGACACAGTGTCTCACATCAAGAAACTCAGTTTGGGGGAAAAGTGAAGGAAGAGAACAGATGTATGAAGACAGTACAAGGGGGATATTGTTACTTAGAGGCACATAGATCAGAGGGCATATGGTGATAGCTACCATGTATGGAAGGCCTGTGTAGAAAAAGTAGTGCTTTGTTGAGAGGGTGACATTTGAATTAATACTTAAAATACAAGTGCCCTAGCTCTGGGCCCTCTTTTCCTTCTTTCGTTCCTTCCCTCCCTCCTTCCTTCCTTCCTTTCTTCCTTCCTTCCTTCCTCCTGAAGTATTATGACTGATAGTTAAAACCCTTATAATCTAATATTAATCTAATCAATGATCGATTTTGTAGCAATCATTTATATTAAAAAACATTTATTTGGAACTATGACTACATGAATACTTGACAACATAATCTGGAAAATAAGAATTCTTCTATTAAACCAATCTGCACAAAAAAGATATAAAATAATTAGTATCTTCTGTATGGTACCTACCATGTACTCACTATGTGAGGAACAGAGAATCTATGACTTATTTTGACTTCTAGAAGCTTATAGGCTTGTCTATAAAACAACCACCAACGTGCAGGCAGGCATCTAATTAACTGCCAAAGGAGGTAGGAGAGACATTTGTAATGCACGAACAGTTCAAAGAGGAGATCAGTGAGGGCGTGCAACAAGAAGACCATAGGAAGAACACAGGATGAACCTTAAAAGACAGACTTAACAAGACAAGGGTCAAGGAAAGGCATTCCAGGTGAGGGAACAGCCTGAGGAAAGGCAACAGAAAGGTACAGGGGTTTAACTGGAGTGATGGGGCATGAAGACAATCAGCGGGATAAATAAATGGGAGTTTGAATAAGTATGATTGATCTCATGTGCAGAAGGCCTTGAAGGACAAGTCAAGAAGCTTAGGTATGATGTCATGGGAAATTTGAAATCCTGGCAGGTTTCTGAGCAGGACAGGGACATGATCTGAAGCCACGTTGGAGAAGACAAGCATGGTAGCATTTGGGCACCCAATTAGATGGGCATCTGGAGTCAGCAGTTCAGACATGAAGTGCTGAGGGGTCTGAAGTGACCCCAGTTATGGAAATAAAGAGAAAAAAAGAGAGAACTGAGAGAAAGCAGACACTGAAAGAGAAAGATTAACCCAAAGGCACACCGTGGTGCAGTTTCAAGGCAGAAGAGATCACTAGGGAGTTCCATCGGAGGGTCAGGAGTCTGCCTTGGGCCACATAGAACTTGTGGGCCAGTTGTTATTTCCAAGCAGAAATGGCCACAAACCATGCAAGTTTCACTCTCAAAGCTATACACCTACACGTCATCTGAGCCCTAGGTCACCTACATGTTAGATCACAATCTGGCAGGAAAAAAATAGAAGCTACAGTTTATGAATGGCATTATTGACTCTGTTACGGGGCAGTAAGTGCCGTTTATTCTCGTCAAAGACAAAAGACACATCAGCCTCCATCAGCATCTTCCAGTTTTTGATCAGGACTCGGCCCTTTTGCCTGCAGTTTCTAGACAGGCGGCTCCCACTGAATAGCCTTTGTAGTGAGAAGGTCATTAACAAGCATATGTAATAACTACTCTGACATGACTTGTGAGCATTTCATCATTTTGTTTAAATAAAGCGTTTGAAAAAAGGTCATGCTTTGTGATGATCATAATGGACGAAATAAATATAGCAAGCCTATAGTTTTGTTTTTAAGCAAACCAGTGAAATCCTCTTGCAAGCGCAGACTTCATGAAATTCACATCACACAGAGATGAGAGGAAGTTTTATTTACTTCCCAGCCTTCCTCAAGGTATTGTGCTATGTCATTAGGACACATTTTCTTTTAAGTACAAGTTGAAAAATGATCATGCACTCATTACTAGCGATAGGCCTTTTTACAGGGTGTGAAGAAAGGAATGAGAATTTGACACACTTTCTTTTTTTTTCTTATTTTCTTTTGTGTGTGTGTGTGTGTGTGTGTGTGTGTGTGCGCGCGCGCGCGCGTGTGTGTGTGTGTGTGTGTGTGTGTGTGTGTTGGGGGTCTTGCTCTGTGCCCAGGCTGGAGTGCAGTGGCACAATCACAGCTCACTGCAACCTTGACCTCCTGGGCTCAGGCAATCCTTCCACCTCAGTCTCCAGAGTAGTTGGGACTACAGGCATGTGCCACCAAGCCTGCCTACTATTTTGATTTTTTGTAGAGATGAGATCCCGCTATGTTGCCCAGGCTGGTCTCGAACTCCAAGCAATCCTTTCACCACAGAATTCAACACACCTTCTGCTTCCTGTCTCCTCAGCCAAATTATCCAGGGGTCGGTTTCAGAACTTTCCTCACATGTTCATTCTTTCTGTGAATCTGCATTCCTCCCCCAACTATATGTCTGAGTTTCTGCAAAGCTGAGAGGTGAGGCTAAGTGCCCAGGAACACAGAATTCCTTCCACATTTGGTGGCCCTGGCCTTCCATGTCACATTGGGAAAAAATTTATACAAATGTATTTCAGCTACAAGTCACGGACAATGTGCGTGTGGATAAATGTAGATCATGTATTCACAGAGCGCCACACATTTTCCCAGGACAAAAATATAATATTTAAATGTTAAACATTTCTAACAGAAATCATCTTTAATTTGCTATCCTCTATTTCATGAGGTTTCAACTAATTCCTCTTTCAGAGTCTCCTTGGCGAAATGTTCCCCCATAATCTGAGCTACAGCACTTTCTTTCTTAGTTTTGGGTCCCCCAAAGCTTACACCCTTACAGGGAGGCAGCCTACATTTGCATCAGAGTGAATTAGGTATCGCCTGGTTGTTTTAAGAAGCCAACATCATTACATTGCCCCAACTTTGTGAATAGGTTTTAATAAAAAGCTGGGCAAACATTCTGAGAGGGAAATAACTACCACAAAGACTAAGGATTCCCTGTGTTAGCTTTGCATGTCCTGCCTGGCGTCACTAGTCCCTTTATAGAAGACACAATCTTTCCATAGTTCTTGATGTGTGCACTTTTCGGGGAGGCATTTCATTTGTTTCCCCAGATACTAATGAACAAATTCAACTCTGTCACTAACAGGCGATAATTTTGTGTTCTTGTTTCTAAATTAAATAAAACAAACTGAAAGCAACTCCAAATAACATAAACTACAACCGAACTACAATGATTCAAGATTGTTAGTGTTTTATTTTATTTATTTATCTATCTATCTATTTATTTACTTTTATTATTTTTTGAGTCGGAGTCTCACTCTATTGCCCAGACTGGAGTGCAGTGACCGCTCCCGGCCACCGCAGCCTCGACCTGCTGGGCTCCGGCGATCCTTCCGCCTCAGCCTTCCAAGTAGCTGGAACTATAGACGCGCTACCACGCCCGGCTAGTTTTTTATTTATTGTAGAGACGAGGTCTCGCCAAGTTGCCCAGGTGGGTCTCGAACCTGTGGGCTTGCAATCCACTTGCCTCAGCCTCCCAAAGCGCTGGGATTACAGACTAAGCCACCGAGCCCGACCTATTTATTTATTTATTTATTTATTTTTGAGTTGAAGTCTTACTCTGTCACCTAGGTTGGAGTGCAGTGGCATGCTTACAGCCACCTCAGCCTCAACCTGCTGGACTCAGATGATCCTTCCACTTCAGTCTTCCAAGTAGCTGAAACTACAGGTGTGCACCACTACACCTGGCTAATTTTTTTTATTTATTGTAGAGATATGGTCAGACCTACCCAGAACCCTTCAAAAGGCATCTAGAGGTCAGGCTCTGAAACTTCACAGACTTTTTGTCTCCTGATGGCTTTAAGGAAGCAAGCTGAGTAATCCCATCACTTGGAAAGGCTGAGGCAAGAGGATTTCCTGAGCCCAGGGGTTTGAGACCAGCCTGGGTAACTTGGTGAGACCTAGACTCTTTATATAAGATAAAACTTTTTTCCAATGTGATACAGAAGGCCAGGGCCAGCAAATATGGGAGGAATTCTGCATTCCTGGGCACTTAGCCACACCTCTTTGCTTTGCAGAAACTCAGCCATATAGTTGGGGGAGGAATGCAGATTCACAGAAAGAATGAACATGTGAGGAAAGTTCTTAAGCTGGAACTGACCCCTGGGGAATTTGGCTGAGAAGACAGGAAGCAGAAATCAAAATATTATGCCAGGCATGGTGGTGCGAACCTGTAGATCCAGCTACTTGGAAGACTGAGGCGGAAGGATCGCCTGAGCCCAGCAGGTAGGGGCTGTGGTATCAGTGAGTGTGCCATTACACTCCAGCCTGGGCAACAGAGTGAGACTCTAACTCAAAAAATAAAATGAAATAAAAATATGAGGCTGTGAGAAAACAGGGATCCCCATACATAGTATTGGTGGTGTTAATTGATACATTGGAGACCAACTTGGTCAAACTCTACCAAACGTATCTATCCTTTGACCCAGTAATTCCACGTCTGGGCATTAACTCTACAAGGAATCTTGCAGATGTATGAATTAATGTACATTAAAAAAAAAAAAAAAATCAGGGTCCGGCTCGGTGGCTCAGCCTGTCATCCAGCACTTTGGGAAGACGAGGCAAGTGGATTACCTGAGCCAGCGGGTTTGTGACCAGCCTGGACAACTAGGCGAGACCTCGTCTCTCCAATAAATAAAAAATTAGCCAGGTGTGGTAGCACACGCCTGTAGTTCCAGCTACTTGAAAGGCCGGAGCCCAGTAGGTCAATGCTGGGTGGCCATGAGTGTGCCACTGCACTCTGGCCAGGGCGACAGAGTGAGACTCCAACTCAGAAAAAAGAAAAACTGCTATGAGTTCTATAGCTGCAAGGAAATGAATTCTGTCAACAACCACATGAAGTTGGAAGAGGACCCCAAGTCTCAGATGAAACTGCAGCCCCAGGTGACTCCTTGACTGAAGCCTTGTGAGACCCTGAGCAGAGGACTCGTCTAATCCTTGTCTAGACTCCAGACCCATGGAAACTGAGATCATAAACTGTGTGCTGTTTACAACTGCCATATTTGTGATAATGTGTTATGCAGTAATAGGAAACAAACTCAATACTCAGCCAGATATTTATTGGCTACTTTTTTTTTTTTTTGAGTTGGAGTCTCACTCTGCTGCCCAGACTGGAGGGCAGTGGCACGCTCCCGGCCACCGCAGCCTTGACCTTCTGGGCTCTGGCGATCCTTCTGCCTCAGCCTCCCAAGTAGCTGGAACTACAGGCGTGCACTACCACGCCCAGCTAATTTTTTATTTATTGTAGAGATGCGGCCTCACCAAGTTGCCCGGGTGGGTCTCGAACCCGTGGGCTCAGGCAATCCACTCATCTCAGCCTCCCAAGGCACGGGATTACAGGCTGAGCCACAGAGCCTGGCTATTGGCCACTTTCTGCACTAGGCACTGTTGTACATTTTGCCTAGGATTTTTTTTTTAAGTGTAAGGATTAGATCACGCATTGGAGGAACTTCAATCCACTGGGCACTACGATACAAGTCCCTGAGTGATGTCATAGTGCTGCAGTCTGAATCTGTATTCATCCTATCAACCAGGAGTTTTAGAAATGTGAAGGAAAGCCAACAGGGCAGGTTTTGTGAAGGTAGTGGCACTAGTTAGGATCTGAATGGTTTTGTCAGGTAGAAATGGGGAATCAGGGGGCGAGGATCAGCATCCCAGGCAAACAGAAAGGCATGAGCTGAGTGGAGGTGGACACATGCTATCCACTCAGGCAGGTGCCCGTGGGGCACTTTGGTGGCTGAGAGAAAGCCTTCCCAGAGGAGTTAGTTGGGACTTATCTGGTATGAACGGGCAGCCATTGGAGGAATCAAGGAAAGCACATTTGTGGGACAACAAAGGTATCAAGTGTGGGAATCTCCTTCTGGGTTGAAAAGTTCACTCTTTCTTGCTACAGAAGAGGGTGTAAGGGGTCCTTTGTTCTGTGTGCTCTGGCTTTTCAGATGTTGACCCTGCAGTCCCTGCTTCCTGCTCTTGGGGATCTTCAGCCTATGCAGTAAACATTAGCATTTCCCTCCACAATAATATCCCTGATACCTTGTTTACTAACAGGAAATTTTGCTCTTTGGAATAAAACACAACTGTATCCATTTCCGCAGAGGGTGGTGGGGTGGGATGACACGCAGCAGCATCTGTACCGTTTTCCTCCATTTGAGACCCATGACTAAGAATTTATGCTAAAAAGATGCTTGTTTCAATATCCCGTGTATTTTGGGAGACAGAAACCTTAAACAAGTTGGGATTTGGCTTCGCAGAGTAAATTGTAAAATATTTATATATTTTAAAATAGGCTCAGAGTAGGAAGTAGAGATGTTCATTTAAAAAAATAATAATAAATAGGCTGGGTGTGGTGGCATGTGCCTGTAGTTCCAGCTACTTGGAAGGCTGAGGTGGAAGGATCACCTGAGCCCAGCAGGTTGAGACTACAGTGGCCATGAGCATGCCACTGCACTCCAGACTGGACAACAGAGTGAGACTCCAACTCAAAAATAAAAAAACAGGACCGAACTCAGTGGCTCAACCTGTAATCCAGCACATTAGGAGGCCGAGGCAAGTGGATTGCCTGAGTCTGTGGTTTTGAGACCATCTTGGGCAACTTAGCAAGACCACATCTCTACGATAAATCAAAAAATTAGCCAGGCATAGTGGCACATGCCAGTAGTTCCGGCTACTTGGAAGGCTGAGGCAGAAGGATTACCTGAGCCCAGCAGGTCGAGGTTGCAGTAGCCGTGAGCATGCCACTGCACTCCAGCCTGGAGTCAGTGAGACTCTGACTCAAAAAAAAGATGAGAATTTAGAGAATTGAAGGCTGGTCTCTAGAAATACATGAGTGATTGAAACAAAGAAAAAAGGCCAGTGAGAAATTCCCAGTATGTGAAACGGCTGAGGAAACTTTATGAACACCAGTGATCAATGCATATGTAATTTTCAATTGTCAGCCATATTGTGCCAAGCCCTCAGTAAAAGTTTACTGTACATGACTGTGTTAAGGTAGTCGTGCTTTGGGGGAACCAGGGGGACTGGGTTCGTGCACTAGGTGACCTGTGGCATGGGAAGGGAGAGGAGAGTGGTCCTCATAAGAACTGGAGCCAGGTGTGATGGGGGTGGGGAGGATTTTGGCTTTGCCCAGCATGAGGATTGGGGGTTTCTGTCTTTTCATTTAAATGTTAAAGGACAGGTGCTCTCCCGTGGCTAGAAGTCTTGAGCATGGACATCAGATAGCAGATATTTATATTATATTTTTATGAACTGTGACCATAAGGGTTAACTCTGTTCCATACATTTTGCTAAGCACTATACAAGAAGGGACCCCCAAAATCTCTTTTTTTTTTTTTGGAGAGTGGGTCCCTCATAGTATAGGCTTCCCCCACCAGGTAAGTATTCTAGGAACCCATCTGCATCAGTGTACCAGCTAGTTTGTTGTGAGAGGCTGCATTTGGCTTCAGTGAATTTTTACTTGGAGATTCTTTCGGTGCATTTGCCCATTTCATGATGGGTGATTTACAAACTCACCTGTCCACACCGCTGAGTGTTTGGCAGTTTTTGACCCAAAATGGCCTGATACCTGTGCCCCACCCTCCCTTTTCACCCAATCTTGCCCTGAGCAACTTCTGTTTATTTCCCCAGAAAAAAAGCCCTCAAAAGGGAAATGTTTTGCCAATCTGAAAGAGGTGAAACAAAAAACAACAGAAGCACAAAAAGGCATCAAAACGAACGTGTTTAAAAACTGTTTTGAGCAGTGGAAAAAGCGTCTCAATAGGCATACTGCATCCAACGGAGAGTACTTTGAAGAGGACTAAAGTTTAAACAGGTAAGAATCAAAACACAATTTTTTATAAATAAAATTCGGATATTTTGGGTCCCCCCCTCGTACACAGAAGCCCACTGAATCTGAGGAGGTACAGATGATTGTCCCCATTTTGCAAATGAAAAAGCAGTTCAGAGAAGATGAGTAATGTGCCTGTCGGTGTAGAATAAAGCAGTGCCCGGATTCAAACCCAGAACTGCTGGACTCCAAATTATAACCACCCGCTTCTCCATAACCAGCTTCTCCTACACGACTTGGCCATAAACCTGTGCTTCTCTGAGTTCCCTCACGTGTCCTTCCCTTATAGCTTCTTACTTTTCTTCCTGTTATCAGTTTTCTTTTTTATCCTCACCCACCAGGCCCAGTGTAATTTCTGCTATTCCTAGGGCACCAGCCATCCTCCAAGGGCCTCTGTCTTGGTACATTTCCACGCCATGAATACATCATATTGGTTTCATGGATCAGATCCCTCCACCTCCTTGAGGTTTGGTGATTTGTCTGAGGCTACACAGGAAGAAGCAAGGTTAGGTGCTATCTAAGGATGCTTTCTCCCTGGTGATATGAATGGTTTTGTCTGGATGCAGGAAGTGGCCAAGATGGCTGCCAGAGCTCCCAGCCATTGTCCTGCAATTCCTGGGCCTCTATTTTGGCCCTAACTGCTCTTTCTGCTTCAACTCTTGCCCCTTCAGTCTGTTGTACATATGGCAGCCAGGGCAACTCTTGTCAAACTGCATGTCAGATCCCAAGGGTTTCCATTAGGTTCAGAATGAAATTCAAAGCATGTACAATGGCTCTTGAGCCTCTGTATGACCTGGGCCCTGCCTGCATCTTCTGCCTTCCAATCTTCCTCCTCTCAGACTCTTTCTCTTCCCTCTGACCTCTGTGGTCTCTATCACAGAAGGGCTTTGGGACATGCTGTTCTTTTTTCTGGAATGCCCTCCCCTAGATATCCACATGGTCATTCTTCATTAAGTCTCCTCAGAGAGGCCTTCAGTGAGCACACATTCTATCAGGACAGCACTCTCCTATCATCACCTTCTCCCCTGGCCTGTGCTATTTTTCTTCCTAGCACCTATCACTAGCCAACAATATACTGTCTATCCATTTGCTTTTTGGCTGTCTCCCTGTAGAATGGAAGCTCCTTGAAGTAAGGATTTTATCAGTCTCTTTCCCCCTAAATTCTTAGTGCCTAAAAGAGCTGGCTCATAGTAGGCGTTTCAAATCTATAGCGGGTACTTCAAAAATGTTTATGGAATGAAGAAACATATTTCTCAGAATTGTTCTAAAGTGAGAGGTTTAAAGTCTGACCTGTTCACACAAAGATGCCTGACTGGGAGAGAAGATGTAACAGTCAGGTCATGTGAGAAAGAGGTAGGCCGAGGAAGGAGAATCACTTGAGCCTGGGAGTTCGAGACCAACCTGGGCCACATTAAATTTATTCTTAATTTTTAAAAAATTAAAATAAAATAAAGTACAGGAAAAATGGGATGACCTGATGAGAGACTGTTCAAGGGGCAAAGGTAAGCACAAGGCTTAGGGACCCCCCATAAGTAGCATCCCACTCAGGACTAATAACAGGCCTGAATGTGGGGGAGGGAGCAGCTACCAGGACGAGCACCCAGAAAGGGCTGTGACGAGAGGGCCCTGACAGGGGCTGAGGGAAACAGCCAGCCTGCAGGGGCCCCTCAGATAGGGATTCAGGAGAACGAATGCCCTGCCTCTTTTCCTGTCCACTCTCTGATCTCCTCCTAGGACTCTCCCTTGAGTCTAACCCCTGCAAGAAGCCGGATGACCAATGAGAGAGCGCTGGTTGGTACAGTCCACGCAGGACACAGAGTAGCATGGAGAATGGTGAAGTGGGACTGGGAGGATCAATGCAGTATCTCCAGGAGAGAAGGCAGAGTTGTGTAGAGGGGCAGGAGTGAGCTGGGCTTCGGTCCTCGGAGCTTTTCAGAGAGAGGAGATGCAGGTGAGATTAGGGAAAGGAAGCCTGGAGACCTTGGTCACCATAGAGACCAGCGTTAGTTACTGCAGACGTACAGGAACTTTTGCAAGAACTGTCTTTTAAGGAAGTGTCTTGCCTACCTCTCATGACTTAACTCGATGACTGATAAGGTTTTGTCATTGTTCTCTTTGTACATTTAATTTGTCAGAGTGACAGTAAGCTAAACTTTCACCTCCATCATAGCAGTCAACTTTCTTTTAATACCTAAATCCTCTTGATAACTCCGGGCTGCAGTGTGCAGCCCTAGCTAGTTACAGAGTCAGCCAGGTCTTCCCAGGGCCGGCACCACTTTTCCCTGCCGTCCTTGGTCTAATCAGAACCACACAGCCCCGGGCTTATACTTTACACTTCTCTTAAGTCTGGCAAACAGTTCTGTAATTATGTCTTTCCTGACATCTTGCCGCTGAGAAAGCATACTGTATTTCTAGCAAAAGGGGATGATGACTCCCTACCTCACCCCATATACAAAAATAAACTTGAATGGGCCAAAGACCTAAATGTAAGAGCCAAAACTACAAAACAGGATAAATCATAAGCTTAACCTTTGTGACTCTGAATTTAGCAATGGTTTTTTAAGATACCTAAAGCACAACCAACCACAAAAAAATTGATGAATTGCAACTTCATCAAAATTAAAAACTTTTGTGCTTCTAAAAACATCAAGAAAGTGCAAAGACAACCAACAGAATGGGAGAAAATATTTGCAAATTATATATCTGATATCTAATAGGGGTCTAGTATACAGAACTCTCCAATTCAGCAATGAAAATGTAAATAGCTCAATTAAAAAATGAGCAAATAATTTAATAAACATTTGCCAAAAAATATACAAATGCCAGCAAGATTATTAAAAGATGCCTCATATCACTAGTCAATCGATAAACACAAATCAAAACCACAATGACATACCACTTCCCACCCACTAGGGTGATTAAAACAAAAAAGATAAGCAATAAGTGTTAGCAAGATGTGGAGAAAATGGAATCCTTAGACACTGCGGGTGGGTGTGTTAAATGGTGTAGCCACTTTAGAAAATAATTTGGCCTTTCCTCGAGGTGTTAAATGTAGAATTATTATATGACCCAGTGTTACAGGCTAATGTTTATGTCATCCTAAAATTCACATTCTGAAGGTTTGAATTCCCATTGGGACAGTGTCAGAGAAGGCCTTTGGGGGGGGTAATTAGGTTCGGATTAGGTAATGAGTACTGTGCCCTTGTGATGGGATTAGTGCATTTATAAGAAGAGGAAGAGACATGAAACCCTCTCTCATTCCACACCACGCACACACACCAAGGAAAGGCCATGTAAACACACAGGAAGAAAACAGCCATCAGCAAACCAGGAAGAAGGGCCTCACCAAACCCTGAATCTGGAACCACTTTTGTCTTGAACTTCTCAGTCTCTAGAACTATGAGAAATAAATAAATGTTGCATAAGCCACTCAGTCTATGAGTCTATGAGTCTATTTTGCCATAGCAGTCCTGGCTGATTAAAACGTCCAGAAATTCCACTCTTAGGTACATACTCAAGAAAATTGACTATATATGTCCACACAAAAACTTTTACATAGATGTTCATAGCAGAATTATTCATAATAGTAAAAATATGGAAATAACCCAAATGTTCATCAGCTGATAAGGATAACTAAAATAAAAAGGAATAAAGTTCTAATACAGGCTACAACACGGAAGAACCTTGGAGAATTATGCTAAGTGAAAGAAACCAGACACAAAAGGCCATACATTGTACAATTCCATTTATACCATATGCCCAGAAAGCAAATCCATACAGAATGTGAAAGTAGGTACCTACAGAAACCTAGAACAACCTTAGTTTAGCATAGTCTTTTTGTCTCAGCACAGTCATTTTGCTTAGACTTTACCCCTGACACGCTTTGACTCTAGCACGGGTTAGACATAGATAGATAAATTCCCAATAAGCAGGGGTTTTTTGTTTTTTTATTTTTCGGATTTTTTTGAGTCTGAGTCTCACTCTGTCGCCCAGGCTGGAGTGCAGTGGCATGCTCACGGCTACCCTAGTGTCGGCCTGCTGAGTTCCAGCGATCTTTCCATCTCAGATGTCCTAGTAGCCAGAACTACAGGCACATGCTACCACGACTGGCTAATTTATTTATTTATTTTTTGTAGAGGTGAGGTCTCGCTAGGTTGCCCAGGCTGGTCTTGAACCTGCGGGCTCAGGCAATCCACTCGCCTTGGCCTCCCAAAGTGCTGGGATTATAGGCTGAGCGACCGAGCCCAGCAAATAGACAGGTTTTGGGAAGCATTCAGACATTCTACTGCAGACCAAGCAGCAGCCTACCCCATCCCCTTGACAAATCTCCATCAGATGCAAGACAAGGACAGAGCCATAGAAATGATAATAGACCACCTTTTGGTCAAGGAGTTTATGGATTGCAAAAGTCTGACAAAGTTCCCTCCCCTTGTCTCCCATCTAGCCCACCACCACAGCAGCAATCATGTGACTAACCCACCCATCTGCCTGCTGTCCATCACCTGATGTCAGTACCTGTACTTACATCGTAAGGACATGGAGCTGACCACCACCCAGTCATCTTAATGACCTTCGCCCATCACAGAGAAATGGTTAAAAGGATTCAACCACAAGTTGTTTTGCCATTGCCCTCCTAGACTCTGGTGTGACCATGTGCTCTTTGAGCTACAGCTGTCGCCATCCTTCCTGGCTTTGGTTGCCTTCCCTGCCTTGGGGAGGTGAATCTCCTCTTTCTCTCTTTCTCTCTCTCTCTCTCTCTCTCTAATTTACTTTCTAAATAAACTATATTTTCCAATATAACTTCTGTGAAATTCTTTGCATCTTTAATGTGGCACTGGATTGCACAACAGACACTCACACCCCCGATGGGTCTAACCTAACATTCTAGAGCCCCCGATGGGGGTGTGACCCTAACAGACTGAAAGTAGATGAATGATTGGCAGGGGCTGGAAGGAGGAGGGGAAGAGGATAACCATAAGATTTCTTTTTGGGGTGATGAAAATGTTCTGAAATTAGATCATGATAGTGGTTGCGCAACACTGGAAATATACTAAGACCCACTTGCTATTGTTTATTTGTCCCCTCCAAAACTCATGTTGAAATTTAATTCACAGTGCGGCAGTCATGAGAGAGGGCACCTGTAAGAGGTGACCGGGTTATGAAAGCCCTGTCCTCCAGAATGGATTCATTCACTCATGGATTAATAAATGAATGGTTACTGGATTAAAAGGTTATCATGGGGTAGAAAGGGTGGCTTTATAAGAAAAGGAAGACAGACCTAAGCCAGCACGCTTGGCCCTCTGGCCGTGTGATGTCTTACACCCCTTGAGGGCTCTGCAGAGTCCCCAGCAGCAAGAACGCCCTCACTAGATGCAACCCCTTGACCTTGGACTTCTCAGCTTCCATGACTGTAAGAAATAAATTCCTTTCTTTATAAAATACCAAGTTTGGGGTACTCGGTTATAAGCAACAATAAATGAACTAATTGAGGAAATTGGCACCAAGAAGTGGGGGAGTTGGTGGTAATGAATCCCTGAACGTGTGTTAGTGGCTTTGGAACGGGATAAGGAACAGGCAGGAAGAATTTGGAGGGGCAGACTAGAAAAAGCCTAGCTTCTGGTGAGGGCTCAGAAGACAAGAAGGCTAGAGAAAGTCTAGAACTCCTTAGAGATTGGTTAGATGGTCATGACCAGAATGCAGGCAGGGTGCGGTGGCTTATGACTATAATCCCAGCACTTTGGGACGCCAAGGCAAAAGAATCGCTTGAGCCTAGGAGTTCAAGACCAACCTAGACAACATAGCAAGACTTTGTCTCTACAAAAAATTAAAAAATTAGCCAAGTGTTGTGGCACACACCTGTAGTCTCAGCTATTTGGGAAGCTGAGGTGGGAGGATCATATGAGATTGCAGTGAGCCACGATGGTGTGACTCTGACTTGAGTGAGACCTTGACTCAAAAATAAATAAATAAACAAAGATGGTCATGACCAGAATGCTGATAGAAATACGGACAGTAAAGGACACACTGATGAGGTTCAGACTGAACTGAGGAACAAGTAATTGGAAACTGGAGTTAAGGCCATCCTTGTCATAAATTGGCAAAGAACTGGGCAGAACTGTGTCCGTGCCCAAGGGCTTTGGGAAAGGTCAAACTTGAGTGATGAACTAGGGTACCTGGCAGAAGAAATTTCTAAACAAAATATAGAAGGAGCTGCATGGCTGCTTTTGGCCGCTTACACTGAGATTCGGAAGCAAAGGAACAATTTAAAGATGAAATTTATCATAAAAAGGAAAGCAAAGTAGAAAGATTTGGAAAACTCTCCACCTGGCCACTTAGAGTGAACAAGTGTCTAGAGGAGAGGAAACCAAGGGTGTAGCCTAGACTGTTTGCTAAAGAAATTACTGAGATGGAAGAGAGCCAGGTGCTACTTCTCAAGACAATGGAAGAAAGGCCCCAGAGGCATTTTCGAGATCTTTCAGGGTCCGCCTTCTATTGCCCAGAGGCTTAGAAGGGCAGACGTTGCAGAGGACAGGCCTGGGCACTCTCCATGGGCTAACTGCCCAGGGACTCCATGGGATCTGTTCCCAGCACCCCAGCTCAGTACTCCATGGCTGCCCCAGCCATGGCTCATGTGGCTTGAGTCACAGCTCTGGAAGGTCTCAGATATAAACCTTGGTAGTGTCCGCGTTGTGCTAACTCTGCAGGCTTGCAGAAAGCAAGAGCTGTGGAGGGTAAGCAGCCTCCACAGAGATTTCAAAGGATGTTGTTGACAGTCTGTGGGTCCTGGCAGAGACACCCGAGCAGAAATGTGGGGCTGGAGCTGCCACAGAGAGTCCCCCCTAGGGCAATACCTGGTGAGCCGAAGGGCAGGCCCACCACTGGGACCCAGGGACTGTGGAGTCAGCTGGCAGCATGCAACACCCACAGGGAAACTCTGGGTCCCAGAATTCAACCCTTATGGGAAGCCATGTGGGCTGTACTCTGCAAAGGCATAGGGGCAGGGTTGCCTGAGACCTTGGGGGCCCAGCCTCTGTCCAATTGTGTCCAGGACACAATACTTGGAGTCAAAAGAGAATATCCTCCAGCTTGAAGATTTCATATCTGCCCTGCTGGGTTTTGGATTTGCTGGGGGCCTGTTACTCTTTTGTTTTTGCCTATGTCTCTCTTTTGGCATGGGGCTGTCTGTCTTATGCCTAAAAACCCCCCACTGTGTCCTAGAAATAGATCATCTGTTTTGATTTCACAGGTTTACAGATGAGACTCTGGACTTTGAGCTTTTCAGTTTGTGTTGGGATAAGTTAGGACTGTAGTGCTATGGGGTTGGAGGGAGTGTATTTGTCTATGAGAAGGATATGCGTTTTGGGGGACCGAGGTGGAATGCTATGGTTTGAATTTATGTCCCCTCCAAAACTTCTGTTGGAATTTAATCCCCAATGTGGCAGTATTGAGAGGAGGGGTCTTTAGGAGGTGACTGGGTCTTGAGGACTCTGCCCGCATGAATGGATTAATCCATCCACAGGCGAATCCATTCATCCACGGGTTAATCAATCCATTCAAGGGCTGAAGGGTTCCTGAGTGAATGATTTCTCATGGGAGTGGAACTGGGGGCTTTATAAGGAGAAGAACATAGCAGCAGGGGTGGCTGTGGGGGTCAGCTCGGTCCAGCAGTTTGAAGAGTTACTGCACCTTAAAGTCACACCCCTCCCCATGGCCCACTTCTGGGCATCAGGGGCTCCACAGTGTCTGCAGGTGAACAATGTAATGGCAGAGTTAATGAAAGAACCCTCAGGTTTCATTTGTACAGTTAGAAGATGAAGCTATTCCCAAAGTAACTGAAAAGCCCACCTTTCTGCTTTTCAAGAATTCTCAGAAAATCAACTGATTAGATGATGCACACACACCAGAGTTGACCAAAAAAGTTCGGCGACGCATCTAGCGGCCTCTTCCCATCCAGTACTCATTAATGAGCATCTCAAAGAAGATTCGACCTTTGCCTGATAAAATTAACTCGCCCTGCCCCTGTGCAGGTTGTTTGTGAAGCAAACTCTTCAAGAACCACGCTGTGGTTTCAGCAAGGAGATGGTGGGAAGTCCTCACAAACATAATACTCAGTTTAGTAGTTTTGAGATCTTCTCAGATGAAGATGTTCCACAAGGGCTCAAAACCTAACCCAGCTGGCCTCTCTATCCTCAGCTACTGTTTCTAGAGAGATCATGGAAGAACTTGATATGACTAGGAAGCTAGAAGCATCTGAAGCACTAGATACAATTTGCCCCAAAGCTCCCACAGTAGACAAAAGGCTTAAAGTGCTGTCAAAGTTTCTGTGATGTTCCTTATAGCGTGTGTGTGTGAGATGAGGTCTTTTCTGTGGCCCATCCTGGGGTGCAGTGGCATGATCATGCTTCACTGCAGCCATGACCTTCTGGGCTCAAGCAATCCTCCTGCCTCAGCCTCCTGAGTAGCTAGGACTACAGATGTGTGCCATCTTGCTTGGCTAATTTATTTATTTTATTTTTTGAGTCGAGATCTCACTCTGTTGCTCAGGTTGGAGTGCAGTGGCAGGATTACGGCTCACCACAGCCTAAGTCTCCTGGGCTCAAATGACATTCTTGCCTCAGCCTCCTGAGTAGCTGGGACTCCAAGCACACACCACCACACCCAGTTAATTTTCTGATTTTTTGTAAAGACGAGGTCTCACTATGTTGCCCAGGCTGGGCTCAAGCAATCCTTCCTCCTCGGCCCACAAAAGTGCTGGGATTATAGGCATGACCCACCACACCCAGTCTCAATGTACTTTGTGAAAAGGAACAAATAGCAAAATGTGGATTCATCAAATTCTGGAAATAATAAATAGTCCTGGTGTTGAATATAAAACATTGATATACTGGAGGATGAAGAAATTCCAAAAGGATTAAAAACCTACTCAAATTGGCTAACACCCTCAGCTATATGTGAAGGAGGAGCTTGTTGGGGGTTTAGTTATTATTAAGGAACTAGGGAAAAGGTGAATTGCTGCCTATGCTGACAGGAGACAATGATTCTTTTTTTTTTCTTTTTTGAGTTGGAGTCTGACTCTGTCGCCCAGACTGGAGTGTAGTGGCACGCTCAGACGTGCTACCATGCCCGGCTAATTTTTGATTTATTGTAGAGACGAGGTCTCACCAAGTTGCCTTGGTGGGTCTTGAGCCCATGGGCTCAGGCAATCCAATCGCCTCGGCCTCCCAAAGTGCTAGGATTATAGGCTGAGCCACCAAGCCTGGCCGACAATGACTCTTAAACATGTTGCCCAACTATTGCAAGGAATATTTAATTATAGTGGAGCAGTTCATGATTTGGTCCTCATAAAGGACTAAGAATAGAAAAATGCTTCTTACTCAGTTATGCTTCGTGTATTTCACAAGGTTATGCTAAACAAACATATGTTACATATTTCCACCCAAAATAGAATGCAATAAACACTTCAAATTATTAACAAAGAAAAAAGAAGAGGGAGGAAGAGGAAAGAAGGAAAAAGAAAGAAGGAGAAGGAGAAGGAGGAAGAGGAGGCTGGGTTCGGTGGCTCACACCTGTAATCCTAGCACTTTGGGAGGCCGAAGTGAGAGGATTGCCTGAGCCCAGGGGTTCAAGACCAGTCTGGGCAACATGGTGAGACCTTGTCTCTGCAATAAATAAAAAAATTAGCTGGGTATGGTGGCATGTGCCTGTAGTTTCAGCTACTTGGGAGGCTGAGGTGGAAGGATCACCTAAGCCCAGCAGGTCGAGGCTGTGGTGGTTGTGAGGATGCCATTGCACTCCAGCCTGGGTGACAATGAGACTCTGACTAAAAAAAAAAAAAATCAATACCTTTGGGGGATACAAATAGCTTTGGTCTGGCCTTTAAGAGCACCCACCACCCTGACCTGTGCACATTGTACCCAGGAGGTGATTTTTTGGCACTCTGTCCCTTCTCCCTCTTCCTTCTGAGAGTCCAGTGACCATGATACCATTCTCTGTCTTCGTTTAGCTTCCACCTATAAGTGAGAACATGCAGTGTTTAGTTTCTGTTCCCAAAGGACTCAAATTCTTGATGGGACTTAAACACAAAGTTGTATTTCTTTTTTTTTTTTTCCTTTGAGTCAGAGTCTCACTCTGTCACCCAGGCTGGAGTACAGTGGAGTGCAGTTATAGAAGCATCAACTAAGACAGCAGGGGGCGGAAAAAAACCCTCTATATACACGTGTAACAGAATGTGAAAATGGAATTCTTTCATTTCAGTTTCAGTTGAGCCTCCACTCCAAAGCAGAGAACAAATCTGTAGACACCAAGTTCCTGTACATTCCAGAGGGAGGCGCTAGACCACCTATTCCAGGATTTGCAAAGGTGCCATCTTCAAGCCAGTATGAGAAACTTTGAGGCTAAAGTAGCTGTGAAAGAGATTGCACTTGGAGAAAGAAGTGCTTACTAACAAGTGGCCAGGTACAGTGGCTCACACCTGTAATCCCAGCACTGTGGGAGACTGAGGCAGGAGGACTGTTTGAGCCCAGGAATTTGAGACCAGCCTGGGCAAATTAGTGAGACCTCGTCTATAAAATAGATAGATAGATAGATAGATAGATAGATAGATAGATAGATAGATAGATAGATAAAGTAGAAGGTGGAATGCAAATAATTCTACAAAAAAGATACCTGCACACACATGTGTATTGAAGCACTATTCACAATAGCAAAAACATGGAACCAACCGTGCTGCCCACTGAAACTGGAATGGATAAAAAAAATGTGGTCCATATACACAATGAAATGTTGTCCAGCCATAAAGAAGGACAAACATATGGACTTTGCAGCAACTTGGTTGGATTTAGAGTCTATCATACTCAGTGATCTATCACAGAAATAAAGAACTGAGTGCCACATGTTCTCACTTACAAGCGGACCCAGAACATTCACCATAATACTACAAGAAAGAGATTGACAGTAGTGGGATCCTGCCGAGTGTGTGTGGACAGATACACTGCACAGGACACAACATCAGTAAGGGTATCTGGTCTCAAAAGGGGCAAAGTGGGGATGAAAGGGAGGCCCAAACTTTACTTGTATGATGACAACTTGTACACCTAATCCTGAATTGTACCCCACATCTTTAAAATAGAAATAAATAAACAGAAAGTAGAAGGTGTGTGGAGCTTACATGTGTTCTATAAAAATGACATATTAGGAGACAAAATACACTCGACTCAGACACATTTTCCACTGATTTGTACTCTGCCAAGTGTCACACTGTCCTTAGCAGATTCTTAAGAGGCACAACCCACACCTTCAGGCATTGTCCCACATGACAATTACTCCCAGCACAAGACCTTATAATTCAGCATGAGCATCTGTTTCTAGATTGTAGCTGTCATCAGTCTCAGCCCAAACCACAGTTTAACTTGCTTCATTTGATTACAAACAAAATTGGACTTGAGGTTTAGAAGAAGCGATAAGACAGATCTAATCTTCTTAACACAAAAGACTAATACATACACACTCATTATTATCTCTTTAATTTTTGTGCACCCTCATTATTGAGGGACTTTTACATGGTGTGCAGATCTAGCCCAACAAGCCAACACAGGAAGGATTATCCCGACATCTTCTAAGCCTAAAGCAGCAGTGGGGATACTGACCATCCCTCCCAATGGTCTTACCCAGCAATAGCCACATTCCAGCTCGGGGGCACAGTCTGAAGTGTGTGCTGCCATCAGGCTCCCCGCCAGGGAGAATGACAGCTGAGTCTTCCTTCGCCTTTGTGCAGTGACAAGAGCTTCTGCTGGGCCTTCCCCTGCATTCAGGAGATGGAGCAGGTGGTCTGGTATGCCCCTCCCAAACGGTCGTCGCAGCTTCATGTGCTGGATCAACCAAAGGGAGACTGGAAAGGTCTTTTCATGGCATGAGATCCTTCAGACAGGAAGAAACTTTCACTTACTTCTGGAGTTTCTCGGGCTGAGGAACAGAGAGGAACTTCAGGAAAACCTGGGGTCCTTGGCCAACAGGGCAAGAGTCTAAAGAAAGGTGGGGCCACACAAGGACACGTTGTCCACATCCCTCCATTTTTTTTTTTTTGGCTATTTGGTCACAGCTCAGATCACCAGGGATGACTGAGCAGGAGATGCTTTGCCAAGAGTTATCTAAGGCTCAAATAAACAAAGCTTAATTTGAAATAATCAGAGATCATTCACTAACTATACACCGATAACCAACCTCAATTTGTTATCCAAGAAGAAGTAGCTTGAACAGAACTAGTCTTGGAAACTCTGACTTAATGCATCAGCTGAACTTGAAGTTTTAGTTCCTTGAACTTCACAGAACATTCCCCCTGTCAACATCCTCTAAAGGAATATTCACAATCAACTGAAAGTACAAAGCAAACTGATGAACCACTTCCTTCATTCACTTCTGCCTCTAAACCCCTTCTTCCTCCGCGTCAGTTGACAGGAGAACATTCTTCCTTTAAAGTATGTACCCCCTATGGACGAAATATATTTATTTTTAGTCCAATGCAAACAGGATGAAACAATGATTTTTAAACCGTTGTACTTGTGGCTTTGGAATTACAACGAGGCCATTACCAAAAAACATCCCCGAGAAGCTGCATGATCTTGAAGAAATGCTGGGTCCACATAATAATGCCTACAGCTCTGCCAGGATGCCTTCCTAAATACATCTCTTGGCCAGGCGTGATGACTCATGCCTGTAATATCAGCACTTTAAGAGGCTGGGGCAAGAGGATTGCTTGAGCCAGGAGTTCAAGACCAGCCTGGGCAACATGGCGAAACCTCGTTTCTACAATAAATTAAAAAATTAGTGTGGTGGCATGTGCCTGTAGTCCCAGTTACTTGGGAGGCTGAGGTGAAAGGATCACCTTAATCCAGCAGCAGGTCAAGGCCAAGGCTTCAGTGGCCGAGATTGTGCCACTGCACTCCAACCTGGGCGACAGAGTCAGACTACGAATCAAACAAATAAAAATAAAAAAAGGAATAAACCTCCTTTTTTGTCCAATAATAAGCACAATACCAATGATTTAGGGTAGCTAGTGTTCTAAGTGCTTTACAAGTCATAAACACATCTAATCCTCGCAATGACCTGATAAGGCAGATAAGTAAGCTGAAGCACAGAAAGGTTTAGCAACTAGCCAAAGGTCACACAGCTTAACAAGTGGGCATGCTCAGATTTGTACCTGAGCAGCTGTGACTCCAAAATCCATGATTTTAACCAAATCACCATACTCTCTCTTAGGCTCTTCAAAGGTCCATTTGGTTCTACATAGGGAACATGACCCTCATGGACAGTCCATAAAAATTCACTGAAGGAATATGATCTATGAAGTTACATCTACAAGGTTACTTTTTCTTTTTCTTTTTTTTTGAGTTGGAGTCTCACTCTGTCGCCCAGACTGGAGTGCAGTGGCTGCTCCTGGCCACCACAGCCTTGACCTGCTGGGCTCCGGCGATCCACCTCAGCCCTCCGAGTAGCCGGCATTACAGGCGTGCGCTACCACGCCCGGCTAATTTTTTGATTTATTGTGGATATGAGGTCTCGTCTGCCCAGGCGGGCTCAGGCAATCCACTCACCTCAGCCTCCCAAAGGCGCGGGATTACAGGCTGAGCCACCGAGCCCGGCAAGGTTGCTTATTTTTAATGGGGAGGGGGAAGTATCATTTCACATTTTGAATGACCCAATAACCTTGATACACAGCATTAAAAAAAAAATCATGTCAAGTTTCCCACGACTTAATCATAGATAAGCCCAAAGCTGTGTCATTCTTTGGTGTTACAGTTGCCAGGAAATTCACGCAGGGAGTCTGACTCAAAGTGTGTTTAGAAATCCATTTTATTAAATGCTCTTTTGGTGTTAGATCTAACCTACGTAATTATAGAATGCCAGGGCTGAAAAGAGCCTGTAGTTTATAGAATTTAATCTCCTCCAGTGATTTGCTCTGAGAAGGATGAATGAGTGAACAAGTTGCTTCAGGCCCTAGCGCCGTTTGGCGGAAAGATCATCAAAAGTACAAACCCACAGACTCCCCTGTGTCCAATGCCTTGGAGATATATCTGAGATGCCGTTTTCAGTTCTGTGAAACAGGAAAGGTGTCCCTCTACAAAATATCAGGTCCTCGGCCTCCTCTCTGGTCCATGAGCTCAGGATCTCCATGGTCTGCCTGCCTCTGGTCTCCCGCTGCCAGTCCACCTAAACAAAGCCATTCATTTGTTCTTTCCAAATCCTAGATTTTTTTCTGTTTTCTTTTTTTGAGTCAGAATCACACTGTGTTGCCCAGGCTGGAGTGCAGTGGCATGATTATGGCTACCATAGCCTCGGCCTGCTGGGCTCAGGCAATCCTTCTGCCTCAGCCCTCCAAGTGGATGGGACTACAAGTGCGTCTCACCACGCCCGGCTAATTTTTGGTTTACTGTAGAGAGGAGGTCTCGCCAAGTTGCCCAATCTGGTCTTGAACTCCTGGGCTTAGGCAATCCTCTCGGCTTGGCCTCCCAAAGTGCAGGGATTACAGGAATGAGTCACCACGCCCGGCCCCAAATCCCAGATTTTATTTACCATGTGTATCTCAGAAACCTTCAGAGACTACCTACTTTCTTCAGGATAAAGCCCAACCTCTCAATGTCCTAGAAAGAATGGCTCCATATACTGTTTCATGCCCCCCCGGCCCTTGTGTGCCCACACAGACAGTCCCCTCTAACCAAATTAGTATGTCCCTGGTTCCCCAAGCACAAGTAGTGCTTGTCTGTTTCTCTATCTTTGCCCATGTGGTCTTTCCCTCCCATTACCCCATCTGCCATTTGCCTGTGCCAATCCAATTCTGATTCACATGGCAAGGCCCAGACCGGGAGATTGCCCTAACCGCCCAAGATTACTGAAATTCTTCTCTTAAAGCATTTATTACTGGTGACAATGATTTCACATCTGCTGTTCTGTTTTATAATATTTTAAGTTTTCCATTTGCATTTCTCTTACCTTCCCACTCAGTTTATAAATTCCTTTAGAGCAGGGAACATCTCTTACACTAATGTCCTCTGTGCCTTAAACATATAAAGGACTGAGTTTCAGATAGCTGATTAGTTAATTGTCCTCTGCCCCCATTCCCCCAATATTTTCCTGAAGAATTTAAATTTAAATAAAAATTTAAATCACTTCAGGTGGCCGGGCATGGTGACTCATGCCTATAATCCCAGCACTTTGAGAGGCCAAGGCGAAAGGATTACCTGAGCCCAGGGATTCGAGGCCAGCCTGGGCAACATAGTGAGACCTTGCCTCTACAATATATCAAAAAATTAGCCAGGTGTAATTGTGTGAGCCTGTAGTTCCAGCTACTTGGAAGGCTTAGGTAGAAGGATCGTCTGAGCCCAGCAGGTTGAGGGTACGGTGGCCGTGAGCATGCCATTGCCCTCCAGACTAGGCGACAGAGTGAGATTCCGACTCAAAAAATAAATAAATAAAAATAAAAACACTTTGGGTGATTTTTATATATTTATTCTAAAAATCTAAACACTCATGGAAGTTGTTTTTAGATAGAGTCTAATATCTAAAATTCACTGTTAAATTTAAAGACACTTGTTGCAGAATATTTATTAATAGGCTAAGATAGTTAAGAAACTAGGAACAGCTGAACTCAATCTTTTTTGTTTTGTTTTTTAAAAACCTACTCAAGTTTACCCCAACATTGGTGGCAATAGAAAAATAAGAATATAAATTGAGCCTCATATATGTGTGTTGAAATAAAGCTTTGAATCATGCTAACAAAGGATGCTCAGGTTTCTTGCATTTGAAAATATACCTTCAAAATAAATTGAAGCTCAGGCTAGCCTCCTTCTCTTCCCTCCCTGTCTCCATTCTCTACAGGTAGCCACCTATGCCTGCCCATGGACATCTCAGCTTGTACATCCAAGCTCTGAGCATATTCCCTGCACACAGCCTCTCCCTGGCTGCCTCTCTGGTTGAGGGATACACCCTGGCATCAGTGCCTGCTCTCAGAGGAACAGCCAAAGGAGAGGCCCATGCAGGCCTTTTTAAAGGGAGGCTAGACTGGGTGTGGTGGCTCATGCCTGTAATCTCAGTACTTTGGGAGGCCAAGGTTCTCACCTTGAACCCACGAGTTCAAGACCAGCCTAGGCAACATGACAGAAGCTCGCCTCTATAAAAAAAAAAAATCAAATAATTAACTGGGCATGATGGCAAGCACCTGTAGTCCCAGCTACTGGGGAGGTTGAGGCAGAAAGATTGTTGGAGCCCAGGAGGTCAAGGCTGCGGTGAGCTGTGATCGTGCCACTGCACTCCAGCCTGGATGACAGAGTGAGTTTCCAACCCTAAATAAATAAATAAGTAAAAGGAGGCTACTCTTGCCCAGATCTAAGAAAGATGTTGAATCTACTCCTTTTCACTTTTTTTCTTTTTTCTTTTGAGTTGGAGTCTCACTCTATAGGCCCTGTAATCCCAGCACTTTGGGAGGCTAAAGCAAGTGGATTACCTGTGCCCACGGGTTTGAGACACTCCTGGGCAACTTGGTGAGACTTCGTCTCTACAATAAATAGAAAAATTAGCCTGGCGTGGTAGTGCGCGCCTGTAGTTCCAGCTACTTGGAAGGCTGAGGGAGAAGGATCGCCGGA
>NW_007253372.1:3093767-3170745 GCF_000164805.1 Carlito syrichta | reverse complement strand
GTAAAAGTACATAAAAAGAGAAACATATATAGTCCAACTATAAGAATGTGCAGGTTATTATACACTATAACAATTTCTAGTACAATACTGACATTTTAACAGCAAGATGATTTATATTAAAAACACATTGGAGGTTGGGCTCGGTGGCTCAGCCTGTAATCCCAGCACTTTGGGAGGCTAAAGCAAGTGGATTACCTGTGCCCACGGGTTTGAGACACTCCTGGGCAACTTGGTGAGACTTCGTCTCTACAATAAATAGAAAAATTAGCCTGGCGTGGTAGTGCGCGCCTGTAGTTCCAGCTACTTGGAAGGCTGAGGGAGAAGGATCGCCGGAGCCCATCAGGTCAAGGCTGCGGTGGCCGGGAGCGTGCCACTGCACTCCAGCCTGGGAGACAGAGTGAGACGACAACTCAAAAATAAAAAAATATATATAAATAAAGATAGGAGCATATGTCAATTCTTCATGCATTGGATTCCCCAGTCAGTAAGTAAACACATGTTTATCTCAGTTTATTCAGGACAAGCTACTGTGTGGTTAGTGCAGGAGATGGCATTAGACTAAACATGCTTTGAAAGTACATGGCTAACTGGGAGTGGTGGCTCACACCTATAATCCTAGCACTTTGAGAGGCGGAGGTGAGAGGATTGCCTGAGTCCACGGATTTGAGACCAGCCTGGGCAATTTGGTGAGACCTCATCTCTACAATAAATCAAAAAATTAGCCGGGTGTGGTGGTGTGTGCCTGTTCCAGCTACTTGGAAGGCTAAGGCGGAAGGATTGCCTGAGCCCAGCAGATCGAGGCTGCGGTGGCCGTGAACAGGCCACTGCACTCCAACCTGGGCAACAGAGTGAGACTCTGACTGGAAAAAAAAGAAGAAAAAAGAAAGTACATGGCCAGAAATGTATCTTATGTGCCACAGAAGTAAAAGTAAAAAGTTCAGAAAGACTTGTTCTGTCCTGGTAGTTTATAATTCCTATTCAGAGAAGATCAGGACAAATCCCAGAAAGGAATGACAAAGCATCCCATCTAGGTCAGCAATGAAGAGCACTAAAGCAAAGCATATGTGAGCGGCGTTCTCTCCACAATACGTATGTGTTGTTTTTTCCTGTTGTCTTCTCTCTTTTTTATTCCCTGTGCTGTGTCCACCACCTGGCTCTCTCTTTAGGGATGGCATCACTTCTAGGCCCTCTTAACAGACAGAGCAAGGAAACATATATTTTTTTCCATAATTATATATTATTCATAAAGGATGCTTTATTGATGATATATAATAAATATGTTTCATGATATATAATTCATAGAGAATGCATATTGATGATATGTGTGTGTGTGTATATATATATATAGATAGATAGATAGATATAGATAGATAGAGATTTCATAAAGAATGCCTAACAGGCCCATGGATAGGGAAGGGGAGGCTTGAATGAGGAGCCCAGGGGCTGCCTCCCACTCGCCACCTGTCATCTGGCAGTTCATGCTGCTGCCTCCTTGGGAGAGTAATGTTAATTCAAAAGATCATTCCAAGCACTCTCCTAAAAGGACTCTTCTTGGAGTGTGATGTTCCAGAAATTAGTCCCCAGGCACTTCTTTATTATATATAGATAGATAGAGAGTATACACATTTTAAGAAAGGAAAAAAATTATAATAAAATTGTAGTACTCAATATATACTGATAACAAAAGATGAATACACGTCACATCTGACTTCTGCAATTACAAGAGGTGCTCAAAGTGCAGACACTTTTTTTTTTTTTTGAGTTGGAGTCTCGCTCTGTCGCCCAGACTAGAGTGCAGTGGCCACTCCCGGCCACCGCAGCCTCGACCTGCTGGGCTCCGGCGATCCTTCCGCCTCAACCTTCCAAGTAGCTGGAACTACAGGTGCGCGCCACCACGCCCGGCTAGCAAACACTTCTAATGACGGCAACTGACTGCAGGACATGTCGCTGTGCAAGACCTCCTATATCTTCCCTTCTGCACATCACACACAGGGCCAGGCGTCTCCAACTCACCACGAACACATGCAGTTGTTAGGTGTGTTGGAGGTTCTGTTACATACTCATGTCTCCATTGTCATTGGACTTCCCCAACGTACTCGAATTTCAAATACCCCTTTATTTATTTATTTATTTTTTGAGTTGAAGTCTCACTCTGTTACACAGACTGGAGGGCAACGGCTGCTCCCAGCCACCGCAGCCTCGACCTCCTGGGCTCCGGCGATCCTTCCGCCTCAGCCTTCCAAGTAGCTGGAACTATAGGTGCGCGCTACCACACCCGGCTAAGTTTTGATTTATTGTAGAGATGAGGTCTCGTCAAGTTGCCCAGGCGGGTCTCGAACCCTTGGGCTCAGGCAATCCACTCACCTCGGCTTCCCAAAGTGCTGGGATTAGAGGCTGAGCCACCGAGCCCGGCCTCAAATACCACTTTAAAATGATCTTGCTCCTCGAACAACCATGCCTCCGCCATTTTCTTTGACTGTCCTGCCTGTTGCATTCATTTGATTAACACATCTCTTGAGCAAACGTCATACTACACATTGCCACCACAATTCAATTCAACTTCGAGGAGTAATACATAGATAACATTGCTTAAAATGTGTATACAATTTTTAGGCACCCCCAGTATATTGGGGGTATTACTTTTTGAAGTAACCACTTAGAGCACCTCTTGCAATTGCAGAAATCAAATGTGACTTGTAGCCACCTTTTTTTTTTTTTAACCGATATTGAGTATTACAATTCTAATGCAATTTTTTCTTTCTTAAACTATGTATACATTTTTTTGGGCACCGTGTGTGTGTGTGTGTGTGTGTGTGTGTGTGTGTGTGTGTGTGTGTATTATACATATTCACATAATAAGCACTGTACGTTTTAAAAAAAATAAGAGTAGTAGGATTGAGGGGGGCACCTTTGGCTTCACTCCAAGACCACTTTACCTTTATAGAACATTTTAATGAGCACTATTAGCTAATTTCCAAACACATTACTAATCAAAGCATCAAGATTTGGAAAGGTACATACTAACAAAAGTAAGATATGACAGGTAACAAGAAGGCAACTTCTAGAAAAAGCTTTTTAAAATAACACAGGTCTATTTTTTGGGGGGGGTTTTTTTTGAGTTGGAGTCTCACTCTGTCACCCAGACTGGAGTGCTGTGGCTGCTCCCGGCCACCACAGCCTCGAACTGCTGGGCTCCAGCGATCCTTCCACCTCAGCCTTCCAAGTAGCCGGAATTACAGGCATGCACTACCACGCCCAGCTGATTTTTTGATTTATTGTAGGGATGAGGTCTCACTGCCCAGGGGGGTCTCGAACCCATGGGCTCAGGCAATCCACTCACCTCAGCCTCCCAAAGGTGTGGGATTACAGGTTGAGCCATCGAGCCCGGCTTATTGCTTTGTTAAACTCTGGTGAGTCCACAGGGCTCTTTGAACCATGGCTGCCATGTTCCCTAGCTTTGGCATCCTTCCTTACCTTGGGGAGGTGAATCTCCTCTCTCTCTCTCTCTCTCTCTCTCTCTAATTTACTTTCTAAATAAACTATATTTTTCAATCTAAAAAATAAAATAAAATAAAATAACAGAGAAATAGCCAGGTGTGGTGGCTTACACCTGTAATCCTAGTACTTTGGGGGGCAGAGGCATGACAGGACTGCCTGAGTCCAGGGGTTCAAGACCAGCCTGGGCAACTTGGTGAGACCTCGTCTCTACAGTAAATCAGAAGATTAGCCAGGTGTGGTAGCACGCACCTGTAGTTTCAGCTACTTGGAAGGCTGAGACAGAAGGATCACCTGAGCCCAGCAGATCGAGGCTGTGGTGGTTGTGAGCATGCCACTGCACTCCAGCCTGGGCAATAGAGTAAAACTCCAACTCAATAAATAAATAAAATAACAAAGAAATGATAATTTACTGCAATAGAGGAATATGCTTTTTAATAAACTCTGGGAACATTACTGTATTTCCATAAAAATATCTTTTCCATAAAATTATACAGCATCAAGAAAAAGTTAAAAATATTTAACATACTCTGTCTTGTTTGTTTGTTTGTTTTTAAAGGAAGGTATTCCATCAGACTACAGGAGGGACAAAAACAATAGAAAAAAAAGAATTCATTCAAGACAGTAAAATGTTTAAAGATTTTAACCTACAAGGATAGATACTATGCCATCTATAAAACTCAGCTGTTTAGAACAACTCACTTTCCAAGGTTCTAGACAACCAAGTATCATAATTCAGTTACAGACATCCAATCCTCCAAAATATCTAAGTAATGTATATTTCCATGAAAACATACAGTTAGTAAAAAAAATTCAACAAAATCAATTCCTATTCTAATAGCTCTGTGAAGGAGAAATACTAAAGAAAGATTTTTATTTTTTCGAATTCTTACCTGTGATTAAAAATATAAAGCAGATATCAGCTTATATGAGGGGGAACCCCAAAATGAAATTATTGTTTGGAGGCCCCCTTGTAGTTCAGGCTTCCCCTGCTCATTAAGTGTTCTAGGAAACCACCGGCATCAATGTGCCAGCCAGTATTGTTGTGAGAGGCTGCGCAGCATTCTGCTTCAGTGAATTTTTTTGTGGCAAATAGGTGATGGGTTCTTCTACCATGACAACGCACCTGCCCACATCATGCTGAGTGTTCAGCAGTTTTTGACCCAAATGGCATGATCGCTATGCCCCACCCTCCCTCTTCACCTGATCTCACCTCAATCGACTTTTTTGTTTGTTTCACCAGATTTAAAAAACCATCAAAGAAAAAGGTTTTCTGATGTGAAGAAGGTGAAACAAAAAATGGCAGAAACACTAAAAGGCATCAAAAGGACCGTGTTCAAAAACTGTTTTGAGCAGTGGAAAAAGCATCTTAATAGGTGTATTGCATCAGATGGAAAGTACCTTGAAGGTGATCAAAGTTTAAGCATGTAAGAATAGATACACACTTTTTTATAAATAAATTCCAGGGTTTTTTTGTTCCCCCCTGATATTTGCAAAAATCTTCATAGGCTACTGAGGTGTTTTTCTCTCTCTGCAAAAAGAGATTCTCAAGCCATACTGACATGGCTAGTGTTCAGAGAGTAAGTATGTTTTGCTTAAAAATACACCTGAATCCATGAACTTTATTGGTCAGCTTAATCCGTTGAAAGAAATGTTTCCATAGTTACTATTAAACTTCTCCTTCCTAAATCAGTTGAAAAATAAGAAATAGGGGGTGAAAGATTCTATCTTTCCCTTTTTGTCTGCAGCATGCAAATAAGTGGGATTCTTTTTTTAAAAATTTTCGTCTCATAAAGAATGCCGAATACGGTCATAACACCCTGAGGGTGGGTGGGGGAGGGGAGGCTTGAATGAGTAGCCCAGAGGCTGCCTCCCACTTCCAGGGTGACCCACTCTCCACCTGTCACCTGGCAGTTCATGCCACAGCTTCCTTGGGAAAGTAACGTGATCGTACCAAGCACTCTCCTAAAAGGACTCTGTGTAGTGTGGTGTTCTCGAAATTAGCCCCCAGACACTTTTTTAACCATCTGGTGCAGAAAGGAGTCTGGGCTCATTTGAATAATTTATAGAGAAGACTAAAACAGAACAACCCTGTGGAAGCAGGAGTCGCAGAAACCTGACCAGCATCAGCTATCAGTGGGCCGATAGCTGCCTGTGAAACGCTTGCAAAGAAGGCCCGCACGTTAGTACACACGTCCTCTCTGTTTTCGCAGATCTTCATTCTGCCATCCTGTGCTGGGTACCTCCTTTAAGGAGAAGACTTGTCTGCTCTTGGCTTATAGGATTTAACTGGAACATTCTGGAAGGGAAGGTCAAGTTGCCTGCTCAGCCCTGCTCCCTGAAGGCTAACACGCCTTTCAGGCTAGAGACATCCTCAAGGGAACCTCTAAAGACCAGAAGTCATGCAATGCATTCTTCCACCACTTTCACCATGCCACCCTCCTTCCTTCCCTCCCTTCTTCCCTTTCTCGCTTCCTCTATCCCTCCCTCCCTCCTTCTTTCTTTTCCTCCTTCCTTCCACAGTTCCTCTCCTCCAGCCCCCGAGCATGCCAAGCAGAGAGCAGTGTCCTTTCATGTACAGAACCACAAGGGTGGCTGAAACCTTGCGAGAACAGCCTGTGTTTGGGTTATTTCCACTTATTTGTCTTTCACAATACGGACTCCACAGTGCAGGAAATCCAAGTTCAGGCTGAGAGTCAGGAATTCCAGGATTCTTTACGGAGCCGGTAACACACTGCTTAGAGTCTAGGTCCCCACACCCTTGATTTTCCTTGTTTGCAAAGCAGAGATAATGATACCCAACTCGGGGGCTCGTGCATGGGCTAATTATCGGCTGCATGGTGCCACCTAGCAAGACCTTCGTGGGACAAGCGGGAGAACAGAGCCCTAACATTTAGGAGGGATGCTTGCTAATTACACCATGTCAGAGCCCAGCACAGCTGAGTTAATCACTGGGGAAGGCCGTTTCGGCAGATCTACCTTATTTTATTTTTATGATTATATGCTTGTTTTCAGGCTCCTGCTCAAGACACTTCTTTTTAATAGTGCAGGAGGATTTTATTTCTATTTCTTTTCCAACTCCTTCTGTGTGACTTCCAGTCAGTGCCGTGAAGGCATGGCACACTGGGAGTTGTTTTACATTCTTCTGGGCGTGTCACAGAGCTGTGTGTTTACCAGGCAGTTGTTGGATGGATTGGAGAGAAGTGACTGCACCCACACCTCAGGGACCAAAGGGGAAAAGGAAGCGCCCTGTCCCTGAGGAGAAGTCAGGATATGGCCATCCAAATGCTCAGCAGAAGCACCGCCCCTCAGCCCCGGAGACACAGGGGGGCACTCTGTATCACAGAGCAGAGGAGTTCCAACTATGCCTCTGCTTGGAACTGCTAGAACCTCCCATCACTTAGTCTTCATGGGCCTCGGGGCAGAGTTGCCAAAGTTTTGGTTACAAAACTGCTTCCTAACAAGAAATATCGACTTTCTGTTATGTAAGATAGCCACAAGGAAAGACTGTTTTTTTCTTTTAATGCCATTAATTGGGGCAATGGATGGGAAGATTGTGGCACAAGGGAACAAAACAGGTTTTGGACTTGACTGTCTGAGAAACCTTGCAAAGATGGTTAATCCCAGCAGTTACAAAACTGCAGGAAAGAGAAGTAATATCCTCTATGTACTGTATCAAGTTGAAATTAATAAAGCAAACCAAATTTTAAAACAGAACAAACTCCTGAATACCTACTAAATATGAAGTAGTCCTTGAGCAATAAAACCATTAAGGAAATTAAGTGGAAAGTAAAAGGTACAGAAAAAATATGTATTCGTTCATTAATCTACTGACTGGGTGCAGTGGCTTATGCCTGTAATCCCAG
This sequence comes from Carlito syrichta, assembly GCF_000164805.1. Classification (NCBI taxonomy): domain Eukaryota; kingdom Metazoa; phylum Chordata; class Mammalia; order Primates; family Tarsiidae; genus Carlito; species Carlito syrichta. Next base: position 3,163,384 of record NW_007253372.1, on the reverse strand, counting down.
CACATTGGGAGGTCAAGGCAGGAGGATTGTTTGAGTCCAAAAATTCAAGATCAGCCTAGACAACATAGTGAGACTTCATTTCTACAAATAAATAAATAAAAATTAGCTGGGCATGGTGGTGTGCACCTGCTGTCTGAGCTACTCGGGAGGCTAAGGCAGAAGGATTACCTGAACCCAGGAGGTTGAGGATGCAGTGAGCCACTGCACTCTAGCCTGATCATGATCATGCCACTGTACTCTAGCCTGGGTGACAGAGTGAGACCTCTACTCAACAAAAAGAAAGAGAGAGAGAAAGAAAGGAAGGAAGGAAGGGGAGGAAAAAGGAAGAAAGGAAGGAAGGAAGAAAAAAAAAGAAAAGAAATGCTTACCAAGCACCTAGTAGAGACCAGACATTGTGCTAGGAATGGGGATACAGACGTGGACAAAAGAGACAAAAATCTCTGCTTCATGGAGTTTATGTTGCAGGGAAGAAAGATAATAAATGAGCAACAAACAAGCAGGAAGACATCTCCTAGGGATGTGTGTGGTGCACATAATTCCCGTAGACTGAGGCAATGGCGTCTCAGTGGCCTTCCTGCACAGGTGACATTTAAGCTAGATGTGAAGGATAAGAAGGAGTCAGTTCCCTGAGAACAGAGGTAAGTGCATTCTAGGCCAAGTACACAGGTAAGACCACACTTTCAAGGCAAGGAAGAGGCCTGCATGGTCAAAGAACTGCTCCCTTGGGGCTGGGCAGAGTTGAGGGGTGAGCAGTGGGGAGAAGGTCAGTGAGTTAGGCAGGCAGGGTCTGTAAACCTGCACAGAGGCTAGAGGTTTCTCTTCTAAGTGTGTGGGAAGCCTGGGAGAGTTATCAGTAGAAGAGCAGCAGGGTCTGATTTATGCTATAAAATAATGATTTTCGGCCAAGTACAGTGGCTCACGCCTGTAATCCCAGCACTCTGAGAGACTGAGACAGAGGATTGCTTGAGCCCCCGAGTTTGAGAGACCAGCCTGGGCAACATAGCAAGACCCTGTCTCTACAAAGAAAAAAAAATTAAAAATCAGCCAGGCACGGTGGTACCTGTAGTCCCAGCTACTCAAGAGGCTGAGGTGGAAGGATCGCCTGAGCCCAGGAGATCTAGGCTGTGGTGAGCCATGATCATGCCGCTGCACTCCAGCCTGGGGGACAGAGACTCCAACCCAAAATAAATAAATAAAACAAAAAAACCAAACAAACGAAGGTGATTCTGGTTGCTCTGTGCAGAAAAAAATGTAGGGAATAAGAGCAGAAAAAGAAGGTGTACAAGGAGACCAATCAGGCTATGTTCTTAGTCCTGAAATAAAACTACTTGCATATTATTGGGAAAATAATGACAAATGACTATTCTGTGAACAGCACTTGTCATATCTATATGTCTTCTGTGAGAGTAAAATGAGGGCACATTTTTGTGGTCTGGGAGATTTTAGGTTACACTGATAGCAAGACAATTATGGCCACACAATGCTTTGCACACACCTGGATTTTAGTTGTATGGTGTTCAATTTGTGCTGGCCTCTTTTGACAGCCATTCATTAACTGCTGACTTCCCACCTTACTTTTTTTTTTTTTTTTTTTTTTAAGTAAGGGGTCTCACGTACTACAGGCACGTGCCACCATGGCTGGCAAATATTTTTATTTATTGTAGAGACAAGATCTTGCTATGTTGCCCAGGCTGTCCTCGAACTCCTGGACTCAAACAATCCTCCTGCCTCGGTCTCCCAAAGTGCTGAAATTATAGGCATGAGCCACCACACCTGGCCCATTAACAGCCTCTATCTTAGTACAAGCCCATACTGTTTTAGCAAACTTTTTATCAGTTTCTGAGATCTCAGTTCCCATATGCTTTCACAGCTTTTTATTTCTCTATACCCAACTCCTCCATCACACCAGGAACACCAATGCCACTGTCTCTGAAATGTTTCACTTATCACAAATGCTTCTTTGCTCAAGACCCCACAAAAATTTCTTTGTCTGAATTTCAAGATTGGACCCACCCCACGCTTATTCCTAAAAAACATTCTACTTCCTAAGGTTTCTTTCTGTGCCATTCTCTCTAGCCAAATATCCCACTTTGGCTAATTTATCCTTGCATGTATGTGTTCAGCTGGCACCTTGATTCTGATACCTTTCCTCACTGTGATGTATAGCAATGTAGCATTAAAGACAATGAATACACTGTATCTTATTTATTTAGTCTTCTTCTTTCTTTATTTTTATTTTAACTTTTTAAAATTAGAGACAGGGTCTCACTATGTTGCCCAGGCTGGTCTCGAAATCCTGAGCTCAAGCAGACCTTCTACCTCAGTCACCCACAGTGCTGGGATAACATACCTGGCCTTATTTAGTCTTAAATAAGATTTGTCTGTCATTTCTTTGAGGCTAGGTTTAGGCTAAGCTGTTAGTAATTTATGTAACTGAGTTAGTTTGGATACTTCCAACAACTCCCTTTTCATTTCCTTCCATTTTTGTTGAACAAAGAAACTCTCAAGGGATCTCATTAACAAGCATGGAGTGAATAAATAAACAGCACATGTACCAAACATAAAGAGCAGAGGCTATGCCACTGGGGGAATGTCAGACCTCCGATTGCAGAAGTACCAGGGACTTTTCGTGAGTTGAATGAACACGGAGTGCAGAGTATTTCAATCCCTCTCCTTGTTTGTATGCTGGGGCCTTCCAGTGTTTCCTTCCTTTTCCCCTGTAATCCACCTATTGATTCCTTCATGACTATATTTGCTGTGAAAACATGTGGGACTCCGTTTAGTACTTTGGGTGATGTCCTTGGAATATTTACTCACAAACTCAAAAATATTTGCTATTTCAAATATCGTTTTACAAAGATGAAGGCAGAGAAGACGACTCACTGAGAGACCAGCTGGCTGTGTCGGAGGGTCGGAACATGAATTTGTTCAACTTGCCCTTCCCCCAGTGATTTCAACTTGAATGTCATTTTATTGGGCGGTGTTACAAGTGACTGGAAAAATATGATGAATCTAGATACTTAAGGTTTGGGGGTTTTTTGGGTTTTTTTTTTGAGTCGGAGTCTCACTGTGTCAGCCACCGCAGCCTTGACCAGCTGGGTTCAGGCACTCCTTCTGCCTCAGCCTTCCAAGTAGCTGGAACTACAGACGCATGCCACCACAGCTGGCTAATTTTTTGATTTATTGTACTGACGAGGGCTCACCAAGTTGTCCAGGCTGGTCTTGAACCCCCAGGCTCAGGCAATCCTCTCACCTTGGCCTCCCAAAGTGCTGGGATTACAGGCTAAGCCACAGCGCCTGTTCTGCTTAAGGTTGTTAAGGCGCAGATAGATAGGAGTAAAGCTCAAAACAAGTCATCACATCTAAGAGTGATTACAAACTAAAGAAAATCCAACAGAGACGGGCACTTTACTCAGGTTTCAAGAGTAATTACAAGATGTAATAGACAAGTTGGCTAAGTAAAAACAGCAAAAAAGACTCATACTGGGGTGGGACAGGTGGTATAAGCAACAAGTTAATGATGGCAATGTGAAAAAGTTTATTTTAAAGGCCAATATAATCATGGGATAAGTTAATAAAACTGCTACTTAACATCACAGATACTAGAGGTGGAAGAACATTATGCATAATCTAGTCCAATTGTTTTCAAGATTTTTTTCAACAGTACAACTTTTTTTTTTTTGAGTCAGAGTCTCACTTTGTCACCCAGGCTGGAGTGCAGTGGTAGTGTCACTGCTACTGCAACCTGGATGTGCTGGGCTCAGGTGATCCTTCTGCCTTAGTCTCCTGAGTAGCTAGAATTACAGGCGCACACCACCACACCCGGCTAATTTTATTTACTGTGGAGACGAGGGCTCACCAAGTTGCCCAGGCTGGTCTCGAACCCCTGGCCTCCCGGAGGATCCTACCCACCCAGCCTGCAGTGCAACATTTTATTCAAAAGAAACCTCAACGGATTCAGCCTTATGTCAGAAGCAGATACAAGGGAGCTTCTCTGAGTGAAGACACGACACAGGACTTGCAAGCCCAAGCCCCTCTCCCATTCGGCTTGCTCCTCCTCTGAGGGCAGCCTCTACGCTGCCTCAGAGAGACCCCCGGGGCTCCGCAGAGCACTACCCAAATCAACTCCCATCCCTAATTTACAGACACACAAGCTGATGCCCAGGAAGGAGAATGACTTCATCCAAGATATCACAGATGGTCTGGAGAAGAGCTGGAAGCAGAGCGCTGGCCTTTTGGCTACATTTGGTGCTTTGTAATTTGTTTTTCCGGGGTCATGGCCATGACCGGTGTGGAGTGGCTTCTGTATGCCAGGCATTGTTCTAGGTGTGAATAAGACGTCAGTCCCCAACTCTAGGGGTGCTAATGGTCTCATGGAGAACAGGCATAATTTCTGAATAATCATACAGAGAAATTATTTAGGAAATTACAAGATTCCATGAGAAAATAGGAGATGCCAGACAATCCCAACCAGGAATTAAGGAAACTTCACAAATAAGATAATATTTTATTAATTGATTAATTTTATTTATTTATTTTTTTGAGTCAAAGTCTCACTCTGTTGCCCCGGCTGAAGGGCAGTGGCATGCTCATGGCCACCGCAGCCTCAACCTGCTGGGCTCAGGTGATCCTACTGCTTCAGTCTTCCAAGTAGCTGGAATGACAGGTGCATGCCATCAAGCCTGGCTAATTTTTTGATTTATTGTAGAGATGAGGTCTTGCCAAGTTGCCTAGGCTGGTTTCAAACTCCTGGGCTCAGGCCATCCTCTTGTCTCCTGTTAATTTATTGAGAGTCAGGGTCTTACTCTGTCACCCAAGCTGGAGTGCAGTGGCACGATCATAGTTCACTGTAACCTCGATCTCCTGGGCTCAAATGATCCTCCCAACTCAGTCTCCTGGACAGCTGGGGCTACAGGTGTGCACCACCATACCCAGCTGATTTTTAAAATTTTTTGTAGAGTCAAGGTCTTGCTATGTTGCTCAGGCTGGTCTCAAACCCCTGGCCTCAAGTGATCCTCCTGCCTCAGCCTTTCAAAGCCATGGGATTATCAGTGTGAGCCACCACACCCAGCCATAAAAGATAATATTTAATCAGAGTTTTAAAGAGGAATAGATATTAATCAGGTATAATTTGTGCATTCACAGATACTCACTAGATTGCTGTTGACAGTTGGGATTAGTGCAGCTTTCAAATAAAATAGAAACTCAAATAAGTTTTTTAAAGGTATTTTTTATTTTTATAACGCGTATTGTCATTTTGTAAAATGTCTGAAAAATTCAATATTTTGAATGAACACATTTACTATGGTGAAATATTTAGGGACTAGCGTGTTAATTTTCTGATTTCCAAGATTCAAAGTCAAGTAGGGTATTAGGGAAAACAGTCCCAATGTTTACTAGAAGACCGAGGTTGTCTCGCAGTTGCTCATTTTGGTTGCGTGTCATAATCACAGAGATCTCTCATAATCACAAATTGTCATAAAGACTCTAAACATTTAAGTTACAACTGTGGTTTTTGCTTGTTGGTTTGTTTGTTTTTCTTAGAGACAAAGTCTCAGGCTGTTGCCCAGTCTGGAATGCGGTGGTGCAATCATAGCTCATTGCAGCCTTGAGCTCCTGGGCTCAAATCATCTCATCTTCCTCCCTCGGCCTCCTGAGTAGCTGGGTCAACAGGCACACTAGCTAATTTATTTTAAAATTTTTGTAGAGATGTGGTTCTGCTATGTTGCCCAGGCTGGTCTTGAACTCCCAAGCTCAAGCAATCCTTCTACCTCAGCCTCCTGAGTAGCTGTGACTATAGTTATGAGCCACCACGCCTCATTTAAGTTTATGCTCAAGCTCATTTAAGTTAGAATTGTCTGTTGTTCTCCAAACATAAATTTTAATTTCCCGCATGCTTTTCCGGACAGTTTTTTCTATGTGACTGGTTGAACATCATTAATAATGTCTCCTTATAGCTGATAATTAATCAATAATTAGCAAATCTATGCTAGTGACTTTTTTTGGCCTCTCTAGATGGTGTTTGAAGCTTCCAGAAGAGAGACATCAGACACAATGGCAGAGTGAGATCAAAGCTTCATAACAAGAAATGACAGTGAAATCAACAGTCATGAGAAGAAACAGAATAATTAAAATATTAAATCCCTTCCCTCCAGTCTTGAATGCAAGAAACCACTCAAAGCGTACATCTGACTGATATGGTCAGCAAACTGCCAACATCAAATGCTTTATTCCATCTTTGACTATCACTTTGGCACTGAGATGTTTTTTCAGAAGTGTGCTTGAGCAAGTATGTACACACACACACATACACATATAGACACATGCAAATACATATATTTTAAAATCAATGACCTATTTCATTATATTGTGGGCTATACTCTAATCAGCACACTGAGAGGAAAAAACAATAGATCAGAAGTTTACAGGGTGGTCATTGCTAGGCCACTGCCACCGCCATTGCCTTACTAGACTCTGGTGTGGCCATGTGCTATTTGAAACATGACTATCCCCATGTTTCCTGGCTTTGGTCCCCTTCCCTGCCTTAGAGAGGTGAATCTCCTCTCTTCTCTCCAGTTTACTTTTTAAATGAATGAATTTCCTGATCCCCTGCAAATAAAGCATTTTTTATATAGTTTTTTAAAAAAAGTTTACAGGGCATGCTTTTTCCTAGAGCACATTTAAAAACGAGGCTGGCATACATTCTACACATTCCATTCAATAGTTTCAAAGCTACCATGGGCAAAACAAAGCAAATATATAGATCACAGGTGGGGAAAAAAACGGATGAATAAGCACAAAAAGTGGGTTCAGGACTGGGTGTGGTGGCTCACACCTATAATCTCAGCACTTTGGGAGGCCGAAGTGGGAGGACTGCTTGAGCCCAGAAGTTCAAGACCATCCTGGGCAACATAGCGAAACACTGTCTGTACAAAAAAAAAATTAGCTGGGTATGGTGGTACACGCCTATAGTCCCAGAAACTGGGGAGGCTAAGGCAGGAGGATCACTTGAGCCCAGGAGTTTGAGGCTGCAGTAGCTGTGATTGTGTCACTGTACTCCAGCCTGGGCAACAGAGGGAGACTCTGACTCAAAAAAAAAAAAAAAAAAGTGAGTTCAGGCTGGTGGGGATGGCCACCTCATATTTTACAAAGAAATCCAGAAGATTTAATATTAAAACGACACACTGGCTTTCACTAACAGGGGACTAGGGAGAATGAGTAAACTCGGGGTTAAGGCCTTGATTGACCTCTCAATCGTAATACACCACCTGTCAAGACCAGCACACAAAAAGTAATTCTGAGCTGCCAATGCAGATTCTTCAACTAATCATTCCACTTCTCAAAACATCTTTATGTGATCTTTCCACTTCCTAAAGCATATTTATGTGATTTATTATTATTGGATTCAAACAAGAACTTGGGGCCGGGCATGGTGGCTCATGCCTGTAATCCCAGCTCTTTGGGAGGCTGAGCTGCGAGGATCACCCGAGCTCAGTTCAACACCAGTTTGGGCAACACAGTGAGAACTTGTCTCTACAAAAAAATCAGAAAATTTTCCAGGCATGGTGGCATGCGCCTGTAGTCCCAGCTACCTGGGAGGCTGAGGCAGAAGGATCACCTGAGCCCAGAAGGTCAAGGCTGTGGTAAGCTGTGAGCATGCCATAGCACTCTAGCATAAGAGACAGAGACCTTGACTCAAAACAAACAAATAAACAAATGACAACTTGGGATACTATAAATGAGCCCAGCTCAAGGAAAGTGGCTTTGGAGGGGATATATATATTTTTTGAGTCAGAATCTCACTCTGTCGCCCAGACTGGAGTGCAGTGACACGCTCCCGGCCACCGCAGCCTTGACCTGCTGGGAGCCGGCAATCCTTCCGCCTCAGCCTTCCAAGTAGCCGGAACTACAGGCACGTGCTACCACGGCCAGTTAATTTTTATTTATTTATTGTAGAGACAAGATCTTGCCAAGTTGCCTGTGTGGGTCTTGAACCCGCAGGCTCAGGCAATCCACTCACCTCAGCCTCCCAAAGTGCTGGGATTACAGGCTGAGCCACCAAACCCGGCCTGGAGGGGATATATTATAAAGTGCCTTGGTTCTTTATCCTATGTTAGATTCTGAAAAGCCCAAAGTAGAGAAGGCTAAGTCTCAGAGGACATGACCCAGCAGGAACTGTCTTCACAGACATTTACTTTGCTAGCTAAACTCCAACCGATTGCAAAAAAAAAATTAACACTCCAAGAAAAAAAAAATACCAGTATATTAGGAGTTAGTGGCCAAGATACTTCCAAATATATGAAACAAAAGCATTTCTTTAACCCTGCAAAATAGTAATAGATCCTATTCACAATCACATACCTCACACTCAAACATGATTAAAGAGACGATGGACAAATCAGCAACTCAGAAGTATTTCTTTAGCAAGGACTTACCTCGAGGTCCCGGTTGTAGTGTCTCTGTCTGGGACTTTCACATCCATTCCGGGAGTCAGGACACCTATTCCGAGGGACAATGTTCCTGCTGCGATTGTTAGCACACCCATTACACCTGCCACAGCCACACGCACAGCAGGTTGAACCCCCCATGGAGGTTCTGGGTTGGATCTGCCTTCAGATTCTCCCTGAGAATCTGAATTGGTAAGTATCTTAGAAGAGCCGGAATGGCCGGAGATACATGCGCAGCCAGATGTGGTTCCAGTCGTCCTAAATGTAGTCAGAGGGCAGCCAGGGGCCTTTGATCTTGACCAAAGAAGGGATCCTCAGTGAGGGATATCTGACCCAAACAAATATCCTATTGCAATCAGGAAAAACCTTTCCTCAAATCAAAGAAGACACCCTCCCTCCCATTTTTCATCTCTCCAGACAAAATGATGAAATGATCCTCCCTTGATGGCCCCAGGAACACCAATAGGCATCACTGGTGTGTGACTCCTCTTTATTATGGGAATGATGTCACCAGGGCTTAATTTTCTCCTGTACTGCATTTGCTGGTAGGAATTCAGCTTGAGAGTTAAGGATGTCAGAGAACAATACAGTAATTACTAGTTACACAGAGCTTTGTATTTGCCCTGTGGTTGAGAATCATTAGCAAATCCTTCCAACAAGATGGGTTGACCAGGAGGGTCACCACCCAGGTATTCCCGGAGGAAAGGGAACAGTCACTACTGGAGCTGGAAAAGGGATTTCAAAGACCCACTGTGTTACATCTAACACTGTCATAAATATTTTAAAAGTTAAGTGCAAGAAATTCATTTGAACAAAGGGGTGGAAAGATACGCAAGAGCAGAACCAGTAGGGAGTGCTTCAGTTACCCTTCTGAGACCTTCACTTGACTCCATTGTGGGTGAGTAACCACAAAATGTGATTTCAAACATCCTACTCCCACTCTCTGTCTCCTCTGATACCCCTTCAAGAGTAACGGATGCATTCTGGGTTTTCCACTATTTAACTTCCCTACCACACAACCCTCCACCCCAACAAACACAACACATTTAAACCCAGATTGGGATAGCAGAGCACTAAGATAGTTTTCAAAATAAATAAATACTAAGGTTTAAAAGTCCCATATAAAAATATAACTTTTATCAGTTCTAAATATTAATAATTATCACAGTATCAAAATATCTTCGGCAAGATAAACAACCCAGTACAAAAATAAACAAAGAACATGAAAAGATAATTCACTGAAAATAATTCATGGCCAACTCACATGTCAAAAAGAGCTCAACCTCATTCTTTCTTTTTTCTTTATAAAAAAGTTCAGAGAGCAACACTTCTCAACCTCCTTCTTAATTAAACAACTACAAATTTAAATAATGAGATATCAACAGGTTGGACACATAAAAAAGATTGATGATATACAGCATTCATAAAGTGATAAGAAACCAGGCATAATCCTTCACTGTTGGAAGTGTAAATTGATAAAAGTTTTTTATGGGCAATTTGATAGTATCTATAACATCTAAAAATATGCAATTCCACTTGTAGGGAAATTTATCCCACAGAAATAACTGACCAAAAAAGCATAGAGATTGTTGTTTATAAAAGAAAAAGAGTAGAAACAATTGAAATACTAAAAAATAAAGATGGGTAAACTATATGACAGACATGCACCATATTACCCATATGGAATACTATTTAGTAGTGCAAAAGAGTCGCATTTATGGAGACTGACTTAGAAAGCTGATCACAAAGATTTCTTAGTAAAAAGAACAAAAAATGGACAGACTCTGTATAAATGTGTAGGCAAAAAGTCCAAAAAGATATTCACCAAAATAGTTACCCTTCAGTGTGAAGACAGAATTTGAATTTCTTTCTGTATGTTTCATTACTGTTGACATTTTTTTTGCAGCAAGCAAATATGACATTTAGAAGAAAAATAATAACTATATGACTACATTCAAAAAGAAAAACAACACCCTACAACAGATAAAGCCTTCTAATCTGGGTTAATACAGGAAATGGACGGGCTGCTATATATTTATATGTTTATTTATACATATGTAAATAAATAGCAGTCACAGTCACTACCTCAAATGAGCACAACACATGTACTTGGGGTGGAAAGAAAACAAATTACTCACAGAGTTTTCCTGTTCCACTTTGGCGACTGTGACACCTCCAAATGGAAAGTATCACAAATAGTGAGAGACCACTTGGAGTTTTCCAAAGCTGGCTATCCGTAGGCAATCCATCTTTTTCTCACAAGACCAGATATTGACCTTTTATGAGAAAAATACCTGGCAAGCCTTCTCACCTGTAATGCCCCTCTTAGGGTACTACGGCAAACTACTCCAACCTGGAGAAGGCCCAGCTTGTAATACCTTGTATGTGTGGAAAGAGAGCGCTTGCTACACTCAATAATTAACATCAGGTTTTTTCAATTTGTCTTTTTGTTTTGTTTTGAGTTGGAGTCTCACTCTGTAATCTAGGTTGGAGTGCAGTAGCACAATCACAGCTCACCGTAGCTGCAACCTCCTGGGCTCAGACAATTCTTCCGTCTCAGCCTCCCAAGTAGCTGGGAATACAGGTGCATGCCACTAAGCCCCAACAGGCTTTTTCAAAGATAAAGAATCGCTCCCTCTGCCACTGTGCTCTACATTCACCTTGTCTTGGCAACCCCACAACCCAAGTGCTGGAGGAGAAGGGTGGAGTCATATTCTGGGAACGGCCTCAATTCTCCTTTTGCTCCCCACACAGGGCTAATGTATGTATTTATGTATTTGGTGAGATTTCCTGCTCTATCTTCGAAACCCTGAACAAAAACAGAATTCATAACAGAGCTGACATGCTGCACATTTGTTATAGCATTATTTTCTACTATTTTTTTTTACTGTGAATATATGTATTTCATTCATGCAAAGTGTATAAGTAATGTTCAGTCATACAAATGCAGTTTGACCCTTAGGGCCTCTGACTCCAGTAAGGCGGGGATGTGTAAATAAGAATATTAAGTGCTGAGTTCAAGGTACATTTGAAGCAAGTAGCAACACAAAGGAAAATGGGACAGAGATCACTAAGCAAGAGATGTGTGAGCAGAATCTTTTTTCTGAGTTGGAGTCTCACTCTGTCGCCCAGACTGGATTGCAGTGGCCGCTCCCGGCCACCGCAGCCTCGACCTGCTGGGCTCCAGCGATCCTTCCGCCTCAGCCTTCCAAGCAGCTGGAACTACAGGTGTGTGCTACCACGCCTGGTTGATTTTTGATTTATTGTAGAGATGAGGTCTTGCCAAGTTGCCCAGGTGGGTCTCGAACCCGCGGGCTCAGGCAATCCACTCACCTCAGCCTCCCAAAGGCGCGAGATTACAGGCTGAGCCACCGAGCTCGGCTTGAGCAGAATCTTAAAGGACGAGTAGAGGCTGCAGCTGCACCAAAGTGGGAAACAGTCCATGCAAAGGCAATAGAGGTCAGGAGCAGAAGCTCACACCTGTAATCCCAGCACTTTGGGAGGCCAAGACGGGAGGAATGCTTGAGCCCAGGAATTCAAGACCAGCCTGGGCAACATAGTGAGACTTCATCCCTACAAAAAAATAAAAAAACTAGCCAGGTGTGGTGATGCCTATAGTCCCAGCTCCTAAGGAGGCTGAGGTGGAAGGATCGCCTGAGCCCAGGAGGTTGAGGATGCGGTGAACTGTGATTGTGCCACTGCACTCCAGGCTGGGCGACAGAGTGAAACTCCAACTTAAAAACACAAAACGAAACAAGCAAACAAACAAAAAAACAAAGGCAGCAGAATGACCCATTAAGGTGACTTGGGGACAATGGGAGGCTTCTCACACAATGCAATCAGGACTGGTACAGTTTACAGCAAATTAGAGAATCATCAAAAATCACACATTCATGCCTAAACCATCTCCATTTAACTTTAATCATAGTATAACTCAAATTACTCCTCCATTCTCAACATTTTTTTGAATAGGCGATACTTTCACACAGCTCAAAGTGAAAAATATTTAAAAGTACACAGGCAAAAGCTTATGTTTCCTGTCTGTTCCTTTCTCCTATCCCTTATTCTGATTAGTTTTTAATGTATAGTTTCATAGTTTCTCAAGACATCTACAGATATTTACATACATTCTATCTCCCCAGGTTTTTACATAGAACCTACGAAGCAACAGGCTCTCTGGCTTGTACTTTTTCCCCCAACAGTGTATTTAGCCTCTTAGACCAGTACTGACCAAGCACAGGAGAGACTCTGGCCACGCAGACACTACAGAAAGGGGTGAGAGGTTGAAGCTCAGTACCAGACCTATCTATGTAGGTAGAATAGGTCCCAGAGAGGGGTGGCAAGATCTGACTGATGATGAGAGCCAAGATTTGGGATGAGACAGGTCCGAGGACTCAGCAACCTCTCATCACAACACCAGGCAATTTACAATGAAGTCCCAGTAGGAGGCAGAACGTGGTTTTGGGTTCCAGACAGAGAACACTCATCAGTCCTTTAAGTAAGTCGCTATGGGGAAGGTCTAACCTTGGTGCTATGGGTTGAATACTTGTTCCTATCCAAAACTCATGGTGAAATGTAATCCCCGATGTGACAGTTCTGAGAGGTGGGGCCTTTAAGATGTAATTGGGTCATAAGGGCCCTGCCCTCATGGATGAACTTATCCAGTCATGGGTTAATGGATGAATGGGCTATCATGGGAGTGGGGACAGGAGGCTTTATTAGAAGAGGAAGAGAGGCTTGTGCTAGTGTGTTAACACATTCAACCCTTTGCCAAGTGATGCTCTGTGATGCCTTGGGACTCTGTAGTATCCGCACCAGCAAGATCACAGCACTTTGGGAGGCTTAGGTGGGAGGACCGCTGGAGCACAGAAGTTCAAGACCAACCTCTCTACAAGACCTTGTCTCTACAAAAAATTAGCTGGGCATGGTGGTGCATGCCTGTAGTACCAGCTACTCAGGAGGCTGAGGGGGTGGTTGGCTTGAGCCCAGGAGGTTGAGGCTGTGGTGAGCCACGATCGTGCCATTGCACTCCAGGCTGAGTGACAGAGTGAGACCGTGACTCAAAAAAAAAAAGGCTCTTATCAAATGTGGCTCCTTGACCTTGGACTTAGCCTCCAGAATAAATAAATTTCTTTTCTTTATAAATTATCCAGCTTCAGGTATTCTGTTATAAGCAACAGAAGACAGACTAAAACAGTTAGTAAATGTCCCAGTCTCAGAGTTAGGGTTGGTAGCTGGACTTAGGATTTGGGAGACCCTGATTCTTGCAGGATGATGTTAGGCCTGTCCTTGGTGAGATTAGCAGCCTGGGTGACTTAAGCCACAATGTGGGAGCACAGTGATCCATGTTCACATACTGCATCCTAGGCCAGCCCTGTAGCGGAAGAGATCCCACACATGGCCTGTGGCATGGGGTAGGAATGGGGTGGGATGAATGAGTCTAGAGCCCCCTAAATACTTTATATTTTTAACTTGATCTGATCTAAGAAATGAGGTGAAGCTGAGGGTTGGGCATTCAGAGGAAAACCGGTGGGCCCTTGTGGAGGAGGGAATAATGGGGAGAAGGGATAGGACAGAGGGATAAATCACCCTCAAAGGGGTCCACTACCTGGGAATCATGGGAAATAAAAGTGTGAGAAAATGTGTTTTCCTCTCTGCTACTCCACAAATGTTCATTGAATTGACTTGTTACACTTATTGACTGAACTAGAAAAACCAGGCTAGAAATTGGGAAATACACCACCCTTGGCAAATTGTAAGATGAATTGGGCAATGGAAAAACCATTTCAGCAATGGCGGTAGGACATCTCTGAAGCAGTTGAGAAGAAAGCAGATGCCTGTCTGGGATGATTTGAGAGCATCCAGCCTCAAGAATGAGATCAGAGATTCGTGACTGTCTCCTGAATGACGTGGGCAGAGAAGCATTGCCAAGAACCAAGATTTGGACCAGTGACCTTTAGAAGGAGCAGCACTGATTTGGCAAGATATTTTGTCCTCTATAGGTTATAACTTTTGTATTTTGAGTGGAGGATAGGCCTATTTTTCTTTTTCTTTTCTTTTCTTTTCTTTTTTGAGCTGGAGTCTCACTCTGTCACCCAGGTTGAAGAGCAATGGTACGCTCACGGCCACCACAGCCTCGACCCGCTGGGTTCAGGTGATCCTTCCACCTCAGCCTTCCAAGTAGCTGGAACTTCAGACACACGCCACCATGCTTGACTAATTTTTTTATTTATTGTAGAGACAAGGTCTCACCAAGTTGCCTGGGCTGATCTCGAACCCCCAGGCTCAGGCAATCCTCTCACCTCGGCCTCCCAAAGTGCTGGGATTATAAGCTGAGTCACTGTGCCTGACCTTTCTTTTTAAAAAGTACACACACACACTTATATGTACACACACACACCAGGTACACGTGTGTACTGGTAGAAAATGTGACATAGTGGTTTTATTCAAGTCAGCAAAGAGGAAAAGATCCAGATGGTTAAAGCAAAAAGCGTGTTCTTAGCCAGGCATGGTGGCTCACATCTGTAATCCCAGCACTTTGGGAGGCCAAGGCAAGAGGACTGCTTGAGCCCAGGGGTTCAAGACCAGCCTGGCCAACTTGGCAAGATTTTGTCTCTATGATAAAAAAAAAAGCTGGACGTGGTTGTATGCACCTGTAGCTTCAGCTATTTGGAAGACTGAGGTGAAAGGATCACCTGAGGCCAGCAGGTTGAGGCTGTGGTGGCCATGAGCATGCCACTGCACTCACTCCAGCTTGGGTGACAGAGTGAGACTCTGACTCAAAAAAAAAGCGTTTTCTCTTGAATTAATAAAATAATTGCTGTTCACTCCATTTTATTTGAATGTGACTCCGGAATGATTGAAAATATGACAATTTCATTTATAATCGCTGTAGTCACATACAATTTTCTGGATAAAAAATGAGTGATTGGAATTGAAGGAAGATTAGAAGATTTTTATATTAGAAGTCATGGAAGTTCTCATTAAGGTAATTGCCCTCTCTGAAGATGCTATATTTTAATTAATAATATATTAGTACACGGCTCAGTTTTCTTGCTCTAGTTTTTCAAAGAAATGCTTTAATGCATAAAGGGTGCTCCTTCATGTCCTGGAAATACCTCCATCTAGTGGAATTAAGACATTTTCATTCCCAAAATAAATTAAGCAGTAAATGTAATATTATAAATATAAGTAGATATATGAAAATAAATTACAGCAAAACACAAAAACTATGATGTACTTCTCTTTTATATGCAAAGAAAGAGTTGCTTATGTTTGCCACATGCTACATAACCTATGCATTTTCATTTAATGACATCACTCCTTATGCTTTTCTCTCATATGAAAAAATGGCCTGTTAGAAATATAAATATTTTAACTAAACGTATCTTCTACTCTAAAGCCAACTAAAGATTTAATATAACTACTAGAAGGAAAAATTGCTTTGTATAAATAAATATAATTCCTGATGACTTTTCCCACTTAAGATTTAAATTCTAATAATATTCTTATTTGTAGATATACTTTTTCCCTAGTTGTATACATGTTTTTGAGAGGCAATATTATGTTTGTAATTATAAATCCATATATCCGTTAACCCACGCAGGTATAGTAAATGTCTTCTTATTTTAATTGAAGGATTCAATATAGTAATGTCAGCTTTGAGAAATGTTGTTATAACATGTTAAAACCAGCAACAAATACGCAAATATAATTACACAGAATGTATGGAACCTATATAAATTTTTTTCACATTTATTTTAATTTTTTTGAGTTGGAGTCTCACTCTGTTGCCCAGGCTGGAGTGCATTGGCATGCTCATGGCCAGCGCAGCCTCCACCTGATGGGCTCAGGTGATCCTTCTGCCTCAGTCTTCCAAGTAGCTGGAACTACAGGCACACGCCACCACGCTCAGCTAATTTTTGACTTATTGTAGAGATGAGGGTTCACCAAGTTGTCCAGGCTGGTCTCGAACCCATGGACTCAGGCAATCCTCTCACCTCGGCCTCCCAAAGTGCTGGGACTATAGGCGTGAGCCACTGCGCCCAGCCTTTATTTGATTTTACATTCAAGGGGTCCCTGTTAGGTCTGCTCCATGGGTACATTGCATGATGAGGTTGGGCTTCTACTGAGCTGCCCTGCAGATGATGAGCACGGTACCCAAACGGTTTTTCAACCTTTACTACTCTCCCTGCCTCCTCAAATAAAAAAGTTGAACATTAATCTGAATAAATAGACATAACCTAGAGAGCTAAATCAAGCCAGTGAACTTAAGAAGACTGTATGGCCATCTGCCTGGGAAAAAAAGACCATCAGTAGCCCTGATAGAACTCCCTCAGGAGATCTTCTGAATCTTGCAGAAAATGACCAGGCTCACTGGGGAGAGTGGGCTAAGAAAGGGGTAATTTGGAAGGTATGGGAGGTCCCCTGGCCCCCTGGCACTCGCTGTGAGGATCAACTACCCGAAATCTAAGTGGAGTTAACATTTGTTTCCCAATAATTTTGGCTGGGGAGAGGCAGGCGGGGTCTGACACTTCCGAGCTGAGGGTTCAGTTGGCCCTCTCACCCAAGAGATCAAGAGACAAAGAGTTTAAAACGTATCAGTGAGGAAGAGCAAGACTGTCTGCTGCCTCTTGCCTTCTCCCAGTCATTGTAAGATATGCCAAGAGTGAGAGAGATTAAGAGAGCCAGGGCCCAAGAGAGCAAGAGGGAGAGAGGGAGGAGAGGAGAGATAATGGAGCAGGGAAGAGATGGAGGAGAGGGTGAGGGGAGGGAGAGAGAGACGACGGACAGGTCCAGACAGGAAGTGGACCTGGGAGCCGGTTCTCCCAGTTGTGGTAGTCTGACCATCTCAGAGGGAAGGGCGTGGTACTGCCAGTGACTAGAGGCGTGCCTGGCTGACCCCATTCCAGGTGAAGCTTGGCGAAGGTGCAGCCTGAACCACACTCCCTCTACTGGCTTCTTCCTTTCTTCCACCTGTTGTGGCTCCATTCCTGCATCCCAGTTCATTTGTCTGTGGCTCCAAGCCTCTGCCTTTTCCCAGTGTCTCCCCTGGCCTCCTTCTCCCCCTCATCCCCAACCTCCTTGGTTTGGCCTCTGGGACTCTCCTGCAGGATGCCTAGAGCCAGGGCTCCGAGACTACAGCTTGGGGACGTGAACCAGGGCCGAGAAACCATGTCTAGTATCTTCATCAGGCTGTGAGGAAGATACCTGTGGATGGCCTGCTGGCTGTCCTGCAAAGAAAGCAGGGGGAGGCAGTGTCACCTGACATGGGGGATTTATTTTTTGTCCCAATTCTGAATGTTGCCACAAATTGTTTCCTGGACTTCAGCAAATATCAGAGGATATGTAATTGCATTATGCTTAAAAATTATTTTTATTTTAAATTATAAAATGCATAGTTGTTAAAAGACAAATAAAGGAAACAACCTTGAAACTCTAGCTAGGGCCTGTGACTGGGTTTATCAGTTTGGTTTTTTTCCCAGTTGTAAACTGTTTCTTATAAAGAGAGAGAATAAAATTTGAAAACAATTTGAAAGTAAGGATAAAGTACAGTATGTCAGATTATTTACTTTTTAAAATTTAAATTTCATTTTTTATTTCAACATTTTATAAAATTTTATTTTACATTTCTGGTACTCTTATTGATATCATGCTGTCTGAGTTGGAAGTCATTCTGTATTGAATTTCCCTACTTACTTTCACTATGTGTTAATTAAATATAAAATATCAACTAATAATCTCATGTCCTTTCTCTTACTGTTTTCCATAACTAAATACATTTACAAATTTTATTTATTTATTTATTATTTATTTATTTTTGGATTGGAGTCTCACTCATGTCGCCCAGCCTGAAGTGCAGTGGCATACTCATGGCCACTGCAGCCTCAACCTACTGGGCTTAGGTGATCCTTCCACCTCAGTCTTCCAAGTAGCTGGAACTACAGATGCATGCCACCATACCCACTAGTTTTTGTGACTTATTGTATAGACAAGGTCTCACCAAGTTGCCCCGAGTAGTCTCGAACCCCAGGTTCAGTCAATGCTCTCACCTTGGCCTCCCAAAGTGCTGGGATTACAGGCTGAGCCACCATGCCCAGCCAAAATTTTATTTTTAATTGTGGGAAAATACACATAACAAAATTTGCCATCTTAGCAATCTTTAACTGTGTAGATCAGCAGCGTTAAGTACAGTCATATTGTTGTACAACCAATCTCCAGAACTCTTTCTGGCTTGCACGAAGTAATTTTTTTACTTTGAACATGTAACATTACTAAAGCAAATGCCTTTTGAGATAGGGAAGAGGATTTTCTTTCCTGACAAAATATATTTCACTACTCACCATTCTTGATCTTATAGTAAGTTATAACAAGAGAGATTATACAATCTTCAAGGGCTGGCACCTAAATCATCACTCACCCACCCGTGACTAAAGACAGCATTCGACCTCCCACCTGCAGACAAGTACATGCATGAGTGATGTCTTTTCATGAGTAAATGAATGCAGTTTACTGAGCACGCTTCTCTATCTCCCTCCTCAGGGAAAACTTTTAAGGCAGTATAATTCAGTCATACCTTTCTGCGCAAGCATCTAGATTTTAAGAAGTAGCTATTGACAAAATAATAACAACTCAAAATGCCTTACAGTAGGACAAAGTAGAAATATTTTCTATAAGACAGAACTCCTGACTCCAAATATTGATGTCGTCGGACTCTGTATGCCTTTGAGTGAAAGCACAACTTGTGTCAAAAGAAAAAGGGGCAGACAAAAGCCGCCCATGACAATGAGGAAGAACACCACAAGGCAGCAAAGAATGAAGATGCAGCATCATTCATTGAGACTCATTTTTCACCATGATGCTTTGACATATAATGTTATATTCCATATGGTACCTATGATATATAGCATGTATCATATATTATATAAATAATCCTATAAAATATACCATATAAATTATCTTGTGTGTTATTACATTGTTAAATGTAATACTATATAGAACATTTATATTATAAATATTATATGGTAATCTATAATATCATACACATTTTTTTCTTTGAGTTGGAGTCTCACTCTGCCATACAGGCTGGAGTGCAGTGGCACACTCATGGCCACTGCAGCCTCGACCACTAGGCTCAGGCGATCCTTCCACCTCAGGCTTCCAAGTAGTTGGAACTACAGGCATGCACCACCATACTCGGCTCATTTTTGATTCACTGTAGAGATGAGCTCTCACCAAGTTGCCCAGGTTGGTCTCGAATCCATGGGCTCAGGCAATCCTCTTGCCTCCACCTCCCAAAGTGCTGGCATTATAGGCATGAGCCACCGCACCCAGCAGTATTATACATGTTTTAAGAGATTATGGTGACAATGTGTCATTGCAGAAGTCAAATGTGACTTGAATTCATCTTTTGTTATAGGTATATATTGAGTATTACAATTTTAATAGTTTGTTCCCTTCTTAAAACGCATATACATTTTTTGGCACCTCCTGTATATAATATATATTTTATATATGACATATAATATCTAATGTTTCTTTTAAGTGTGTGTTTTTCAATCAGATGGGGTTATCTTACAGCACTTTAATTCTGTAAAGTGTTTATTCTTGGGAGCCAAACGTTGGAAATGAAGCATTACCTTTTGAAGCATTCTGGTCTCTGGAGGGAAGAGGCCAGGTGCCTCGCTGGTGGTGTGAAATAACTGGGATTCCCCGCAGTGGCATGGAAATTCCTGAGACTCTTCAGCACCATGGCTGCCATCCACGACCTCCAAAGCTCTGCAAAGGGTGGAAACAGTCACATCAATAGACTAGAAGGAACCCTGAAAACTCAAGAAACCCAAAGGCACATTTCTCCATGCCTATTTCCAGTCAGCCCAAACAATGAATCATACTTTAAAGCCTACACAACACTGTAGATCATTTGGTACTTTCCTAGCACATTTATAAATAAACCTTGATGACTATGCCATGTGGCTAACTGATTTCTTTTAAACTCTATGCAAAAAATAAATTAAAGATAGGCAGGTAGACAGATAATGAAACAGATAGATGGGTTTGGGCGTGAAAATAATCCAATTATTTCTGTAAAGTGACTCATGCCTGCAATTCCAACACTTTTAGAGGCTAAGGCAGGAGCATCGCTTGACCCAGGAGTTTGAGGCTGCGTGAACTGGATCCTGCTACTGTACTCCAACCTGGGCAACATAGTGAAACCCTGTCTAAAATAAAATAAAATGAAAGTTTCCTCCTGTAAACCTTAAAGAGAAAGACCTTTCCCTGGCTCCTTCAGCAGATGCATCTCTCATCTCATTGGTCAGAATAGCACCAGATAAGTAGGGCAAATTATGAACACTTTAGAGCAGGGATGTCCAACCTTCTGGCTTCCCTGGGCTGCACTGAGTAAAGAGGAACTGTCTTGGGAAATAATTTCTCTTTCCTGCAGGCCAGTGTCATGCCTGCCTATGATGAATACAATCGCTTGCTATCTTGGGTCCATGCGTGGCTTTAGCCTCAGGGGACTAGATTGAAGAGAAACCAGGGCCAAAATAAGGGAGCAACTTGAGTCTTCAAGAACACGTTGAGCAGCTGAATTAACCAATCCCAGGCCTGCCCTGTCTCTGGATCTCCGCTGTTTTAGTTAATAAATGCCCTATTCTTCAAGGCACTTGAGTCAGGTGTTCTCTGTTGTCTGCAATGAAGCATCACAACTGACCCAAGGATTGGTAAGTTTCTTAAGCTTAAGAATAAAGACACCAGACCAGGATATGGGCTTTGAATGAAGCATGCCAATGAAGTGGAAGGAGTACTAACAACTCAAAGCCTCAGTGTTTCACAGAAGCTTTTGTGGGATTTCCACAATGTGCCAAGGATAAAAAATATGAATGGGCAAAGTACTGACACTTTAGAGGGACAGGGAGATAGAAATCAATATGGCAACATCAGCAGAGGAGACATGATGGGCATAATTTGGGGAACTCTATCTTTACTTTAAAAAAACAGTACTGCCTAACTGGGTGTGGTGGTGCATGCCTGTAGTCCCAGTCACTCAAGAGCCTGAGGTGGAAGGATCACCAGAGCCCAGGAGGTTGAGGCTGTGTGAACCATGATTATGCCACTGCACTCTAGCCTGGGCAACAGAGCGAGACTCTGACTCAAAATATACAACACAACACATTATCCTCTGCATTATATAGAATGTGAAGGTATACTAGCAGCAATATATTTCTTTTGCCTTCCCTTCAGTTTTAGATTCTAAAAGTAATACTTGTACACAGTAAAAAAGAATTCAATCAGTATAGAAGGGGATTGAAATAAAGTATCTCTCCAGCTGCACCACAATTTCATTCTGCCTAAGTAAAAACCCTAAATGATTGACCTCTTGCAACACTTGATGCCATATCTAAGTACTTATAAAAATACATTTCTAGTCCCTGTATGAGCGCTGAAGCTTACCTTTGAGGCAAATCTCTTCTCAGGAATTTAAAGAAGCTATATAGGGGACCCCCAAAATAAAAGATGATCTTTTGGAGGGTGGGCCCCTGGTAGTACAGGCTTTGCCTGCTAGGTAAGTGTTCTAGGAACCCATCAGCAACAGTGTATCAGCTAGTACCAGCTAGTGTTGTTGTGAGAGGTTGTGCTTGGCTTCAGTGGTTTTTTGGCTGTTTCTTTGTTTGTTTTTTTTTTGAGATTCTTTCAATGCATTTGCCCACACCGTGCTGAGTGTTCAGCAGTTTTTGACCAAACTGTTCTCCATCCTATTCACCCAATCCTACCCCGAGTTACTTTTTTGTTTGTTTCCCTGGATGAAAACAACAACAACAAAACGCCTCAAGGGGAAATATTTGGCTGATGTGGAAGAGGTGAAACAAAAAACGGCAGAAGCACTAAAAGACATCCAAATGGATGAGTTCAAAGACCATTTTGAGCCATGGAAAAAGCATCTAGATAGGTGTAGTGCATCAAACGGAGAGTCCTTTGAAAGTGACTGAAGTTTCAACATGTAAGAATAAATATACAATTTTGGCTGGGCACGGTGGCTCATGAATGTCATCCCAGCACTTTGGGAGGTGGAAGCAAGAAGATTACATGAGTTCAAGGGTTCAAGACCAGCCTAGGCAACACGGCAACACCTCATCTCTACAATAAATTTTTAAAAATTAGCCGGGGGTAGTGGAACCCACCTGTGGTTCTAGCTATTTGGAAGGCTGAGGTGGAAGGTTTGCCTGAGCCCAGCAGGTTGAGGCTGCAGTGGCCATGAGCATGCCACTGCACTCCAGCCTGGGTGACAGAGTGAGATTCCAACTCAAAAAAAAGAAAAAATACTTGATTTTTTATAAATAAATTCCAGGTTTCTGGGATCCTCCCTCGTATGAAGGGATAGAGAAGCACGAGTAGCTCAGGAGAATGTAGCTAACAACTGAAAAGTACCTTAAAGTTGAGAAGCCAAGCTTGGTGGCTCAACCTGTAATCCCAGCACTTTGGGAGGCCGAGGTGAGTGGACTGCCTGAGCCTGTGGGTTGGAGACCAGCCTGGGCAACTTGGCAAGTCATCAGCCCTTGTTAATATTTCTCCTCTTTGGAAAAAAACATATGTGCCCATAGAACGAGACAGTGGAGATGAAAGAGATCTCCATGTGCTTCCCACGCTTCATATTCTTGGAGGTGAACACCCAAAAAGGAGCTCTTTCTTCCTGCCAAATCCTTAAGCATGAATGATTAAAAGCTGGCCAGGGGGCCAGGCGCAGTGGCTCATGCCTGTAATCCAAGCACTTAGGGAAGCCGAGGCGGGAGGATTGTTTTAGTACAGGAGTTTGAGACCAGCCTGGGCAACATGGTGAGACCTTGTTTCTATCAACAATCAAAAAACTAGCCAAGCATGGTGGCAATCACCTATATAGTTCCAGTGACTCAGGAGGTTGGGGCAGAAGGATCATCTGAGCCCAGGAGGTGGAGGCTGTGGTTAGCTGTGATCATGCCACTGCACTCTAGCCTGGGTGACAGAGTGAGACTCTGACTCCAAAAAAAAAAAAGCTGGCAAGCGTGCCCTTTTCTATGTATTTTGTTTGTGAGTTTGTGATACAATCCCTGCTTGTGACATAACATCCTCTTGCCTGTAAGTCACAGAAAGTCCAACTCACAGAAGCCTGATGAAAAAGCAAAATGAATGATCACATATAAAATGCGAGGGGTCGATGGAGTGGGTTTAATCCATTTGTTCTGTTGCTACTAAATGTCAATGGTTTCTGCAGTTCTCGTTGTCACATAAAGGCACAGTCATTCCATGGGATTAGAAGACCCTCGTTCTCTGCAGAACTTGGCAGAGAAGGAAATCTTGAAACCTTGAAGATGGCTGTTCACAACTAAACTAATTTCTGGACCTACCCATCTGAGGCTGGGACTTGAGGGACACCACTGTGCAGAGAACAAGCACCTGAGAAAACTGGGGTTCTGTTAGGAATCAAGGAGCAGGGGAGGGTGGGAGCAGGTGCTGACATGTGTTCTGCCTCCTCCCTAACTTCATCTTGAAACATGTTCCCTCTCTCACTACACCATTGGGAGAGGTGGAGTTAACATGTACTTAGGGTGAGACCTGAACTAGCAAATTAGAAACTTTCATGATCTTGGCTTCATAGCTTTTTTTTTTGTCGGAGTCTCATTCTGTCACCGAGGCTGGAGTACAAGTGGTACGCTCATGGCCATCGCAGCCTCAGCCTTCTGGATTCAGGTGATCCTTCCACCTCAGCCTCCAAAGTAGCTGTGGCTACAGGTGTGCACCACCACACCCAGTTAATTTTTTTTTAGGTCTTGCTGTGTTGCCCAGGCTGGTCTCGAACTCCTGGGCTCAAGCAATCCTCCTGCCTTGGCCTCCCAAAGTGCTGAGTTTACAGGTGCAAGCCACCGTGCCAGGTATTTCATAGCGTGTTGCGCCTTGAGGGCCTGCTTGCCCTCCTGACTTGAAGGATAAACTAACTCAACTCAGCATGCTATCCAAAGGTCAATTCACCATGCTTGGGGTCATGACCTCCCAGACGGGAGGACACCCTTGACCGTGGAGGTTGGTTTAGTTTAGCGATGACCAGAGGAGGTGAGGACCGTCACAGATAGTTCCAGGGAAGGTCGTTGCTTCCCCATAATTCTGAACCAGGAAATGTGGAGTGTTTGTGCTCCACCCAATGTTTGTGCCTTCCTCTGAAGGGAAGAGGAAGAGGAGGTGTTGGCTGGTGTCCTTTGCCTTGTGACCGGGATCCAGGAGTGTGGCTGTGCACCTGGCCACAGATGCCAATATTTTGCCGTTTGCTCCAGGACTTGGCCGGGGAGGGGGGGTGAGGCCAAGGCCATGGGAGGCATGGGCTGAGAGGGCGTCCCAGGTTGAACCCAGCGTCAGGAAAGCTTCTCACCCAGACCAGGATCTCTAAGGTCAGTCACAGACCTCCCACGCAGAGCAAACGTACTACACGACTGTGTCTCCTGGAACACAGGCCTTGCAACCTACAAGGTCCAACAATGAGGCTCTTGAACCATCCTAGAAAAAGCTTTTCATGCCTCATTGCTGAGTCGCATCACAGTTCCCTTCAAGTACTTCCCTTGGGAAGCTATGCGCCGCCACCAGCGGCTGGTCTACCCATCAAAGCAACTTTGGAACTCTTTTTCGGGAATGGCCATCAGAGCTGTCTTCATTATTTGCTGAGGTCGGAAAATTAAGTTCATGAACTTACCACCATGTGTTTATGTTGGCAGCACTATACTAATCACTGTATTGGAACACCGTCCTACTCACCTGTTCTGGCCCTCAGTGACCTTTTTCTTTACCCGAAGATAAAGAAAATATTGAAAGGAAGACATTTGATGACATTCAGGACATCAAGGGTAATACGACAACGGCTCTGATGACCATTCCAGGAAGAGTTCCAAAATTGCTTTGATGGGTGAACTAGGTGCTGGCGTCAGCGCGTAGCTTCTCAAAGGGAATGCTTCGAAGGTCACCGTAATGATATTCAGCAATGAGGTATGTAGCACTTTTTCTAGGATGAGTTCACGAACTTAATTGTCAGACTTCGTATTACACAGAAATGACAGACCTGGAGTCAGGCTGAAAGGTCTGTAAGTCCTAAGTGAGCTTGGCAACATTATCCAGCATCTGTTCTTTCAGTATCTGTTAGATCTTCCACCATATGGGAGCTTGTAATTTTAGCACTTTGGGAGGCTGACGTGAGAAGATTGATTACTTGAGACCAGAGTCTGAAACCAGCCTGGGTAACATAGTGAGACCTCGTCTCTACAAAAAAATCTAAAAATTTGACAGACGTGGTGGCACGCGTCTGTAGTCTCAGCTACCCAGGAGGCTGAGGTGGAAGGACTGTCTGAGCCCAGTTGTTCAAGGCTGCATTGAGCTATGATCATACCACTGCATTCCAGCCTGGACAACAGAGTTCTATTAATTATATATCAAAGCACACAAAGGTGAACAAACCCACTCCCTGCCCTCAAGGATGTTAAGGTCTAGGAGACAAAGTCTCATCCAACGGGCAGCAGTATTTTAAATTCTGAATAATGGTTACATATGGAGCAAGACATAGGTAAGTCTCCCTAGCTTAAAGTCAACCTTAATCCATGTTAGCAACAAGAAATGCCAATTGGAAAGTTTGTTAATTTTTTTTCCCTAAAGGGTAAATTTTAGTTTCTTTTAGGCTACAGGTAGAGTAGGCTAAGCTTGGCTCCCTGGTGAGACATTTAACATTTGTAAACGGAAGCACAGTTTCCTTGTTGAATAGTTACTACTGGTCACTTATTAAGAACAACAAACTCTTGAGAAAATAAATAAAATAAAATCCCCCAAAGCTGCCTTATTGGTCTGGAGTCTTAGCAGGGGATAATGTATTCATTTGCCAGTTATAATCCTCTGAACTTCCTTTTCAACACATGTTATGTGGCCAGAGTGAAAGAGTTTCAGTGTTAAATACTGTACCTGATTTTACTCAGACTTCTAGATGCATGGGGCACTTGTAGTTCATTCAACTATTCCTTTATGATTCCTTTTTGTTTGGCTTACTTTTAAAAACCAGACTGCCCTTCTCCCTGGAGGCTAAGTTGGGAGCAGAATTATTGGCAAGATTGTGTTCCCTCTCCTAAGTTCAAAGAGCCACATGGCTATGCTCAGACAAATCCAAGCTTTGTGAGGCCTGAAGTCTATATAGTTCGGGGGGGGACCTCTAAAAAAGAAAACAAAATATCTCACTTTTTCACAATGTACATTGCTGGGGCCCCTCTGAACGCTTTGGAAGTGACCTTGAAGCTTAAGCTTCCTTTGCTTCCTGTAAATCAGCTCCAGGTTTATTTAATGTTGGTCAATCCCAACTAGCTGTTCCGCAAGGATTTTAATATGTTTAAAGCCCGTTAAATAAGGTCCTATATCTAATAATTCTTGCTTTAGGAATAACGTGCATATAAAATAATAAAATGTGGCCTGGAGATAAAGGTTTAGGTTTAACTGACAGGTGGAAGTTGGTGCTGTGCTGCCATCTATTGGCTGACCAAAGAATGATGCATGTGTCCCCTGAGCCTCGGAGCTGGGATTTCAGTTACCAAAAGGCACCTCCATCTGCATTGAGTTATTCCCTCATGAGAGCCTGGAACGCCAGGTGTTAGCACCACTCTTCTGAATTACGGCATTGATTGTAAGGCTGCGTTAAGTTTCCTGGCCACAAAGGAAGAAAACTTGACTCACTAACCAATAGCACCAACAGCACGCGCAGTGTTTCTCTTCCGTGACTCTAAGTGACCCCGCCAGTGTTAGACTTCTGTATGAGACCACGGACACAGACCCGCTGATGACTTGAGACCTGACAAGGCCCCTTTGTGATGATCTGGTGCAGTCACCTCATTGCAGACTCGCGGAGACACTGTCCCTGAAAAACCACACGACTGACAGAGGAGAGGGTTGGGCTGCTGGTGACCCATGGACGTGGGACTGAAAGCCCAGCTTCTGTGCCTAGGCTCACAGAGTGGCATCTCATGACAAGGTGAGGATACACCCATGTAAGTCTGTCTCACCTCCAGAAAACAAAACCAAACCTCAAATCTATTTCCCTTGGAAAACCGAGGGTCTGGGATTTACAGAATGATTTTTTCTTTCAGGAGCAATGTTGTCTTCAAATTTATATTTTTTTCTCAGCTGAATAAAGGATAAAATACAGCAACGTCCATACATGGATTTCAAAGTTACATCCGCTCTAAGCTTCAGTGTCCTCATCCGCAAAATGCATAGAAAAATCAAATTGTCATGAGAATTAAATTCGGTAAAACTCATGAAATGCTTGCCCTGATACCGGCACATGGTAGGTGCTTGATACATATCAGCTACTTTAATTGCATGTGTGAATGCCAGCTGACATTTCTTATGTGGATGGTACTTGGAGGCAGGGTATTTATCAGACTCAAATACGAAACGATAACAGAGTGAGAAGTTATGAATTGGAAGATACCTTAGAGATCATCTAGTGACTAACCAGCCCATTTCGCAGATGAGTTCACTGAGGCCCAGAGATATTAATTATTCAAGGTCGCGTGGTCAATGACAGAAAGAGTTAGGAGCAGAGAACCACGCCAACTCCTAGTTCAGAGACTAATTGCACACTCTCAGCAGACGAGTTTGAAGATCACAAACATCTCCAACCGGATGGAAAATAAAGGCAATTTTCTATGCTCATTCAAGTTTTTAAAGCACAAAACATGCTTACAGTTTTGCTGTATGAAGAATAAATACTACCTCACTACAAGTATTTAGTGACAGCAAATGGTAATCGAATGCAGAAACTCTGCCATCTAGTGGTTGCACAAGAATATCACTCTACTCAAAAAAGTAACAAACCGACTCAGCCTCTACTGCCTGAAGGCCTCCATCTCCTGGGCACCTTGATGTTTTAAATGGCAGCGGCCTGAAGGCTGGGAGCCAGCTCCCAATGTGCTGTGTGGTACAGAAATGTCTGAGTTCCCCCTTCCCCCTCACATCTGACCAGTGGAACACAAATCATCTCTCCAACAACCGCTGGACACCTTTGCCCTCATACTTACATTTTGTGAAATCTAGACTTTGGAGGCTACAGCGTTTGTGAACATTAAGTAAGTTGTCTCAGGGCCCAGAATATGCTCATTTTTGGCCGGGCACGGTGACCCATGCCTGTAATCCCAGCACTTTGGGAGGCCGAGGCGGGAGGATTGCTTCAGCCCAGGAGTTCGAGACCAGCTTGGGCAACATAGTGAGACCCTGTCTCTATGAAAAAGAAAAAAGTAGCTGGGTGTGGTGGCGTGCATCTATAGTCCCAACTACTCAGGAGGCTGAAGTGGAAGGATTGTCTGAACCCAGGAGGTGGAGGCTGTGGTGAGCACTACAGCCTGGGCACCAGAGTGAGACCCTGACTTTAAAAAAAAAAAAAAAAAGTTCAGTCATGTGGGATCACTCCACATGATTAAACACTATAACCCCCTCCCCCTTGTTGAAGCCGGCTCAACAAGGTTTGGTTTTACTAGCATTGGTCCCAAGAGGAAAGAATGATCTCATTCTGGGCAGGAACAAAGAGTAGCAGAGGCTAAGGACCAAATACCCCAGGAATTGCTGCCCAAATCCCCAGGAGGTTTGAGGAGCCCAGATCTGTGCCTCGGGGAAGGGCTCAGGTTTATCAAGAGTCTTGCATTTCGTGCATGATGGCACACGCTCTCATTTGGAGCAGCTGAAGAGTGGAGCATTTTTTTCAGCTTCTTGTAACATTCAAGTCGGACAAGTTTCGTTTTCAGTTGTCAAAATACAAACGAAGGGTTTTTCGAGTGCTGGAATTTTCCTTTTAAGGCGATACAAATTCCCATACTCTAATGGTGGAGGGAGAAAAATTGTCACTTTTCTTTCAATGGCAATATAGTCCTCAAAGATAGACGAACGGCCGGGTGCAGTGGCTCACACCTGGAATCCCAGCACTTCGGGAGACTCAGGCGGGAGCATTGCTTGAGCCCAGGAGTTGGAGACCAGCCTACTCAATATAGTGAGACCTCAACTCTACAAAAAAATCCAAAAATTAGCTGGGCACGGTGGCACGGGCCTGTAGTTCCAGCTACTCGGGAGGCTGAGGCAGGGGTATCGCCTGAACCTAGGAGGTCAAGGCTGTAGTAAGCCATGATCATGCCACTGCACAGTAGCCTGGATGACAGAGTGAGACCCCTAACTTAAAAAGAAAGAAAGGAAGGAAAGAGAGAGAAAGAGAAGAGGACGAAAAAGAGGAGGAAAGAAAGAATGAGGGAGGGAGGGAAAAACTACTAACCTTACTAAGCTGACAAATAGTAAAAATGAATAATGCAAGAGAGTGCACAAGGGTGGACAGATCATGCCGGAGTCACCAGGGGTGACTCTGAGGAGTCATTTCTGAGCCCTCCTGCTCCAATCAAGCCACCTCTGAACACGCGTCAAGAGAGGCCCTCTGTCCTCACGCCTGAGCTTGCTTTGCGTGAGACAAGATGCAGCCACACACAACTCTCGGTAGACAGGTGGCAGGGAAGCCAGGAAGGGCTTGGCTACTGTCTACCTTCCCATCCTCTCTATGGGGACTGGGGGAGGAACGTCTCTCATTCTTAATAGCCAGAAAAAAGCTTTTCTTTTTCCTCCCTGTTGTCTCTTAGACAATGTGAACCAGGTACCTGAGTATGAATCAATTTTAGTAATGATCAGAACTTTAGGAATGTCTGATTCCGAAAAGAAATGGTGGGCGGGGAGTGGTGGCTCAAGTCTGTAATCCCAGCACTTTGGGAGGCTGAGGCGAGAGGACTGCCTGAGTCCAGGGGTCAAGACCAGCCCAGGCAACTTGGTGAGACCTTGTCTCTACAATGAATCAAAAAATTAGTGGCCCGCGCCTGTAGTTTCAGATACTTGGAAGGCTGAGGCAAAAGGATCGCCTGAGCCCAGCAGATGGAGGTTGTAGTGGTGGTGAGTGTGCCACTGCACTCCAGCCTGGAGGACAGAGTGAGACTCCAACTCAAAAAAACAAGAGAGAGGGATTAACCAGAACAGAATTGGTAGTGGCACGATCACATCTCACTGTAGCCTCAACCTCCTGGGTTCAAGCAATCCTACCACCTCAGCCTCCTGAGTAACTGGAACAGGCTCACACCACCATACCCAGCTACTTTCTTGATTGTTTTGTAGAGACGAGGTCTCACCATGTTGCCTAGACTGGTCTTGAACTCCTGGGTTCTATCAATCCTCCAGTCTCTGCCTCCCAAAGTGCTGGGATTACAGGCATGAATCACTGCGGTCAGCCTAGCTTTGCCTCCTATAAAGGTTGGCTTGTGCTGTTCCTGACACACAAAACCGTCTACGAGGCAGGGAGGGAAGCAGGTTGCAACCCTTAGTTATGTCACGGGGCACCAGTGAGGGGTGGTGGCCCCTATGGAGAGCAGGCAAGCCTTTTTAGCCTTTAACACATTAGATTTTGACAGTTTTTTCTGTTGTCCCCAGAAGCCCCCTGCTGGTGCTCTTGGCACTTAAGCTCTCGTAGACACCTTCACATGGTTTTTATTTCAGCCTGTATTCTGTGCTATTGTGCATAGTATTTTATAGCATGCTGACTTGTACGGCATTGAACTGAGAACTGGGAAGTCTCACTGATGGTGGACATTAAGGTTAAATACCAAGTCAGAGAGAGAGGAATCGCCTCTCATTGAGCTTGGCATATCTATTTTTATTCAGGATTTTACAAACACAGCTAATAGTTAATGAGCCCTAACTATGACCCAGGCAGGAGGCCATTATAAAATGAGTTTAAAGTTAAGAAAACAGTCTTAGGCAAAGTACCCTTGTTAAGATGACACAAGAAGGTGAGATGTCAAGGTGCCTCAGTCACTGACAAGCTAGCACTGCTGCTACACGGCCTGCCAATGGAATGCTGTCCAAGGACACGGGAAATAACGAGCTGTAATCTTCTGGCTATAAGGAAAGAGACATCCGCTGGTACATGCTTAAATTCTTGGGACATGACATTAACTTAACCAGAAAGATGTGGCTTTATATCCAGGTTCTGCTAATTTCTTTTTTTTATTATGTTTTTATTTTTATATATTTTTTTGAGTTGGAGTCTCACTCTGTTACCCAGGCTGGAGTGCAGTGGCATACTCAAAACGGCCACCATAGCCTTGACCTGCTAAGCTCTGGCGATCCTTGCACCTCAGCCTTCCAAGAAGCTGGAACTACAGCCGTGTGCCATCATGCCAGGTTGATTTTTCTTGATTTATTGTAGAAATGAGGCCTTGTCAAGCTGCCTGGGCTGGTCTCAAACTCATGAGCTCAGGCAATTCTCTCACCTTGGCCTCTCAAAGTGCTTGGATTATAGGCGTGAGCCACCTGGTTCAACTAATTTCTTTTTTTTTTTTTTGAGTTGGAGTCTCACTCTGTCCCCCAGACTGGAGTGCAGTGGCCGCTCCTAGCCACCGCAGCCTCGACCTGCTGGGCTCTAGCAATCCTTCCACCTCAGCCTTCCAAGTAGCTGGAACTACAGGCACACGCTACCACGCCCAGCTAATTTTTGATTTATTGTAGAGATGAGGGCTCGCCGAGTTGCCCAGGTGGGTCTCGAATCCACGGGCTCAGGCAATTCACTCACCTCAGCCTCCCAAAGCATGGGATTGCAGGCAGAGCCACCGAGCCCGGCTTCTGCTAATTTCTGATAGTGGGTTTAAACTCATTGGCAAAATGGAGATAATGCTTATTTTGCAAGAAACTGTTGAAGATGAAATTATATGTGTGTATGCACCAAAGTTAACTTTCATGGCTTTCCCTACTTTATATGACTTTATACCTTAGCCTTTGATGTTGACATGTGTTGATGCCATTTTCCCTTGTTTTTCTCCCTCAACCAAAAAAAAATTATTAGTATTTTTTTTTTTAGTCGGAGTCTCACTCTGTCACAACCAGGTTGGAGTGCTGGCACACTCATGGCCGCTGCAACCCCCACGTGCTGGGCTCAGGCTATCCTTCTTCCTCAGCCTCCCAAGTAGCTGGGACTATAGGTGCTCACCACTATGCCTGGCTATTTTTTTTGAGTTGGAGCCTGACTCTCGCCCAGGCTGAAGTACAGTGGCATGCTCACGGCCACCACAGCCTCGACCTGCTGGGGCTCAGGTGATTCCTCCACCTCAGCCTTCCAAGTAGCTGGAACCACAGGCGTGTGCCACCACACCCAGCTAATTTTTTGATTTATTGTAGAAATGAGGTCTTGACAAGTTTCCCTGACTAGTTTCAAACCCCTGGGTTCAGGTAATCCTCTCACCTCTACCTCCCAAAGTGTTGGGATTATAGGCATGAGCCACCGTGCCTGGCTAATTTTTTGATTTCTTGTAGAGGGGAGGTCTGGCCAAGTTGCCCAGTCTGTTCTCGACCCCTGGGCTCAGGCAATCCTCTCACCTCTACCCCGCAAAGTGCTGGGATTACAGGTGTGAGCCATCGCGGCTGGCCAACAATCTTTATATTTTTGAAGAAAACAGACACAGTTTTTTAAAATCCTGATTTGAACAACCAAAAAAAGACATTTCTGATTCAGGAAGGAGAATGTGTATATGGCAGTGTGCAAGGTGGCATCAGGGAACTGTTAATTCTCTTGGGTGTGATATCATGGTTCTGGGAATACCCTTATTCTTAGATATTCACAGTAAAATATGTGGGCATGAAATTGTATTTCTGTGATTTTTTTTTGAGTTGGAGTCTTACTCTGTCGCCCAGACTGGAGTGCAGTGGCACACTTGTGCCCATGCAGCCTGGACCTGCTGGGCTTAGACAATCCTTCCATCTCAGCCTTCCAAGTAACTGGAACTACAGGCATGTGCCACCACACCCAGCTAATTTTTGGATTTATTGTAGCGATGAGGTCTCAGTTACCCAGGCTGGTCTCGAACCCCCGGGTTTAGGCAATTCTCTCGCCTTGGCCTACCAAAGTGCTGGGATTACAGGCTAAGCCACCGCGCCCAACCTTTTTTTTTTTTTTTTTTTTTTTTTTTTTTTTTGAGTCAGAGTCTCATTCTGTCGCCCAGTGCAGTGGAATGCTCACGGACACCACAGCCTCAACCTGCTGGGCTCAGGTGATCCCTCCGCCTCAGCCTTCCAAGTAACAGGAACACAGGCATGTGCCACCACACCCCGCTAATTGTTTGAAACCTCCCAAAGGTCTGGGATTACAAATTTAAGTCACCGTACCTGGACTTCTGTGATTTTTATTAAAGAATTCCAGCCAAAAAAGATGAGAACGAATTAAGAAAATGTGACAAAATATTGGTAATTGTTGAATCTAGGTGATGGTGTGTGGTTGCTGACTTTATGTCCTGTTCTTTGCACCTAAGTTTCAATAAAAATAACAGCAAAAATATTAAAAAAAAAAAAAAAAAAACAAGAGAGAAAAAAGAAAAGTAATTGTTTCTCTGGCTTTATCACACTAGCATTCCTCTGATTTCTGATCTTTCCCTATACAATTTTTTTTTTTTTTTTTTGAGTCAGAGTCTTACTCTGTTGCCCAGGTTAGAGTGCAGGAGCACACTTAATGGTCACCACAGCCTCGACTTGCTGGGCTCAGGTTATCCTTCTGCCTCAGCCTCCCAAATAGCTGAGGCTACAGGCACGCGCCACCATGTCCAGCTAATTTTTTTTAAAAATTGATTGCAGAGACAAAGTCTTGCCAAGTTGCCCAGGCTGGTCTTGAACCTATGGGCTTAGGCGATCCTCTTGCCTCAACCTCCGAAAGTGCTGGGGTTACAGTTGTGAGCCACCGCACCTGGCCCTATTTGCATTGCTAATTGGATGTGCACTACTGTAAACCTTTTAGAGGAAGAGGTGAGAGGGTGGCAGTTACAAATACATGAAGCATGTGGCTTCTGTCTCACCAGTATGACATCTATCTACCCTGTGCATTCCAACCACCACTATCCTAGTTCTAAACTTCATTATGTCTTCAGTTTAGGGGTTTTCAGTTATTCTCTGTTATTGATTCCCTCTTGTAGCCTTTAATCCATTTTAACTTTACAAATAGATTGATCCTCCTAATGTACTTTTTTTTTTAAGTCGAGATCTCACTCTGTCACCCAGGCTGGAACGCAGTGGCACGATCACGACTCACTGCAGCCTCAACCTCCTGGTCTCAAGTGATCCTCCCATCTCAGCCACCAAAGTAGCTAGAATTACAAGTGTGTGCCACCACACCTAGCTAATTTTTTTTTTTTTTTGTAGTAGTCTCACTGTGTTATCCAGGCTGGCCTCAAACTCCTAGACTCAAGCAATCCTCCCACCTCAGCCTCCCAAAGTGCTGGGATTACAGATGTGAGCCCCACGCCTGGCCTGATGTACCCTCTTGTTTGAGAGTCCGTCTACAGAATAAAGTCCAAACTTCCTAGTCTAGTATTAAGTACTTCCAACCTCTGGATTCAACTACTTTTTCAAACATAGCTTCCTTACACACCCTACATTCCAGGCAATTGTGCTACATTTTACCTTCATTATAATCACTGATGGCTCTTTCTCTCATCCCAGAAAGTAAACGCCTTAAGGGACTCCCATGTATGATCCCCTTTGTTTCTGCCACTGCATATAACCACATCCATCACATCACAGATGCTCAGTAAGAGTTTACCTGGGGAGTGAGTACAAAGCCCTTTCTGCAAAGAGAGTTTGAGTCATGACTACAGCAGCTGCTTGTTAAGCCTGTTGCTGTTTATGAGTTTCAACTCACGGCAAGATAAAGCTTTGCTTCAGAAGAACTTCTTCCTACTCACCATCATAACTTGTGATTCTGGTCCACCTGCCACTATTTTCCAGAAGTCTGAAGTGATGCCACACACTTTGAAGTTGACTTTAGAGCGTTGTTAATATGCATCACCTGCCTATTTGTTTACCTTTGCTCCACCTTAGCTCACTAGTCCAAAACGACTCATGCCAGCAACAATTAGTAAGAGTCTCTGAAACACTGGGGACCCTAAGAAACCTGGCAGGGAACTCATCTGCCTTAATAATCACTCAAATGATTAATTATCATCTTCAATCCTGAGCTTTGATGGCACTTGCATCGCTGCAAGCATGGCCGCTTCATGGCATTTCTAGAAGCAATAACATTTCAAGAGAAAATTTGTAACTGTTTCTTGTATCAACATTTTTTGCATGTACTGAGTTTTCTGAACTCACAGATACTATTTCTTACAGATCAGATACTCTCAACTTTCTAAAGCTCTACTCAACATACTCTTTCATGTGGTGGTCTGTAAGTCTTTATAAACCTAGAAGTGAGAATTGAAACTTTAAATTGTCACTTGCAAGACCTCTGAAACGTCACTACACACAATAGGATATTTATAATAAATTGCCTTTTGATGATAATGTAAAACCAAAGAAAATATTTTCAAGTATGAAAGTGGTTTTCTTTATCTTTATTTAGTTTTTCAAAGTAATTCTGATAGAGGTTAGATGTTTACATTAATTTTCATATTGTCAGTTTCAACCTGTTCCACTCACTCAATTTCCAAATACCTGCTAGTGGTTCGATGATTAATGTGAAATGGTCAGTGATGGGTGTAGAATTTATAACAGCCTGAATCATATCTCTGGCTTCTCCCATCCACCTGCACCAGGTGGGTAAACTCCCCAAGGGACCAGAGTTGCTTAAGAGCCTCCCAGATGTGTCCTTATGTAGTGGCTAGAATTGTCATCCAATACCTAAGGATGAGTTCAATTAGCATCTGTAAGTGGTGTTAATGTTACAAAAGAAAATGCTAATGAAAATCATTTCTAATTAAAAACCACTGTGTATCAAGAGCACCTCAGGGATGCAGATTTCCTGAGTAAAGGTCATGGAAAGCTATGGACCTGAATTTGAGTTGGACTAAAATGTATCACTCAGCTGTCACGAATGGAAATTCTCCAAGGCACAGAACCAAAAAGAGATGATCATGGTGTTTCTGTTCTTCATTCAGTTTAATAAAGTTGTCCTTCCAGAGATGCTGTTAACATACTCCAGATGTCGGCATCAACTTCCTCACCCAAGGAGGCTCCAAACCTGCTCCAACCTCTTTTTTCCCTCTACCACCTCAGACTTTCATTGTGGTAAAGATGTGCCTGCCCTTCCCCTATATACAACTTACTTCATGATTTCTATGTCTTTCCTTGGGTTTCCTATGAATGCTTTCCCTTTTCCTCTTTGCAATCTTTGGCTATCAAATTCCACCAAGTCTAATTTCAAAATTCACTTCCTCCAAGACTTGCTTGATTGCAACAAATCCTGTGTTTGCTTACCCCGTAGCAATCAAATTTGTACTGAAGGAAATCTCAACTTACAAAAAGGCTTTGTTCCAAAACTTTGAAGGTAACTGATTTATTATCCTGCAAATATAATGTAATAAATGGTAGTCTGATTTCCAGATAAGCCCCTAAAAATCAGTTTCATGTAGCTGGAATAGTATACCATGGCAAAAAAAGAAAGAAAATGTCACTATAAAACACAGTTCTGAACAAGAAAGCAATAAAATAGTCTGAGAAGTAATGTTCATTTTTTTCTCAAGTGCATTTTATTCTTCTTTTAAGAATAGGAAATTTGGAGAAAAAGTGAATTTAATTAGAAAAAGATGATGGCTGGATAATTTTTCAGAGATTATAACATGACTTTACAGGGCTTTTGTTGGTACCAGATGTTGATTACTATTATAATAATAATAATTATTATTATTTTTTGAGTTGGAGTCTCACTCTGTCACCCAGACTGGAGTGCAGTGGCTACTCCCGGCCACCGCAGCCTCGACCTGCTGGGCTCCAGCAATCCTTCCACCTCAGCCTTCCAAGTAGCTGGAATTACAGGCATGCGCTACCACGCCCAGCTGATTTTTTGATTTATTGTAGAGATGAGGTCTCGCCTGCCCAGACGGGTCTCGAACCCGCAGGCTCAGGCAATCCACTCACTTCAGCCTCCCAAACGCATGGGATTACAGGCTGAGCCACCGAGCCCGGCCTATAATTATTTTTTATTTTTTATTTTTTGAGTTGGGGCGGTCTCACTCTGCCACCCAGACTGGCGTGCAGCGTCACAATCACAGCCACTGCAGCCTCAATGTACGGGGCTCAGGCTATCCTTCCACCTCAGCCTCCAGAGTAGCTGGAACTATAGGCACGTGCCACCACACCCAACTAATTTTTTGATTTATTGTGTAGATGAGTTCTTGCCATGTTCCCAGACTGGTCTTGAACCCCCCCTGGACTCAGGCAATCCTCTTGCTTCCACCTCCCAAAGTGCTGGGGTTCCAGGCATGAGCCACCGCGCCCAGTTTGGATGTTGATTATTATTATTTCTAATTTCACACAAAAACTCCAGGCTTTCCCTTTCTTTCATACAAATGCATCACTATCTTTGCTCTCACGCTTTACTGAGAGAACTGGAGAAGGGAAAGAAAAAAGAAAAGGGAAGGGGAGGAGGATAAAGGGGGAGATTTGCCTGGTCAGGACTAGACAGAAAGAGGAAAAGAGGAAAGGTATTCTACATCAGGTGGGAGTGTGCTTGGGAGGAATGAGCCTTCCACAGGTGAAATCCTGGAGGGCAGGTGGTTCGCAGAGGGCAGAGGGAGAGGTGGTGGGCAGGTGCTCAGGCCTGGGGGGGGGAGGGTGGACGAGGAGTGGAGGGTGGGAGGTGTTGGGGGATAAGAGCCATAGCCCGGGCTCTGCACAGGCCCAGTGCACACAGCCCTTTATTTACAGAGGCTGCAGGGCATGCAAAATACAAGGAGGAATAGTGACTGGTTTTGAACTTTGAGGTTGAACATCATGAAATATAATTTTTGGAGGTCAAAACCAGTCCAATATGGCAGCTTCACAGGACTGGACATCGCATTATTGGGTAAGTGTCCTGTTAGGTTTTCTGTGAACATATATCCATTTCTTGAATCAATTACAGGGTTTTGGGTAGCTAAGAACCATATCTTCTTTCCCTATAAACTGTACTCAGTGGTTATAAAATAAATGCTTTTTATTATTTTTTTGGTCAGGGATGATATAAAACAAATTTTTTTTTTCTTTTGCTGCTGTCTGAGGCTTCTAGTACTGAGAGAGAGAGAGAAAGACAAAGAGCTGAATCACCAAACCACAAAGCATGCTGTACTAAGAAAATATTGATTTTGTTTAACAGGATTTTAAATTAGGGAGGGTTATCTCGTTACATAAAATGAGGACTTGTGAGTCAACAATTTCTGTACACAGGAGATTTTGCTTATGCAGTCAAGATGAAAGCAGGACTTTTCACAAGGTTTGGTTGAAAATCAGGCACAATCTAACAGAAAGAACAGCTGTATTCATTTTCTTCACTTAAAAATATCTTCACTTTGCTTTTGTAACAAACTTTTTAAATGTTGACAATAATCCCAAAAGAAAAGAAACTTTTAAAAAATCAACTGGATAAAGGTAGGACATATGAAAATGCTTCTAAGAAATGGCAATTCATAAAATCAAAAAGGAGATAAATAAATTTCATTAAAATGTTTCATTTCACATATTGTTTAAAATGGAAGAGAGCAGGGCACCTGTGATCCCAGCACCTTGGGAGGCCGAGGCAAGAGGATTACCTGAGCCCAAGGTTCAAGACCAGCCTGGGCAACGTGGCAAGACCCCGTCTTTACAATAAATCAAAAATTAGCCAGGTGTGGTGGTGCCAACTCAAAAACAAAAAATAACCCCCCCCAAAAAAAAACAAACAAAAAAAGAAAACAGAGAGGAAAAAAGGCAATTGGTATTTTCCCAATTTTACTTTTTGGTAAAAATTAGTTTTTATGGACAAGAATAAAAATAATTCTATTAGCAAAATTAATTTCCCAGTCTGTCATCCTTCTTCCCTTTAAAAAAAGAAAACCTTAGGGTTCCTTCATTTAGGAAATACTCAAAATGAAGTATTTTCCTCTTGTCACCACATTTAATAGCTACAACTTATATCAGTAGACTTCAAATATGAGAAAAACATGAAGTTGTAATTTCTTTGTCTATATGTGTGTGTGTGATTTTATGTATTATGTGAGTGTGCGTGTGTGTGTGTATAAATATATATATGTAATTTTTTTTTTTTTTGGGGGGTTGAGGTCTCATACTGTCACCCAGCCTGGAGTGCAGTGGCATGAACATGGCTCACTGCAGCCTCAACCTCCTGGGCTCAGGTGATCCTCCTGCCTTACCCTCTTGAGTAGCTGGGACTACAGGCATGCACCAACAAGCCCAGCTAACTTTAAAAAATTTTTTTGTAGAGACCAGGTCTCACTAAGTTGCCCAGGCTGGTCTCAAACTTCTGGACTCAAGCAATCCTCCTACCTTGGTTGCCCAAAATGCTGGGATTACAGGCATAAGCCACCATGCCTGGCCAACTTATATATATATTTGAAAACAGAAAAGGTTTGACATTAAACTTATATCAATCATTCCAATGAATTACTGATTCTATTCTTTCACTTTCCTATCAAATAGCTTATGTTTTACTAATAGAAAAGGAAGATACTGATCAACCCAAGGAACACCATGGGGAAACTTAGATTCCTCACTGAAATGTAATTGAGTTAGTTACTGAG
Organism: Carlito syrichta; assembly: GCF_000164805.1. Taxonomy (NCBI): domain Eukaryota; kingdom Metazoa; phylum Chordata; class Mammalia; order Primates; family Tarsiidae; genus Carlito; species Carlito syrichta. The sequence goes on along the minus strand of NW_007253372.1, from coordinate 3,123,339 downwards.
GAAGCCAGACACATACGTATTTTCTATTTGTGTAGTTATAGGAGAGCCAACACAGACACAAGGAGAAAGACCACATGAGGGAGGAAGGCCACGTGATGACAGAAGAGACTGGAGTGATGCAGCTGTGCACCAGTGAGCACAACAATGGTTGCTGGCAACCAGCAGAAGCTAGGAAGAGTCAAGCTGGGAATAGAATCCAGAACCTTCAGAAGGAGCATGGTCCTACTGATGCTTGACTTTGGACTACTAGCCTCTAAAACTCAACAAATTAGACAGACGTGGTGGTGTGCATCGGTAGTTCCAGCTATTTGGAAGGCTGAGGGGGAAGGATCGCCTAAGCCTAGCAGGTCGAGGTTTTGGTAGCCGTGAGCATGCCACTGCACTCCAGCATGGGCAACAGAGTGAGACTCCAACTCAAAAAAAAAAAAAAAGAGACCATACAAATATATAAGAAAAATATTAGCAAACTCAATGAAATGGGCAAGGGAAATAAATACTTTTCAAAGCAAGAAATAAAGGATTAATGAAAATATTTTTCCAACTTCACTATATGCAAATTAAAATAACAATGGGAGATGATTTTGTTTTATTTTATTTTTTTAGAGGCTGGAGTGCAGTGTCTGCTCACAAGTACAAACATAGTGCACTACAGCCTCAAACCCTGGGCTTAAGTGATCCTCCTGCTTCAACCTCCCAAGTGGCTGGGACTATAGGCATACATCATGCTACACCTGGCTCAGGATAATATTTTATTTTATTTCTTTATTTTTAATTTTTCTTAGAAACAGGTTCTTGCTCTGTCACCCAGGCTGGAGTGCAATGGCATAATCAGTTCACCATAACCTCGAATACCTAAACTCAAGCAATCTTCCCATCTTAGCCTCCCAAGTAGCTGGGACAATAGGCACACATCATCATGCCCAGCTAATTTTTAATTTTTTTTAATAGAGTCAGGGTCTCACCATGTTGCCAGGCTGGTCTCAATCTCCTGGCCTCAAGCAAATCTTCCTGCCTCAGCCTCCCAGGAAAGAGTAGGGATCCTCTTAGTACAGTAAGATAAAAGCCTTCCCAGAATAATGAAAGAGTCCTTCGAGCACCATAAGATAAGAACTTTCTTGGAAGATTTATGTTAGAAAGGAATGTAGCCCCCAATCTGTAGTGCGCATGTAACTTCGCTGCAACCTTGAGCTGTGAAACACCCAATTAAGATGTATGTTACTAATATGTAAACCTTGTCAGGGGGACACAGAAGCTAAAAATGTATAAAAGGCAATGCACCCCTGTGCTTGGGGCTCACACTTTGGATGTGAATCCACCGCTGGTGCCGGCACGAATAAAACTGCTGCCTGGTCTCGGTGTCCCAACTCTTTCTCTAAAATCCTGCCACAGCCAGGCTCGGTGACTCAGCCTGTAATCCCGTGCCTTGGGAGGCCGAGGTGAGTGAATTGCCTGAGCCCGCGGGTTCAAGACTCGCCTAGGCAACTTGGCGAGACCTCATCTCTACAATAAATCAAAAATTAGCTGGGCGTGGTAGTGCGTGCCTGTAGTTCCAGCTACTTGGAAGGCTGAGGCAGAAGGATCGCCGGAGCCCAGCAGGTGGAGGCTGCGGTGACCGGGAGCGGCCACTGCACTCCAGTCTGGGTGACATAGTGAGACCCCAGCTCAAAAAAAAAATCCTGCCACAGAGTATTCAAAGGTTTATTTACAATGCTGCTTATCGCAGTGTTATTTATGATAACAAAATGTTCAAACAACCCATTCAGGTAATGATTAAATAAATTATTGTACATACACAGTATGAAATGCTATTTAAGCTTTAAGTTATAGGAGTAAAGTTTGTGATATAATGGTAAGTAGAAAAGGTGAGTAAAAAATTGCATGTCCGCTATATTATATATCCAAGAGCATACTAAAAGGAAATACACTAAAATCTTAACATGAGTCATCTCTGGCTAGTTGGATCATGAGTGATTTATATTCTTTTCTGTATTTTTTCTGAAATTGACATGCATTCTTTTATAGTAAGAAATATATTTAATTAAAAAAGTTTAAAAACTCCTAATAGGCTCCTCAGGGAAGTTTAAATAAGGATTCGGAGTGGCAGTAATTAACGGTAAAATCCTGAGGATGGAACAGACTTTTTTGCATAATCTCATAAAATATTGATGCACAGATTTTTGCCTGCCAGTCTTCATATCTTTTCCCCAATTCCTTAGGCCAATAATTCCCAACCTAAATCTTGGTATACCCCAGGTTATTGTAAATAACCTCATCAGACTTACAGATTCTTTTCTTGGATGGTCTCTAGGACATCATTTGTTTTTAAAATGTATGAGGAACACACTACTTACAGGGACCGTCACCCTGTTTAAGGCAGTCAGCATCTGTTTTGACCTCTGTTAGAGAATTAAAGAGCAATCATAGGAGTAATTTTGTGGTGGTGGTAGGTGGGTTGGGGTGTGGGAGGGGAGAATGCAGAAATTAATAGGAGAATGGCTTTGTTTTGTTTCTCACTGTGCATATTTCAAAATCATTTATTCTGTTCAAACTGGGGACAGGGGACAAATCATGAGAGGGTATCCTGATTCCATTCATCACTTCTTGTTTAGTGACCTGTGTATCTCTTCATTCCTCCTACAGCTCCTTTTTTTTTATCCACACATTTTATAGGACAAATCAATAAAGCCATAAACTGTAAAGATGTACAGGCAAATCTCTCCTCTTGCACACTGATCCTGGATAAAAACCTCCTGGTGGGTTATTCTACAGTTTTCTTGGACATTAGGGGTTGGCAAATGATGGTCCACAGGACAAACCCAGCACACCACCTGTGTTTGTAAATGGAGTGTTCTGGAACAATCACACTGCTGATATACAGCTGATAATAACACAGCCATGCTGGGCATGGTGGTTCATGCCTATAATCCCAGTACTTCGGGAGGTGGAGGAAAGAGGATTACCTGAGCCCAGGGGGTTGAGACCAGCCTGGGCAACTTGGCAAAGCCCTAGTCTCTACTATACATCAAAAAAAATTAGCTGGGCTCGGTGGCTCAGCCTGTAATCCCACGCCTTTGGGAGGCTGAGGTGAGTGGATTGCCTGAGCCCGCGGGTTCGAGACCCGCCTGGGCAGCGAGACCTCACCTCTACAATAAATCAAAAACTCAACCGGGTGTGGTAGCGTGCGCCTGTAATTCCGGCTACTTGGAAGGCTGAGGCAGAAGGATTGCCGGAGCCCAGCAGGTCGAGGCTTCGGTGGCCGGGAGTGGCCACTGCACTCCAGTCTGGGTGACAGAGTGAGACTCCAACTCAAAAAAAAATTGGCCAGGCATGGTGGTGCGTGCTTGTAGTTTCAGCTACTCAGAAGGCTGACGTGGAAGGATCGCCACCATACTCCAGCCTGGGCAATAGAGTGAGACTGACTCAAAAAAAAAAAAAAAAAAAATACAGCCATGTCTGTGGCTGCTTTAGTGCTTAAGGCAGAGTTGAGCAGTTACAACAGAGACTATATGGTGGACAGTGCCTAAAATATTTACTACCGGGCCCTTTAAAGAAAAAATTTGTTAACCTCTGTTTTAGATCATAAACTCCCACAAGCTTGCTTGGACAGTGTCTTCTTTTTGCACTTTTATAAACTTCACTGAAGAAGAATAAGCACTCCTAAAACTCTAGTAAATATTATCAGATAATTACAATAGAGCACAAGCTCAAGTTTATCCAAGCCTAGCTAAATTTAAAGACAAAATAAAATTTGCCCACACTCTTAGGTGCAAGTGAAAAGTTGAATAATTCCTAAATGTACTTAATTTTCTTGATGACTGTTGTAGTCATCCCCCAAGATGTCCCACATAACCCTAACCTCCTGATATTTACACCCCTGTACAGTCCCCTATACAGAAGTGATGATATCTCACTTCCAAGAGCAGGTCATAACAGCATCTCCCCACCTCTCTCTCATCACTTGCTCTGGGGGAAACCAGCTTCCATGGGGCTTCCAGCCAACAGCCAGTGAGAAACTGAGGCCTCCTGATAACAGCCTCTTGTGACGGTGGAAATGGATCTTTTGGTCCCAGTCAAACCTTCAGATGACCACAGCCCCAGCTGATAGCTTGATGGCAAGCTAAGAGAGAATCTGAGCTGAACCAAGCAGCTAAGCTGCTCCTGAATTCCTGACCTGCCCACACTGAGAGACGATAAATGCTTGTTGTTTTAAGCCACTGAATTTTAAGGTACTGTGTGACACAGCAATAAAGCATCAATATCCTTACCTCTGCCACCACTACCACTTATATATCCTCTTATATCTAGCAGTTAAAAGCAATCTATGCAAGGACTGTAAGACACAAGCCTTTCCTTGAAATGGATGGTAAATTAGATCTAGCCCAAGTCTGAAGTCCATTGATATCATTGGCTTCAAACAAATCAGAGACTTTCCTTGACACTATAAAAACTCCTGGTATATATCAGCTATTAAAGCAGGCCTCAATCATCCATCTATTGCTGTAATGATACTAGTCAAAGATTTAAATGACTGAGGCAAGATGTAGGTACTGGAAACAAAAGTATTCACCCCAGGAAGACTGAAAACTCACCATAACATAACAACAACCAAACTTCCAAAGGAACATGGGAACCAGAGCTCAAACTTCTCAGTCCATGTTTGGCTTCCAACATCTTTGTCTCCTTTTTCTTCCACTCCGATAAAAGAGGTGAACACTATCAATAAAGCCTTACATTTGTAAACCACTTTATAATTGGAAATACAGCTTTCTTTATATTATGTCTTTATCCTCACAGCACTCCTGACTTGTAGTTTGAGTAAGAGTCATCTTATTTTTGTAATAATGAGAGAGAGGGAATGAATTAGTATAGGAATAGAAATAGAAAATAGGGTCAAGTGTGGAGACTCATGCCCATAATCCCAGCACACACTTTGGGTAGCCAAAATGAGAGGATTTCTTGAGCCCAGGAGTTCAAGACTAGCCTCGGCAATATAGTAAGACCTCATCTCTACAAAAAAATTAAAAAATTAGCCAGACATGATGGTGCGTGCCTGTCATCACAGCCATTCAGGAGGCTGAGGTGGGAGGATGGCCTACACCAAGAGGGTGAGGCTACGGTGCACTGGAATTGTCATGGCACTTCAGCCTGGGTGACAGAATGAGACTCCAACTCAAAAAAGAAAAAGAAAAAAGCATCTAATTATTTCTGTGAAATATTTGGCTGTTTTGCAGGGAACGTGTAACCCAGGAGTTGAATGGAAGGGCCTCCTCGGAGGCTGAATTGGGGTACAGTCGATACGGGCTGAGGTGCACCCGATAGGCTCATTGCCAGGATTCTACCAGAGAACTCCATTTTTTCACCTGTTCAGCATAGCCAAGGTGCACTCACCAGAATAACTCCTATGTTTGGATTAGCGTTTCACATGCATAAGGCTCAACTGTTCCAGCCCTCCTAGCCTACTGATCTCCTTGGGAGCATGCTTGACTCCCTAGAAGGCAGGAACTGAGTATCCTTCATCTTTGCACCTTCAAAAGCTCAGAGGGCAATGAATTCACACAGAAGGCACTCAATACATGTCTGAGAGGGAAAGGAGGGAGCAAGGTAGGGACTGGAAGTACAATATACCAAATAAATATATACACATTTGAAGCGATGCTATCTATGTGTGACTTCTAGTTTGCTGTCTTCAGAAGTGTCTTGACATTGATGGGAACCACACTGAGCACCCCTTGTAATTGCAGAAGTCAAATGTGACTTGTGTTTATCTTTTGCTATCGGTATAGATTACCACAATTTTAATACAGTTTTTTTCCTTTCTTAAAAATATGTATACACTTTTTGGCAAACCTCTGTAGTTTTCTTTAAACTACAAAACCTGTTTTACGACACAATGTTTTAAACAAAGTTGTCTAATTTCTGTCGATGAACCCCCTTCCATTTAAAATTTCTGAAGTGAGCGAAGGTATGTGGAAACTATTAACGAAAGTGCAAAGCAGGGTGGAAAAATTCTTTTAATTTACGGTGACTCATCTCCCAAGGAATCTAGGTTAGGAGGTACAATTAAGTGACTACGGTTATTTGAACACTTGACTCTCAAAGAGTTTCAAGAGACCAGAGGCATTTAGAAGACAGCAATGATTTTGCCATGCTGGAATTAATATTCTGGCCATTAAGAACATAATCAGTATTTAGAGCAATGTTTCCCATAAAACAGGGCCTTACTTACAAGTATTTATAATCGAAATGACGCCTAAGCAAACAATGTAAAGGAAGCACTCCATGTCAACACTGCCTTGTGGGTGGCAAATTCATCATGTCATTTGCACCAGCTGATGATTCCTGGGTCCATGGGTGGACCCATGCCAGTTCTTGGCCTTGATAGAATTCCAGGAAGTCAGTCAGCCCTCCATAGCATGGATGCCTCAGGGTACAGAAACATTTCCGAAGAGCTCCTTTCACACTTCCACAGGCAAGTCTCAGGACAGACTACTTAGAGCATCTCATGACACATACTACACACTACAACACAGTGTGGCCATTCCTGAGTGTATCTTCTCCCTTACAGTATCATCTGCTCACCAATAGGTAGAATTGTTGAGTCAGTTAACTAGAACCCAAAGGCTTTTTTTTTCAGGTTGGTGTATTTGTTTAACTGGAACAAGCAATGTATTTGCCTATCCAGGTCTACAGTCTCCTCATCTCAGTGATTACCTCAGACATAACTCCCAAGATGGCTTGGAATCTGGGCGCTTTAGTTTGGAAAGACTGTGTGAAAAAAGAATCTGCAATGAATGAGAGACTGAAGTGGCCACCAAAGGATGCTGTGATATCACACGGCAGCAGGATGCTGATTCTTTTGAGAAAGGTTTATTCCAAAGTGGGGTTTAGGAGACTGCATGGCAGAGGACCAGATGAACACATTCTTAGGGGGCTATGGCAACAAGTCTCCAAAGATGGCCCCAAGGACCCTCCTCCTGTGCCCCTGCCTCCTCTCCACATGGAGGGGTGGAGTCATTTCCTTGTAAGAGATGCAGCTACTCTCCAGAGAGGCCCAAGGCAGAGGGAAAGGCTATGAGACCATGTGGGGAGATACTTCAAACTCAAAGACAAGAACAAAGGCCCCACACATGTGATCCCAGTGGAGTTGCTCCAGCCAGCTCTACACAGGACAAGCCAACCTTGTGAGATGGCGGGCATGTGACCACCCTGCATGGTCTCGCCTCAGCAGACCTCATGTGTAGCACAGACAAACTGATCCCTCGTGTCCTGTTCAAGTTCCAGATGCGCAGAATCATTACAAGCGGTAAATGATGGTTATTTTAGTTCGCAAAATTTTGGGGTAGATGTTATATAGCAATAGATACACAAAACAGGCTAAAGTCACATAGCCTTGAGCTAAAATTCTCTTTTATAAAAATATTACACTTGGTCATTTCTTATGGAAATCATCCACAGAAAATCCAGTTATTCTAGGAATATATTAGGTGGAACCTGAAATCTGAATAGATATACTTCAGAATTTTGTTGTTGTTGTTGTTTGTTCTTTGTTTCATTTTGTTTTTTTGAGTCAGAGTCTCAGTGTCACTGCTGAAGTGCAGTGGCATGCTCACAGCCACCACAGTCTTGACCTGCTGGGCTCAGGCAATCCTTCTGCCTCAGCCTTCCAAGTAGCTGGAACCATAGGGGCCAGCTTGGCCACAGGTGCGTGACATCATGTCTAGCTAAGTTTTTGATTTACTGTAGAGATGAGATCTCGCCAAGTTGCCCAGGCTGGTCTCGAACCCCTAGGCTCAGGCAGTCTTCTTGCCTCTGCCTTCCAGAGTGCTGGGATTATAGGCATGAGCCACTGCACCTGGCAGTTTTGTTTTTTTTTCTTGAGGCGGAGTCTTACTCTATTGCCCAGGCTAGAGTGTAGTGGCATGATCGCAGCTCACCACAGCCTTGAACTCCTGGGCTCAAGCAATCCTCCCGCCTTGGCCTCCCAAAGTGCTTGGATTACAGACATGAGCCACTGCTCCCAGCTCTTGATAGATACACTTCAGAAAGGCTAGTAAAAGGAGGGTTCCCGAGAAACTTAGAATAAACTTAGTTCACATTTTGCCTCAGCATAACCATTTTTGCTTAAATTGACGCGCTTTCAATCTAGTACAGGTTACATACAGATAGATACATTTCCAATAGGCAGGTTTTAGGAAGCATTCAGACATTTTACTGCAGGCCAAGCTGGCAGCCTACCCCATCCCCTAGGCAAATCTCCATTAGATGCAAGACAAGGAGAGCCCAACCTTTCAATTCATGATTTAGCATAATAATTTCTAAGAAACTTTCAGACCCGTTAGCTGGCTAAAGTCATAGAAATGATGATAAGACTATCTTCTTCTATGGAGCTTGTGGATTGGAAACTTTCGTCTGACAGGTCTCTTGCACAAAAAATCCCTCCCCTTGTCTCTCCATCTAGCCCACCATCATGGCAGCAATCATGAAACTAACCCATCCATCTGCCTGTTTTCCATCACCTGACATCAGTACCTGTACTTATGTCAGTACCTTTGTGATGACCTGGAGAAGACCACCACCTAACCACCTTAATGACCTTCCACCATCAAAGGGAAGGATTAAAAGGACTCAACCACAAGCAACTATTCACCATTGCCAGGCCATTGCAGCCTCTGTCTTGCTAAGCTATGGTGTGGTCATGTGCTCTTTGAGCTATGGCCAGGCCATGTTTTCTTAAACTTTGGCCCCCTCCCCTACCTTGGGGAGGTGAATCTTCTCTTTCTCACTCTCAAATTTACTTTCTAAATGAACTGCATTTCCTAATCTAACTCCTGTGCAATTCTTTGCATCTTTTATGTGGCATCAGATGGCACACCAGATACCCACACCCCGAGTGGGCCTGGTCTAACATTCTGGAAGTCCCACTGGGAGTATGACCCTAACAGACAGGTTCACAGGATAATTTTAAAGTAACATGGGCCGGGCTCAGTGTAATCCCAGCACACTTCACCGAGGAGAGTGAATTGCCTGAGACCGAGTGTTCGAGACCAGCACGGGCAACTTGGCAAGACCTCGTCTCTACAATAAAAAAACAAACAAACAACAACAAAAAAAACTAGCCAGATATGGTAGCGCACGCCTGTAGTTCTGGCTACTTGGAAGACTGAGGCAAAGCATCACCGGAGCCCAGTAGGTCAACACTGGGGTGGCCGTGAGCATGCCACGGCATTCCAGCCTGGGCAATGGAGTGAGACTCCAACTCAAAAAAAAAAAAAGAAAGAAACATGTAATATATTTCCTTATTAGTCTCTTACTATTCTCAATGAATAGTGCAGAAGGAGAGGGCAAACAAGGAATCAGTTCAGTTGTCTGACACTTCTGCCTTAGACACCCATGTAGCTGGGACTGCAGATGCACACCACCTTATCTGGCTAATTATTTTATTTTATTTTACTTTATTTTTTGAGTTGGAGTCTCACTCTGTCACCCAGACTGGAGTGCAGTGGCCGCTCCCGGCCACCGCAGCCTCGACCTGCTGGGCTCCGGCAATCCTTCCACCTCAGCCTTCCGAGTAGTTGGAACTATAGGCGTGCGCTACCATGCCCGGCTAATTTTTTTATTTATTGTAGAGATGAGGTCTTGCCTGCCCAGGAGGGTCTCAAACCCGTGAGCTCAGGCAATCCACTCACCTCAGCCTCCCAAAGGTGCGGGATTACAGGCTGAGCCACCAAACCCGGATATTTTTTGATTTTTTTTATAGAGATGAGGTCTCATTATGTTGCCCAGGCTGGTCTCCCTCCTGGGCTCAAGCAATTATTCCATCTCAGCCTCCCAAAGTGCTGGGATTACAGGTATGAGCCACTATGCCTGGCTGATACCGGGTATTGATAAATTCTACAAAGAAGAATGAAATGGGTTAAGAGGATAAAGTGATGGAAGGTACTGTTTTCAGGACTGTCAAACAGAGGTCTTTCAGAAGAGTCATAAGCACCTTGATAATTCTAGTTTAATAGGAATCAACCGCTTTTATTGAGTGATGGTTGCATTCTCAGTTCTATGCTAAGTATGTACTTTGCATTTAGTATCCCATGTATGACTCAAAGCAGAGCTGAGAGCTAGGTGTTATGATTGGAATTTTATACAGATGAGGAAACTGAGGCTGAAAGAGATTAAGTAATTTTCCAACAGTCACACCGTGAGTTGTAGAGCTGGAATTTGAAACTGACCAGTCTGACTTGAAAACCATTTCACTATTTACTGTACTATCCAGACTTCACCTTTGATAATAAAATGGTTTCTTTAAGTCAGTTATTTTCATGTTGAGACAAAAATGGGTCCTCCAGGAGTAACAACTAAAAATAAAAGTCACATTTTGGTCTAGAGTAAGGAACTCTAAGTATTTTGTATGCAACTATGGCATGTGGTCCATCTCATCAGATAACTCTAGAAGGCTATAGGAAGAATCCCCAGCTGTGAGATGAACATCTCTGCTGTCATTAGTTTGTCTTATAATTCCTAAAAGAGTGTTGGTTAGGTAACAGAAAGAACCTAGGCTCAACCATCTTATTCTAGGGATTTTTCCAGATCTACCCTCCTGTGAGCTCCCAGCACTGGATCTACTTCCCCCTTGCTGGTCCTGCCTGTCCCCCCCCCCATTTTTTCCTTCTTTCTAAAATACACACTCTCCCTCCCCAACCCCAAACACATGTCGTCCTTTTATTATTCAGAGAGGGTATAACACTGATTAGCAAGGTTGCAAACGGCAATATAGTCTCCATAAAGACGGAAAATAGAAGGAAATGAAAGGAGTCTAATTTTTCCCAAGGGTAAAATTTCCAGGTCATCCACATTACCAGCTCTGCAAATTAGTTTTTTCCCTTGCAAAGAATCTAAATCAGTATAACAATCTCCCTAAGGAAAAGTTGTTCTAATACCAAGTAAAGGGCTAGTGTTTGATTGTTTCTAGGACCTCAATAAGCAACTTGCATTCACAAAAGATGAAGAGAAAGGATTCTCTTGTTTATCTGATTAAGGAAAAAAAAAAAAAAAGCTGGAGGCGAAATCGCCACAGCTGAGAACACCCGATCAGTTACTTTTGCATAAGATCATTCACAACCTCTGAGCTTTGGCAAATTGTGTTAGAATTTAGGATGAGGCTTTGATGCCCAGAAAGGACCAAGAGTTGAAGGATAGACACACTTGCCTTATGCCAAACATTTCCTTTGTGTCCTTAGAGTAAAAGGAGAATCCGATCTGGTATCAGAAGACCTTGCATAAATGCTATCTCTGCTGCCTCTAACTGTATCTCCTTGGGCAAGACACTTAATCTCTCTGATTTTAAGAGTCTTCTCCTGTCAAACAAGAATGACGATATGACCTGCCTCAGGGTTGTTGCAAGATTTAAATGAGATAGCGCTTTGTAAACTACAGACCTCATTACAAATTTTAATTTTTATAGCTTCCCCTACCTTATGGAAACATCTGACTCTACATTACGTAAGTACTACTTTCCACTTTTCAAAGAAAATGCACCATATATTATTATGTATCATATTGTTGTTTACTCGGGCACATCAAAAACCAGAAGAGTGGTGAATATATCATGCCAGGGATTTTGTTGTTGTTTGAGTCAGGGTGTCAATCTGTCAGCTAGGCTGTAGTGCAATGGCACGATCACAGCTCACTGCAGCCTCAAACCCTTGGGCTCAGGCGGTCCTTCTGCCTCAGGCACCCATCTGGCTGGGACTACAGGCGCACACCACCATATCTTGCTAATTTTTTGATTTTTTTGTAGAGATGAGGTCTCACTATGTTGCCCAGGCTGGTCTCCAACTCCTGGGCTCAAGCAATTATCCCATTTCAGTCTCCCAAAGTGCTGGGATTACCGGTATGAGCCACCATGCCAGGCTGATACTGGGTATTGGTAAGTTCTACAAAGAAGAATGAAATGGGGTAAGAGGATAAAGTGATGGAAGGTACTGTGTTAAGGGCTGTCAAACAGAGGTCTTTCAGAAGAATCATGTTTGAACAGAGACTTAAAAAATGTGAGGAGGCTGAGTCAAACTTGTATGTGAGGAAAGAGCATTACCATGCAGAAGTAACAGCAAACACAAAGGCTTACACTTGATGTGGTCCAGCAAAGTCAAGAAAGCCAGGATGCCTGAAAGGGCTGTGAAAAAAGGTACCTATAGAAACCTAGAATAAACTTAGTTTACTCTTAGTTAGTCTTTTGCCTCAGCATAACCATTTTTGCTTAGATTTTACCCCTCACACTTTGGCTCTAGCACAGGTTAGACATAGATAGATAAATTTCAAATAGGCAGATTTTAGGAAGAGTTCAGACATTCTACTACAGACCAAGCAGCAGCCTACCCCACCCCCGCAACAAGGACAAAGCCATAGAGATAATAATAGACCACCTTTTGGCCAAGGAGTTTATGGATTGCAAACATCTGAAAAAAAGTCTCTTGCAGGAAAACCCCCTCCCCTTGTCTCCTCCCATCTAGCCCGCCACCTGAGGGCATGTGATACTAATGTCTGGGGACCTCAAGATCTAAGACTCAAGTGACTAACCCACCCATCTGCCTGCTGTCCATCATCTGACATCAGTACCAGTGCTTAACTGCCCCTTCCTAATGATGTGGAACAGACCACCACCCAATCACCTTAATGACCACCACCCAATCAATCACCTTAATCACCTTCATCCCTCCAAGGGAAATGGTTAAAAGGACTCAACCACAAGCAGCCACTTTGCCATTGCCTTGCTAAGCTATGGTGTGGCCGTGTGCTCTTTGAGCTACGGCTAGGCCATGTTTTCTTGACCTTTGGCCCCCTCCCCTACCTTGGGGAGGTGAATCTGCTCTTCTTCTCTTTCTTTTCCTAATTTAGTTTATAGATAAACTATATTTTCTGGTCGGGAACAGTGGCTCAAGTCTGCAATCCCAGCACTTTGGGAGGCCGAGGTGAGCGAATTGCCTGAGCCCACGGGTTCAAGAACAGCCTGAGCAACTTGGTGAGACCTCATTTCTATTTTTCTTTTTCTTTTTTTGAGTTGGAGGCTCTCTCTGTCACCCAGTCTGGAGGGCAGTGGCACGCTCCCGGCCACCGCAGCCTCGATCTGCTGGGCACCTGCAATCCTTCCGCCTCAGTCTTCCAAGTAGCCAAAATACAGGTGCGCGCTACCACACCCAGCTAAGAGACCTCATTTCTACAATAAATCACAAAAAACTAGCCGGGCATGGTGGTGTGTGCCTGTAGTTCCAGCTACTTGGAAGGCTGAGGCGGAAGGATCACCTGAGCCCAGCAGGTCGACGCTGGGGTGGCCATGAGCGTGCCACTGCACTCCAGCCTGGGAAATGGAGTGAGACTCAAACTCAAAAATAAAAATTAAAAAAAATTTTTTAAACACTATATTTTCAAATCTAACTCTGTGCAATTCTTTGCATCTTTCATGCAGCATCGGATCACACACCAGATACCCCACACCCCCAGCGGGCCTGACCTAACATTCTGGAGGCCCCTACTGGGAGTATGACCCTAACAGCCTGAGTTATATTTTATTCTGAGTGTGACAGGAAAGCACTGAAAGGTTTTGAGCAAGGGAATAATATAATAAGATTTAAGTTTTTCAAGATTCCCTCTGAAATAAAAAAAATTAAAAAAAATTTTTTTTTGAGTCCAAGTCTCATTCTGTTGTCCAGGCTGGAGTACAGTGGCACAATCACGGTTCACCACAGCCTTGACCATTTGGACTCAAGCAATCCTTCTGCCTCAGCCTCCTAAGTAGCTGGGACTACATGCGTGCGCCGTCATGCCCTACTTTTTTTTTTTTTTTAGAAACAAGGTCTTGCTATGTTGCTCAGACTGGTCTCAAACTCCTGGACTCCAGTAATCCTCCCACCTCAGCTTTCCAAAGTGCCACCACACCCTGCTAAATAATTTTTTAAATAATTAAATTTTTTACAATTTGTAAAAGAATCCCTCTGGCTCATATGTAGAGAACAGACTGTAGGTGTGGCAAGAGCAAAAAGAGAAAGAGCAGACTGGAGGCCACTAAAATAATCTAAGCTAGACATGGCTGAAGGATGGACTAGGATGACAGCAGCAGTGAACAAGCTGAGACATGGTCAGACTCCAGATGTCTTCTAAATACATGACACAAAGATGTATGGTATGAAAGGAAGAAAGGTTTCCAGGATGATTCCAAGATTTTTTCTACCTCAATAAGTTATTCAGATTTACTGAGATGGGGAGCAACAGGGAAGAAGCAGGTTTTGGGAGGTAATTAATAAGAGTTGGGTTTGGAGCCAGGCTCGGTGGCTCAGCCTGTAATCCCGTGCCTTTGGGAGGCTGAGGTGAGTGGATTGCCTGAGCCCGCGGGTTCGAGACCCGCCTGGGCAGCAAGACCTCATCTCTACAATAAATCAAAAAATCAGCCAGGCATGGTAGTGCACGCCTGTAATTCCGGCTACTCAGAAGGCTGAGGCGGAAGGATCGCTGGAGCCCAGCAGGTCGAGGCTGTGGTGGCCGGGAGTGGCCACTGCACTCCAGTCTGGGCAACCGAGTGAGACTCCAACTCAAAAAAAAAAAAAAAAGAGTTGGTTTGGACCCGCTATGCTGCAAAGGCATGTTAGATATTCGAGAAGAGAGGTGGAGAAGGCTGCTGGATCCATGAGTCTGAAATGCAGGAGAGACAGTGGTATCAGAGATAAACTTTGGATTCATCATCATGCAGATGATCTAGGTTGTGAGACTAGACAGCTTACCTAGAAAGTAAATGCAGAGACAAAAGGGCTGCACGGGCTGAGCCTTGAGGCCCTGCAACATTTAAAAGTTGAGAGGAGGAGAAATAACTAGCTATGAGGTCACCGTCTGGACATTGATTATTTTTTCCTATATCGACTCCTTTCTGCCCCTTCCCCAGAAAGCAGCCTCTGGCCAAGGCTGGTCTCTAAAGGGTATGCATATTCCCAGTAAGAGTTACAGAATGCAGTTGACCAAGCAAAGCTGAAAGCAAGGTGGTCTTCAGTTGTAATTAATGCAATTGTCAACACCAGATAGGGATTGGATTATTTGACTTGTCTACCTATAAAACTGTTTGCTGTACTGCCCCAAGGCCTGAATTCTTTCATCACCAATTGGCGGCCATCAGTGCCTCCTGGGCAGCTTCTTTTTTTTACCAGCTGCCACTGATGCCTTCTGGAAATTCAAATAAACCAATGTCTTTCCCTGCTGGACCTCTAGGTGACTTTTTTGGAATAAGTAAAGAACTTTACGTGCAAGGCCTTGATTTGGGGTTGCTACCTTACACTAGCAAAAGAGGCAGAAAGAGATCTCATGGAGAAAGAGAACAATGAGCAGAGTTGAATGTCATAGGACGCCAATGAAAGAAGGAAGACTGCAGATGGGCAAAATGTTGCTGATCATCACATGAGGTCTAGGAATTAAGCATTGAATTTAGTAGCATGAGTCGGGTGCAATGGCTCATTCTTGTAATCCCAGCACTTTGGGAGGTCGAGGTGGGAGGACTGCTTGAGCCCAGGAGTTCAAGGCCAGCCTGGGAAACATAGCAAGACCTCATGTCTATCAAAAACAAAAAACAAGAAAACAAGGATTTGGTAGCATGGAAGTAAAGGACCACCCCTAAACCTGATGTTTTCTTCCATGTGGAAGGCATCATTTAGGCAACTCTCAGCCCATCTCTTTACTTAGCCTCTGTGGGGACAGCAACTTCTCTGGTGGCTAAATTTGGGCAGAATGCACAGAGCATGCTTTGGCTCATCCCTCCTGCTCTTGGGAGCCAGTTACCTGTGGGGAACGGGCATTCTTCTCTGCTTCTCCAGGGGCAGACTCTGCCCAAGTGGGGACACCTGAGCTAATCTATACTGAATCCAGACAAGAAAACTGTGATATTAATGAGATACCCCTTCAAGACCTCAAGAGCCCCACAGAAATTGTTTCAGAGAGCCTGATTGGAGTGGGCGCCAATCAGAAAGGGGAGGAAAGTGAGATGGGGGGAAGTGGAAACAGTAAGTATAAACAACACTTTTGTGGGTTTTCTCTGTAAAAGGAATCAGAAAAGTGAAGGGATGGGGGTTCCAAGAATGTGTGCATGTTTTCAAGATAGGTGTATTCCAGCACACTTGTATGCTGATAGAATGACTCAACAGAGAAAGGGGGAATAATGACGTGAGAGGGAGGAGGGGTTGCTTTAGGAGCAAACATCCTTGAGCAGGTGAGAGGGGATGGATTCCGAGCCCAAGTGGAAGACTTGGCTTAGATAGGAGCAAGGACATTCATAGCAACAGTAGGAAGTTGAGGATGTGAGCACAGATGAAGACAAGTTGGTGTCAGAAGAGACTGGAGTTTCTATACAAACGGTTCTATGTTCTTGGAATATGAAGCAAGGTCACCAGCTGACAGGGACAGGCAGAGATACAGGAGAAGGAAGGACTTAGGGAAATACGGCAGAATTGTATTGTCAACCCCTAGGACCCATGTGGCCAATGTAGTCATGAATTTGAAGTGAGACCAGGCTGGCATGGTAACTCATGCCTGTAATCCCAGCACTTTGGGAGGCTGAGATGGGAAGATTGCTTAAGTCCAGGAGTTCAAGACCAGCCTGGGTGATATAGCAAGACTTCATCTCTACAAAAATATTTTAAAAAACTAGCTGGGTGCCTGTAGTCCCAGCTACTTGGGAGGATGAGGCAGAAGGAATGCCTGAACCCAAAAGGTGGAGGCTGCAGTGGCTGTGAGCATGCCGCTGCACTCTGGTCTGGGTGACAGAGATCTCAACTCTAAATAAATAAACAAATAATAAAGTGAAATCAGTCAACATAGTTGTGAATTTTTCTCCAGTCACATTGAGTTACAAAATATATTTGGTTAGAGGACTGTTTATGCCAGGCTTGGAGCTTTCCCAGTGAATATAATAAGATGGGGGCCAGGGAGTTGAGATTAAGCACAAAGGAACAATGACATGGATCAAAAAAACTACACTGGAGGGAGCTGGAATTCTAGAAAGTAAAGGTCAAGCAGGGGATACCCTGAGGTTTTTGGAGATGGTGAAATTAATGGCCATGATGAGATAAATGTGAGTGTGGTAGGGACAGGAAGGGTGTAAATTGAGAAGAAAGGGAGCAAGGATGGGTCACCTACTGAAGTCACCACCTGTGATGCTGGAAGGAGAGAGGGTGGCCCTGGGCATTACAGTCATCATTGGATGAAAGGGGAGCACTCAGGAGGACTGAGGTGTGACAGGGATGGCATGAGCCCCCAAAAGGCAGAGAGGGAGGGCAGGCAGAACAATGGTCTGGAAAGAGCGTCATGAGGAGCACGGACAACACCCCCTCCCCTGGGTGAGAGGGAAAACACAGGTGAGGCGGGAAGATAACGATCTCAAGGGAGGTCCAGGTTTTGCTCAGAGAGAAAAGGTGCCTCACAGAGAGCCTGTGGGATTTTTCTGATGATGTACCCTGAGTTCAAGAAGACACAGGGGAAGGACCTGGGGTGAGGTGGTGATGGGGAGTGTCCGGAGAGAAGGAAGCAAAGATGCCAATGACAAGGCATGACTAGAGACGTTGGACTTCAGGAGGTGAAGGAACAGACAGGTGTGAGGCTGACAGACAGTGCTGATGGGCTTTTAAGGGGGGGGTGATCAGTTCTTGTGGTAACCTCCCTCTGGGTCTGATCACACAGGCCACGTGCCTTGGCTGGGAGGACATAAAATAGTCACGTGAGTTGTGTCATCATTAGGCTTTTATTGCTTTTATTGAACCACACATTGTTTTTTTGTTTGTTTTTGAGTTGGAGTCTCACTCTCACCCAGACTAGAGTGCATGGCATGCTCCTGGTCACTGCAGCCTCAACCTGCTGGGCTCCAGCGATCATTCCGCCTTAGCCTTCCAAGTAGCTGGAACTACAGGCATGCACTACCAGGTCCAGCTAATTTTTGATTTATTGTAGAAACGAGGTCTTGCCAAGCTGCCCTGGTAGGTCTCGAACCTGTAGGCTCAGGCAATCCATTCGCCTCGGCCTCCCAAAGTGCTGTGATTACAGGCTAAGCCACCAAGCCTGGCCTTCTAGAGCATTTTAATCACTCTCCTTTAAAAAAGAAACTACTTTTCTTTTTTTTCCTTTTTTTTTGAGTTGGAGTCTCACTCTGTCGCCCATACTGTAGTACAGTGGCCACTCCCAGCCACTGCAACCTCAACCCACCGGGTTCCGCCTCAGCCTTCCAAGTAGCCAGAATTACAGGCACGTGCTACCATGCTCGGCTGATTTTTTTATTTATTGTAGAGATGAGGTCTCGCCAAGTTGCCCAGGTGGGTCTCGAACCCGCAGGTTCAGGCAATCCACTCACCTCAGCCTCCCAAAGCACGGGATTACGGGCTGAGCCACTGAGCCCGGCTAGCAACTACTTTTCACCACAACAACATCACTTCTACAATGAAGCTCATGGGAAAGATAATCATATGATAATGTGAGTCACGCTGGTTTTAGGCACCCATTATACTCCCAAGGAACATTGTTGATAACATTATCACATCCTTATCTAGCTGTTGTTCAGTCCCATTGCTTGAAAAGAACGCTTCCAGGGCAGGGACAATCTTTCATCATCCCCCTAACAAACTTTAGGAATGGATGAGTAAATAAAGGCATGCATGAACTATCTCAAGTCAGGGTGGCAGAAGAATGAATAAGTGTTTTTTAATTCTTAAAAAAAAAACAAAACTCTGTCTGCTAGATTCCTTCTAATACTGCCATGTAAAATGTTTTATTTGCCAAAGTTTCCCAAATAATATTTAACATATATTTTTAAGAAGAAATTGGTGCTTCTAAGGGAATTCCAAACTTCTATATTATTAAAAAAAAAAAAAAAGAAAGACTGGGATGGGGAAAAAATAGAATAGGTTAGAATAGCAAGAAAAAAGAAACATCGCTATCAAGAAAAATTATTTTTAAAAGGCTACTACAATTTCAAATTCATTAAAGTCATTTCATTGGTTTGAAATACTAATAAAAATAATGTTGACAAGGTAGCTGATTAAGGGCCAAATCATAAAGATATTTATACAAATTTTACCTTTTTCTTTAAAAGTATTAAATGTAAGGTATCAATTTCCTCACATCATGTGATGACATCACATTTGGAAATAGAAGAAATGGGTTTTATATGTGAAATAAGAACAGTCCTTTGGGTTTTTTTTTTTCATTTCAGAATCAGTTATTATAGTCTATATAATATAGTATTAATGTGAGACATTCTACTCAATCAGGGATTATACTCAAAATATTAACAACCAGTTAGACTCTAAATATCAGTCCTGTACACAGTGAGCTATGATATAGCCATTTGTGCTTTTTTTTGAGAAATAATTATGTGGAGAATTCTCATATTTTCAGTAAAAAGTGAAGGGCACAAGTTTTATATATATCTTATATATATATGAAGGAAGAACCCCAAAGCCCCAGAATTTCTTTATAAAAAATTGTGTATTAATTCTTATATGTTACATTTGCCACCTTCAAAGTACTTTCCATTTGATGCAATACACCTAACAAAACACTTTTTCCACTGCTCAAAATAGTTTTTGGACTCATCCATGTTGATGCATTTTAGTGCTGCTGCTGTTTTTTGTTTCATCTCTTCCACATTGGCAAAACATTTCCCTTTGAGGACTTTCTTTATCCGGGGAAACAAAAAAAGTCACTCAGGGAGAGATCAGGTGAATAGGGAGGGTGGGCACAAGGGTCATGCCACTTTTGTTTAGAAACTGCTGAACATTCACCCATCATGAAATGGGCAAATGAGTTGAAAGAATCTCAAAACAAAAAACAAAAAACAAAACCCTTCACTGAAGCCAAATGCAACCTCTCACAACAACACTAGCTGTACACAAATGCCAATGGGTTGCTAGAACACTTATGTGAGGGAAGCCTGTACTACAAGGGGCCTGCTCTCCGAAAGCTAATTCCATTTTTGGGGGGTCCCCGCTGTGTATACACACATAAGTACGCATATATACATATACATACAGAATAATTCTAATTTTTTTCAAAAATGTAAAGCATATACACAAGAAAAGAAAAATCCTAGGGAAAAACTCTACCAAAATACTCAAAAATGATTCAAAGATTATCTCTGAAGAGACTTTTTTCCTTTTTACAATTCTGAATTCATACACTGTAAAAAATAAGTATGTGTTATTTTTAACAGAAGAAAATATAATTCAAAGGAATGGAAATAAAATGGACTCAGTTGTCAAAGCTTCCTGCATGCCCCTACCAAAAAGAAAAGATCATCTGACACCGTAGATTCCGCTTTGTCTTCTTTTCACTCCAAACTTGTCAAATGTAACATGACTCTCTCGTGTCTGCATCTCCTCAGCATCTCTTCACACCCTGACCTCTTCCTAGCCAGCTTCCAGTCCCAGCGCACCACAGAATCAACTCACACGTGTTTCCAAAGACCCCTTACTCATTCATTACATTCAACGTCAGCCGAGTGCAGTGGCTCACGCCTGTAATCGCAGCACTTTGGGAGACTGAGGCGAGAGGATTGCCTGAGCCCAGGGATTTGAGACCAGCCTGGGCAACCTGGTAAAACCTCATCTTTTACATAAAATAAAAAAATCATCTGTGGCGTGCACCTGAGTTCCTGCTACTTGGAAGGCTGAGGTGGAAGAACTGCCTGTGTCCAGCAGATCGAGGCTGCAGAAGCCATGATTGTGCCACTGTACTTCAGCCTGGATGACAGAGTGAGACACTGATTCAAAAACGAATAGTATTCCGCAGTGTACATATACCACATTTTCATTATTCACTGATTGGCTGATGGACATTTCGTCCTATTCTTGAATGAACTGCAGTGTTTGACTCTGCTGAACACTCATTTTCAAAATTCTTTCCTCCCATTGCCTCCAGCTGGTACTGGTAAAATGCTCTAATTGTTAGGCTTTTGCCCTATTCCCACTTCTCATATCCAAACTGGGTTTCTCAAGACTCTCTGGCCTTCCTTCTTTATCCCAGCCTATGTCCTGTGTTACCCGGCAGTCTCCCTCTTGAGAAATGAGTATGGAGACACAAATAGTGAACATGGAAACAGGGCACGCACTTAAGTCAGACATCACTCAGCCGTTCTGTCATTCAGCAAACATTAACTGGCATCCTCTGGAGTTAGGAAACACACTAGGCACTAGGGATTCAAAACCATGCCTCTGAACGCAAGAATTTACCAAGAGTGTAGTCATGTAATGACTAAATTCTTAAAAGTAGACCTACCATTTGATCCAGCAGTCCTAATACTTGGTATCTACGCCACAGAACAGAGGTCATTATATAAAAAAGACACCTGTACCCACATGTTCATCGCAGCACAATTCACAATTACAAAGATGCGGAATCAACCTAAATGTCCATCAACCAATCAGTGGATAATGCAAATATGGTATAGATACACTGTGGAATACTATTCAGCCATCAAAAAGAGTGAAATAATGTCTTTTTCAGCAACTTGGATGGAATTGGAGAACATCATCCTAAGTGCACTAACTCAGGAACAGAAAACCAAACACTGAAATGTTCTCACTTATGAGTGGCAGCTAAACTAAGGACTTGCAAAGGCATAGAGAATGGTATAATGGACACTGGAGACTCAGAAGGGGTGGGGGAGGGGTGAAGGGATGAAAAATCACCTATCGCATACAATGTGCACAGGTGGGGGTGGTGGGTACACTTAAAGTCAAGACTTCTTCACTATGACAATGCATCCATATAGCCAAAACTATTTGCACCTCCTAAAGTTACTGAAATAAAGACAAATAATAAAACACAAGACTAAGTTCTAACAGGGCTATGGCCATAAAGAAGGTATGTGTGAATAGGCTGCCAGCAGAATACAAAAAAGAGTTATCAATCCTAATGAGAAGAGATCAGAAAAAATGCAAGCTGACATCAAAGCCCAGAGTGCTGGAAGGAAGCTGAATCTGGGGTGGATGCTAAATGTGAACAGGGTGCAAGCAGATACCAGAAATGGAGGGAATATTTAGGTCCTAGCCAGTAGATGAAGAGGACAAGACTGAGTCACATCTGAACAGCCTAGCCTGTTGATAAAGAGGACAAGACTGAGTTACATTTGATGATCCTAGCCCTTAGACGAAGAGGATGAGTCACATCTGAGGTAGGATCCAAATGATATCCAAATGATAAGAAGAGGCCCTGGTCCTAAAAACACTCCAGACCTAAATTCCTGAAGAGCACATCCAGGTACAGGCCTCAACCATATTGAACTCAACACATGTAAGAAAGTATGGTTTCCACCACCCCATCTTCCCCACTGGCAAGAATGATTTTTCATCAAGTTCCATCAAGGGCATGGCAAGGGTAACTTATCATCCAGACTTGGAAACTTAGAACTGCTTTCTACTCTTCTACCCCCACCAACTCACATCTTGTCAACTGCCAACTTGTAAAAATTCATAGCTCATAACTGACTCTTATTTTCCAACGCCACTACTGCCTCCAAAATCTAGGATGTTGTACTCTGAAGCCTGAATAGTGGCAATCATCTCCTCTGCTCACCTTTCCTGGCCTCCAGTGCACTGCACTCCTTCTCTCCTGGGTGTGCTGACTGCCTCAGTTTCCCCAATGGGATGGCTTCCTGTCTCCATTCCAGCACTGACCTCCCCCCCAAGGAAGCCTCCCCACAATGCCAGGAAGCCCAGAGACCTCTCCTATTTTCACGTGTCCATGGTGGTTTGACTCTTACCCTGACCCCAGCACTTGGTATCATCAGCAACTGAGGCTCTACCCATAAGTGATTTTACTAAAGATGGTGAATAAAGTGAATGTACCCATAAGTGATTGTACTAAACTTACCAAAAATGTAACTTTACCAAAATGGTAGCCATTTTCTTTTTTTGAGTTGGAGTCTCACTCTGTCGCCCAGACTGGAGTGCAGTGGCCGCTCCCGGCCACCGCAGCCTCGGCCTGCTGGGCTCCGGCGATCCTTCCGCCTCAGCCTTCCGAGTAGCCGGAATTACAGGCATGCGCTACCACGCCCAGCTGATTTTTTGATTTATTGTAGAGATGAGGTCTCGCCTGCCCAGGCGGGTCTCGAACCCGCGGGCTCCCAAAGGCGTGGGATTACAGGCTGAGCCACCGAGCCCGGCTGGTAGCCATTTTTGACAGACATTTTTGTCAAATGAGTGATGTGCCTCTTTGCCCTCAGAGTATGCTGAATGGACTTCCACTTTTACTTGGAATAATCTTGAAAATGTACAAAATGATGACACTGTACAGTGGGAGCCAGCAGAGAGGATTTCTGTGGGTCTCATCTCTTGTGAGTTGATGTTAAAAGCTTTTCACTTACTAGACTTAGAAGAACTGCAGAGTAAGTCAGAAAGCCTAGTTTATTAGATTAGTGACTTGACAGACATGCAGTTCTAAATCAATATGATCTGGCCTGGGAACAGCTTCCACTTCCTGTGCAGAAAAGAACAGAGACTTCAAAACAGCTAGATTTACTGCTCTAAAGAATTGTCCCCCCTGCTTTGAGATTTTTGATAAGTCAAAACAGAGCTTGCTAGAGGCTGTCTTGTGAGTGGCGCAGCAAGGCATTTCCATATTTGACTCTTCCGGCATGACCATCTTGCCACTTTAAAACTTGGAAAGCCTGTAATCCCGCGCCTTGGGAGGTCGAGATGAGTGAATTGCCTGAGCCCATGGGTTCAAGACCTGCCTGGGCAACTTGGCGAGACCTCGTCTCTACGATAAATCAAAAATTAGCCGGGCATGGTAGCGCGCGCCTGTAGTTCCAGCTACTTGGAAGGCTGAGGCGGAAGGATTGCCGGAGCCCAGCAGGTCGAGGCTGTGGTGGCCGGGAGTGGCCACTGTACTCCGGTCTGGGCAGCAGAGTGAGACTCCAACTCAAAAAAAAAAAAAAAAAATTGGAAGGTTTCTGAAAGAAGGGACCCTGAGAAACTTAAAATATACTTAACTCACATTTGGCCTCAGCATAGCCATTTTTGCTTAGAATGACATGCCTTGAATCTAGCACAGGTTAGACATAGATAAACTTCCAATAGGCAGGTTTTAGGAAGTGCTCAGACATTTTACTGCAGGCCAAGCTAGCAGCCTACCTCACCCCCTTGGCAAATCTCCATCAGATGCAAGACAAGAACAGCCCAACCTTTCAATTCATGGTTTAGTGTAATAATCTCTAAGAAACTTTCAGGTTCCTTGCCAAAGGCAGAAAGTCAAAGATCATCCCTTAGCTGGTTGAAGCTGTAGAAATGATAATAAGACCAATTTTTTGGCTAAGGAACTTGTGGATTGAAAATGTCCGACAGGTCTCTTGCAGGAAAAACCCCTCATCTTGTCTTCTCCCATCTAGCCCACCACCATGGCAGCAAACATATGACTGGTCTCAAACTCCTGGACTCAAGTGATCCTCCTGCACAGGCCTCCCAAAGTGCTGGGATGACAGGCGTGAGCCATGGCTTCTGGCCCTTGATGATCTTTATTGGAATTAGACTTTGAAAAAACATACGTGCCCTGCATCTGGGTGGTAGTTGGGAGGACAGACAGAATGGCACTACCATCTACATTTTGTTCTTTTTGGTTTCTAAACCAAAAAGGCTAGGACTAGGATGAGGCAAGAGAGGCATGTAAGGTGCAAATGTCAGAGGCCTTCACCCTCAGGCTGCTTGCCTCAGGCCGTTTGCACAAACTTTCACCTCACCAGTTTCCCAGCTTAGCTGCCACATTATCTTGCTCACACTTCAACATCTCAGCTGCCAGTCTGTAGCCCTGCTTTTTAAATTTTAAAAATATAAATCACACTATGGCTTTTTTTTTTCTCTGTTAAAGTAAAATAAACTCAATGTAAAACAATTCAAGAAACACAGAAATAAGCTGAAACTTAAAATCCCCATAATGCCACACCTAGCGATAACCATCAGATTTTTTAGTACCCATGTGCACGCACGCGTGTGCACACACACACACTTTTCAGTAAAAGTAAGATTAGACGATACACTGTTCTTTTAAAAATGTATTAACAGCATACCATACATATGTCAATAAACACAATGTTTCTAACGAACAACATTATTTACTTAGAAAATTCTTGATTGATGGACTTTTAGGAGGGTTCCAGGTTTTTTGCTTTCATAAATCACTCTGAGATAAACATTCATTTATTCAAGTATGTATAGTTTTCTTCCTTATCTCAAAATTTCAGCCACAGCCGTACATGTGCGATTATTGGGCAATACACTCTGAAGAAAGGTATCAGGAAAATCTATGCCAGAGGTTCTAGAATACAGCAGAACCAGCCTAGCAACTATCAAGCCCCCCCCCCTTTTTTTTAACCTCTGGCTTATATAAAATAGAGCTAGCAATCTGAAAGGAGGATGAAGAGCTCCATCAAAGTAAAGCTTACACTTGGGTGTCCTTCCTCCCTCTCCCCCCTCTCCCTCAGGGGGAAGAGAGCTTCTCTCCCCTCTACAGTGAACCAAGTGTGGGAAGCCCAAGGAAACCAAAAATAGAAATTAGGAATGCCTGGTGTAGTGGCTCACGCCTGTAATCCTAGCACTCAGGGAGGCCCAGGCAAGAGGATTGCTTGAGCCCAGGAGTTCAAGACCAGTCTGGGCAACATAGCGAGATATTGTCTCTACAAAAAAATAAAAACAAATCAGCCAGGTGTGCTGGTATGTACTTGTAGTCCCAGCTACTTGGGAGGTTGAGGTGGAAGGATTGACCTGAGCCCAGGAGATGAGGCCGCAGTGGCTGTGATCATGCCACTGCATGCCAGCCTGGGCCAGAGAATGAGACTTTGACTTAAAATAAAATAAAGTAAAATAAAATAAAATAAGGAAAGACAGAACTTCCTCCCCCAGTGTTGTGGGACTTTGGGTCCTGGAACTGACATGGGTACACAGTAAGGGCGGTATCGGGGAGTTTGGCCAGTATGTCCTGGAGCCTGGGGACGTTCCCAGACACTGAGGGCTATGCCGGCTTCCTAACAGAACTTGGAAAGCCCAGGGACCAAGAAAGGGGGCAGTAGAGGGAAAAGTCTGCAGAGGGAACCCAGTGAGTAAACCCCACAGGAGTTTTCCAGATGGGCATTGCAAAGCTGCCAGGCTGGGCCGAAGTGATTGGGGCCTGGCTGCCCTGCACTAAGAGAGAGGCTGAAGGATGGACTGCCAGGCAGAACTCAGAGAAAGGATTCAAATAGGAGAGCCCATCGTACTCAGGGAATGCTGCAGGGGAGAGGCCTGTGGAGGCCTCCAAAGGATCCCCAGAAGTCCCGAAAGCGTGCCAGCAGCATGTGCACACTTGTCATAGACAGAGGCCAAGAGACGTCAGTCAAATCTCATGAACTAAGTAGGAGACCTGCCCCTCTTCCTCCAGTCTCTCTGCCTCCTGCCCGACCTTGAGGTCAGAGGTAGGAAAAGAGCCTTGGAGATTAATTTTATATAAACAGCATTTTTTTAAAACACAGAATTATTATTTAAAACACATTCGTTATTATTTTTCCTGAAAATAAATATATCTAAAATGTATAAACATATATCTTAAAAATTTTTTTTTTACTGGGTCTTGCTCTGTCCTCCAGGCTCACTATAGCCTCGAATTCCTGGCTCAAGTGATCCTTCTGCCTCAGACTCCCAAATAGCTAGGACTACAGACATGTGCCACCATGCCCTGCTAATTAAAAAAAAAATTTTTTTTATAGAGACAGGGTCTCACTATGTTGCTCAGGCTGTTATCAAACTCTTGGGCTCAAGCAATCCTCCTGCCTCAGCCTCCAAAGTGCTGGGATTACAAGTGCGAGCCACTGCATCTGGTCTTGTATAAATATATATCTTAATGAGAAACGGATGACATTTGATTTCGGTAAGAAGTTGAAATCATGAGATGATCTTTGGCATTCTAGCAACTTTGACTTTGCATATTAATGGTAACCAGGATTGAAAACCTGAACTCATAATTATTTTAGGAATAGGTAAAATCAGAGCTTCCATCTCTCACTTTGTCAGATTAAAGACACATTTATGTGGAAAAAAAATCAGGATTTCTCCAAAATTCTGCCAGTAAAATACATTTGCATGATTTCTTTTGTTCTCAAGTTAATGAGGTCATCTTTGGCAAAGTTTGTGTTCCTGGGGTATCAGAAAGGAAGGGATTATAAATTCATTTTCAATTTTGAAGTCACATGGGCTGAAAAGTACCCTTCAAAAGAGTTCTATGGTGTTTCCAGGTGATTTTTGCCTACTGAGAACATGCTAAAAGACTGCCTCACCACCCCTTCCTTTTCTGCAGAGTTCACGCAGTGGTGTGCCTCCAATTTCTTCCTCCTCACTCACAATGTTCAGGGGCAGCATCCTTAACATTGCCAGCAGGGTTTTCAATCACAAAGTACACATCACTGATAAAGCAAAAAATACACACCAGGTTAAGTCAGGACAAATATTAACTGCCCCCCCGTCAACTCCTGAATGGACTTTCCTTATCTCTCTCTCAAAGAGAAAGTGAAACTCTTAAAGAAAATCAATAAAGCACTTCAAACTTGTTTTCCGGAACTAGTGGCCTCCTGTATGGCAGAGAAAAACTTGATATTCTACTCCCAATTATTGGCAAAAACCTCTCAAAAAGGAGGTAATTCCAGGCTCTGGCTCTGTAGGGGTAGACAGCAGTAGACAAGCCTTCCCTTGGCCAAGGCCTGTGGTGGCAATCCACACCAATGCAGAAGTCGGCCATCTTGGTTGTGGAGTTTCTTCCTCCCAAAGAAGCAAACTAGATACATTGCTAAGCATCCGAGGAGTCCCCTGGTGCACAGAAGGTCAAGATTCATTTCCATTTAAAGTGCTGTTTAGAACGGTAATCCTTCATTATTTCAAAGACAGCGGAAATCTGTGAAGTATCTGAAAGGGACTCACAAAACAGAAATTCTGATGGGATGAAACCACACACACACAGGGTAGAGGCAAACCCCATGTCTGTAATCCCAGCACTTTAGGATGTGGAGTCAAGAGGACTGCCTGAGTCCAGGGATTCGAGACCAGCTTGGGCAACTCAGCGAGACCACATCTCTACAATAAATAAAAAAATTAGCCAGGTGTGGTGGTGTGTACCTGTAGTTCCAGTTACTTGGAAGGCTGAGGCAGAAGGATCACCTGAGCCCAGTAGGTTGAGGCTGCTGTGGCCATGAGCATGTCACTGCACTCCAGCATGGGTGACAAAATGAGACCCTGACTCAAAAAAACAAAACAAAACAAAAATTAGGAGAAATACCTGCAGTTCTGAGGTTACTATAACAATGAAAGAGAAACTGGTACAAATTCTTTCTGCATAAAAAACCCCAAAGTAGCCAGTAAATGTCAGGATCTCACAGCTTCACCAAGGTCTCTCCAATTGTGTGTGGCTTCTTTTACCCACTTTGGCGATAAGAACTTTCAGAAAGCTTAAAGACAGGGCTTTTGTGATGGAGAAATTTCAGATTTTGGTAAAGTTAAATCCTTTTAATGTTCACTCTCTTCTCATAGGAAAGATCTGCTTTGTCTGTAGTGAATGTCTATTTTTGCTGACCTAGAATTCCATCCACTTTTCTTTCAGTACAGCAGAAAGCACCTGGATTTCTCATTGGGGAACCATTCCTACCCTGCTCTCACCATGTAGCTCTGCTGGGGCCAAACCAGTATCAGGGGTGGGCATGATCACTGTGGCCAGCAAGATGGAATAGATTGGCTTGATGAGCACAGACATATAACCCAAAGCAGGCCAATGCGACACAACCTCACATCTTTTGTCAGAGCAGCTGGGATACAGACATTCTCACTCTGCAGGGATTGCTGGCTGTGGAGGTTGGAATTGATGCTGGAATTGAGGGGCCGCTTCACAGCAGTGGGTACGAGCATCCTAACCTGAGAATTTTGCCCTCACAGAGGAAAACAGAACCAGGAAATGACAAAATGACTTGAACCTCTGGACCCAGCTATTCTGACAGCCAGGACCACCTGGAGCATTTCAGGGAGGTGAGCCAAAAGTAATTTTCACTTTCTTACTTTTTTTAGAATTGGGTTGCATTTCTGGATTAACAGAGTTATGAGGGACAATGTTCAACGTTCAGTTTTCCTTTAGTTGGACAGATAGAAGGCATTCCTTCAGCTTTGTTGCTGTCAGGCGTCCTCTGGTAATAAATCTGCCACTCAAGCAACACTGACATTTGGAGGCTTATCAGGTTGAGAATTGAAAGTGAAATAAGGGATAATAATCTTTGTCTTATTTTCTTTGCTTTAACATGTCCCAACTTATATTAGGTCAACAAAGACAGATGCCCCTAACCATCATGGCAGGATTTGTGTTTTCTAATTCCTGTCAGTAACTCTAGACACCATTACCTGCCAAAGGTGACAACCGCACCCTTCAGCAACAATCCATGCTGCCTTGCTCGTGCATGGGGTAAAACAATAACACCATCACATACTTTTTCTCCTTACAAAGTCAGATTTTTTTTTTTTTTTGAGTTGGAGTCTCACTCTGTTGCCCAGACTGGAGTGCAGTG